>NC_045771.1:98511436-98826877 GCF_008692025.1 Phocoena sinus
AATTTGATTTCTAATTGCCTATGCATGCGTACATTGAGATAAAAGAAAATATTGCATGGGAGCTATTCGTACTAAAAATTACTTTTTATTTATCTGAAGTAAATGGTAAGTCTCCACCTACCCCTTATTTCATTCCTTTGTCTGTTGACTATTTATTAGTGAGAAGACGTGCTTAATGTCAGCATTATGAGCTGGTCTACCGAGCATGTACAGGCAGAAAGTCGGCAGCTCTGAGAACTGTCCAGCAAATTTGAGCTCTGGAGGCGTATCATACCACCTTCTCTGGTAGAAGTTACTTTTCCATTCTTCAGGATTCTGTAGCATCTCTTGTTCAACGACTTTTTAAAATGTTGTTCATACACACACACACACACACACACACACACACACACACACACACACAAAATCACCACTGTCAATTTTTATTCCCTTCCTCTTCAACATTACACAATATGATTTTACCCGTTCCCATGCAGGAAGAGTTTTTAGTAACACCTGTGTCAAAGAATTCTTAAAGGGATGAAATCCATTTCAAACACAGTTAGGACAAGGGCCATCATAATTATTCACTTCAACTCAGAATGTCTTTTCCTGTTTATAAGCCATGTTGTTCCTTTTAATAATAGCCTTGGCGCTTAAAGGGATGCATTTTTTGTTCTATTATTTCTGTCCTGCATTCAACAGATCCCCTTTAAGTGTCGTAATGTTATTTGTTTATCTTTGGATTTGCATAATCCTATTGCAGCAGAAATCTTGAAAACAATAAACAAGAAACAGGAAGGCTTCACTCAATGAATTATTTAAAAAGTCAACATGAATTTAGGGACTTTTCTTCAGAATTAAAGTATTAATTCGCTGCTTCAAGTAAAGTGAAGATTCTCTCAAGGGCATTTGTTAAAGAGAGCCAAGTGGTTTTTAAATGTAAGCGAACACTAAATGCCAACGAAGTCACCAGGGTCCTTTAGCTTGCCCAGTTTGAACCATATAAATGCTGAAGTTAGAGAACCATTCCATGACACCGACTGTGATGTCAACAGAAGAATATCAGATGCTGTCTGAGCAGCGTTATGCAGAGTCTGGGAAGGACAGCCCACACCTTCCATGGAATTGTTCGTGCCTTGCTTCAACTTTGAATAAACGTCGCACCTCTGTGCAAACATCCACCGAATGAAAGCAGTACAATTTTTTTCCCCCGTTAACTCATGACTCAATAAGAGAATTTCTGTAAAAATTTCTATTCTATATATGAAGTCTCATCTGGAAGAGCTTTTACCCAGAGTAGTCTCATAAGCAAGGTATTGTCACAAGAAAAGCTATTGCACAAGCAAAGGGAAATTTTTCCTGCGCTGTGATTTTTTTTCTATCTTTGGCTATGCTTTAAACAGGTGAGGCGTTGAGATCCTTAATAATCTGTCATGGGAAATGGAGGGATTACATTTCTAATGATTGCAGTAAATTCCACCCTGAAGTTTTCTACCATCTACCCGGGAAGAGAAGCTTGGTTCTGAAAATATCTGGGCAGCTCTTGCTGAACGTTGAGCTTACATACAGGTAGGGCTGCACAGACCAGTGTTTGATTTTAGCCAGCTTGTTTGGGGCAGTCTCTTTCAGTGCTGTTATTTGGTGTTCACGATGAGTGTTTTAACTTCCTGCATTCCATGAAATGCAGAGAGGAGAGGAGAACTAATCTGTGAGCCAGAGGTATTTTCTAATTTTCATAGCTCCATTGTCGGAACTTGTGTGTTCTCTCCCGGCCTCAATGAGCTATGACACACTGCTATCACTTACTGCCCTGAGCCATCCGTGTGTTACCCACAGGCTCAGTTGGCAGGTGCTTGGGCTCTCACTGCTTCTTCCCATGCGCCTCTTCAGGGACAAATTTCAGGAAAGATATGCTATCTGAGCATATTAGAGAAGCTGTCACTGCTCACAGCTCAGCTTTGCTGGGAGGATCAAGGTTCCTCGCGGAGATCAAGAACACCTGCCGTGGGTTCTACATGAGTCAGTAGAATCCTCCTCTGAAGGTGAACAGTGAGTCATGGTGATGTGTTAGGTTTCATATGATCAGAGATCATGCAAGTGTTGTCTCCAGGAGATGAGAGAGACCCTGAGGGCATCTAAGCCAACCTTTTTCAGATGCAAGAGCCCTTCCAAGGTGTACAATGAAGCACCACCATGATGCTTACACAGAACCACCGGCTTGGCTACATGTGCTCTGCACAGCTCTAGGGGGTGCTGTACATGCTCTGGTATTGTGTGCTCTAAGCCTGTGTGGTCCTATCTGACCTCTCTGGTTGATATCCTCTTACAAAAGCTGAGAGGTCTGTCACGTGTATGTTTATGCCTGAGTTGACGACCACCTACCTCTATGGCTGATGTCACCCAACGGAGTGCCCGTGGTCAAGTCCGAAACGCTCTGAAATAATTATTTTTATGTTTGATTTGATCATTATGGACCAAATGGTTTCCTCGTGTCTTGAAGCCTCCAGTGATAAAGAAAACACTATTTCTTTTATCAATGAGTCCATGAGAAAGGTAGTTCGTATTGAGTCAAACACACTCTACTTTGTTACAGCTTCCCTGCCCTTTAAAGCTTGTGTTGAATCAAGTTATCCCAGAGCAGACACTGAGCCAAGGCTTCATGTATAAAATAATCATTAAGCATCTGCTCCAAGAAGAAACTGGAAAAGAAAAGGGGCTGGGGAGGGATGGGGTATAGGAAGGAACCGATTAAGATCCAGGCAAATATCCAGGCTCAGGTGACACTTGGGGACTTTGGGGGAGGAGCAATGTGTTTGCAGAAATTCTGCCCCTGAAGGAATGAGCTGGGCTTTTATTCTCCTGCTGGAATGAGATATTAACTGGGGCCACCCTGGGGATGTCAACTGCCCTGTACACTCAGTCCAGTAGCCTGAGGGCAGTCCTCTGAGGAAGGCCCCAGGTGGCACTAGAGGCAGCCCCCATGGAAGCCAAGGATGGTGCTCGGTGTTGGGAGCCAAGAAGTTTTCGCCATTAGAAGATGGCCGACATCCTGCTTCTCTTCCTGCTTAATGAGATAAAAGCCCGCGCTTCCAACGAAAGCCCGCGCACGCAGCACCAATGATAATTTGCCAAGTACTTCCCTTATTCTGGATCCCGCCCCCCTTTCTCTGTACTGTATAAATACAGCTACTGCAGCAATAAAGGTTTGAGGCTTGATCAGGATTTTGTCTTGCCTCCATTCTTTCGCGTCTCCTGCCCCTTCTTCTCTTTTCAACCCCTACAGGTTCCTCCTCGGACTCACAAGGATTTGTCCTGCTGGTCGGGACTCCCGGGGACGCCCGGGGCCGAGCACAGCTCAGAGCTGGGAAAAGGATCTGAACACACTCAAGGCCCCTTTTACAGTCACAGTGTCTAGACTGAATACCACCTTGATTCAGCTTTCTATGTAATTTAGTGCCACTCTTATCTTGAGGTATAACATTTTGCTCAGGAATATATTATGGTGCGTGAATGTAACATGACCAAGGTTGCAAAGTTTTAGTACTCCTGACTTGGCTGACTTCAAGTCCAAATCTAGCCCACACCCTTTGAAAGTGTGCCCTTTACAAGAGGGTGTCTGGTGTAAATGGCTGAGTTTATAAAGTGGGAATACACTTGGTTTATGAGCCAGACTTGATGTTGAGGTAGACAGAAAGCCAACAGGAATGGTGGAGTTTCACCGTAACTGTCTGTAGAGTTCTGACCAAACACTGTCCTGTTTCTTCAGGGCTGTGAGAAGTCCACTCAGACCACATAGGTGTGTCCTCCACACTGCGTGGTTGCTGTCTTCACTTCCAGGGGTCTGAAGGAACGTTACTTTGTTCTAACTTTGTACATAAATATGTACCACGTGACCCTTTAAGAATGGAGAAGACATTTTCTGTAAGATCCTATTATTAAAATGGCAGGGTTTATTTTGTTTCATTATTTGCCTCCCAAGATGTAGAGAATTACTGCAATAAAAAATTATTCTGCTCCTTGAAGAAGGCTGCATGGGTCTGGAGAGAAAATTGGATTGCTCTGGCCATAGAAACGTCCAGTTGGGAAATCTCCCACCGGGCCTGCAAGCAACACGCCACGGGCAGCAGAGTACAGGCTTCCCACAAAAAGAGGAAAGCACTCAGAACAATAATTCAGTCGACCAAAGGACCTCACAAGGAGTGCAATTCCTGTCACATCAGCCTTCCTTTTGGTTCTTTTGTTGCCCGTGTCATTTTCTCTGTCTGGAATGTGATTCCTTCAGGTTTTACTATTCTGATCTCCTCTCCCCCAGATGCTTCTGTTTAAAGTTGTCTCAACAAGCTGACTCTCCAACGGCCAATGGACAGTCACGTTACTTACCACTATCATAGATATGTACATCTGTGGATTGTCAAGGCAAACTAGACATAGAATAAGACAATCTTGTTCTTAGAGATAAAAACAGAAAAGAGACTATGTTTGTGGACAAGAGGGAGGAGATACGGACAGAATAAAGTAAGCCTAGGAGGATAACTATGTACTTCAGGGAGCCAATGCCACTTCCCTGGACCTCAGAGTGTTTGTGTGTCTCATGCAGGTGTAGGGAGACTTAAGGGAGCTGCAGTCTCCCCACTGTGTTGTGTGCACAACCCTTCAATGCCAAGGGCAGTGCTTGAAAGAGAGACAACGTGATACCATGATAAATAAGGTCCTATGAGAAACTATTGAGAAAAACTGGTTATAACCACGGAACAGCTATTCTAAGAGGCAATGAAAATTTGAATGACGTCATATAAGGATAAATGTTGACATTCAAGAGCTATACGATTGTGAAATATTAGTGTCTTATGTTTATTGCATCATGTTGTCTCATTTTTACAGCTCCCCAGAGAATTGAAATGGATGAGAAACAGCCCTTGAGGAAATACTCCCAAGGAGATTGTGGTATATCATTTGCGACAATATTAAATTTGACTTATGGTATATACGACAAGAAATTTTTTTCTCCCAATCTCTGTCTTTTACTTCTGAAAGTACATCACGTCATCCCTGGAGTTTTGTTGTTTTTCCTAAGTGTAATTTTAGCCCATTTCCAAGAAGCTTGTATTAACATTTTGGGGGAATTCTGAATATTGTAAAGTCTGAAAGACCTTTGCTTCAACTACTAGAATCTGAGAGTCATGTCACTGGCCACATGCAGTTACAGCCTAAAGCATCGTGAGGAGGTGGGATCTGTAGGATCTTGAAGGGATGTGAAATGGGGTCTGTGGAAGGCATCTTAGGCAGGGGGGCAGTGGGTAGAAGGAGACAGCAAGTCATTCCATGAGGTCAGAGAGCAGGAAGGGGAGAGGGCCAATCAGGCCACCCTCTCTCACTTAGAAGGACCTTGAACCTCATTTTATACAGAAATCTGCATTTTGACCTGGTGTGTAGGTCAGGAAGATTACTCTGAGTATTTGTGCAGAGCTGAATGGAGGTAGGATCATCAAGAGAATAAGACCTAAGTAGGTGAGGGTGGTAATAATCTTGACAAAGTGAATGGAGACCCAGAGGGAGACTAAAAAGGAGGGGATAAGTGGATGGAAGTGAGGCTTGAATTTGCAGGTGTGGTAACAAGGGAGCAGGTTGGATCTATGTATGGAGGAGAGGAAGGATTCAGTGATGGTTCTGTGGAGTATTCTCCATGGAATACTGATGCTATCCAAGGGGAAAGGACGAGAGGAGGAAGACCAGGGGCAGCAGGCACAGGTGAGGGCCATGTTGGATGTGTTGGGCTTGCTAATAACTCAAGGGGAGAGGACCCCAGGGCAGGTGCCTTAGGATCCTGGTGTTTTGGGGTTTGAGGACCATTAGTGGGCAGCGATGAAAGCCTGGACGAGCTTGGCCAGGAAGAGCATGTTGAGAGTGAATGAAAAGGGGATGAGGATTGAATTGGGTGAGTCCACATATCCAGGACATGGGCAAGAAGGGGGTTTGCCTAAGCGTGTCCAGAGAGGAATGTGTTGGAAAGGAGGGTTTCCAGAAGCAAGGTGTGGTCAGTAGGACACATTAGGGGAGGGGAGCAGTGAAGAGAGGACACTCCTGTGTCAGGCCTGGGCCTGGCTGTCCCACAGGAGGTTTGCCTGGTGGTGGAAGGCTCTGGATGAGGGGAAGCAGCATTACTGGCCTTGATCCATGCTCCCCCAGCCACGTGCTCAGCAGCCAAGAAAGAGTATCCAGGGCTGCTCTTCCTGGCTGATGCTGATGTGGGGAAATACGTTTCAGCTTCTTGTCACTTCCTCCCTCAGTTCCTGCTGTAGGGAACCCTGCCCTCCTGCCTGAGTGGGCTCCAAGGGCAGGAAAAAGAGTTTTCCAACGTGTTTGGCAGGAAAGGGGCACCATGCTGAGGGGAGAGCCCTGGGCAGGAGGAAGATGAGTGGGCATCACCTCTGGTCCTCACGGCCCCTGGGAAGCTGTTATAAGACTGTGATGTCTTAATACTAACGTCTTCCGAGGAATCAGAAACAACTGAGGGATCTCGGGTGGTCATTCCTCACTGTTGGGGTGAAGAAGTGAGGTCCAGAGGAGAGCTGAGTGCTGGGCCCCGCTGCACCTTCCTGCTTTGGGTCATCTGCTTGCACTCTTGTGGGGGCAGGAACAAGGGGCTTCCCAAGAGGTGCTGCAGTTGCCTGGGGGTGTGTGGAGCTGGGGTTTTGTGTGCACACACTTGTGCGCTGACACACGCTCCCTGGCATGGGGCCTATGAACCAGCAGAAAGGCCCATACCTGCAGTTTGCCTGTTAGCTCTGGGCTCTGTGGTGCTGCTTGTTCAATGTGCCTTGCCGTGCAGGGCCACCTGGCTTTGGCCTCAGTCTACCTTGGACCCAGGGGCATAAATTCTGGGGAGGGGAGACTAGGGATAAAGAAACCTGGGGAGCCTTCTTTCCTTTATGCCTAGGAAAACCATTCACTGTCCACATCAGAGTGAACACTATAGATGATGTAAGTACACAGCTTGTTTCTGCATTATTGTATTTATTTGTTTTCACTTTTAAAATTTAATTTTTACCTTTAAGACTTTACTCTTGGAGGGTGGAGTCAAGATGGCAGTGTGGTAAGACATGGAGTTTGCACTTCCGCATAAATAGAGCACCTGCCAGATGCTGGTGGGAGACCTTGATGCCCAAGGAGATGGGAGGAACCCCCAAGCGAACTGTTCTCTTTTTATTTTTTCCTGCCCTGCATGGCTTGGGGGACCTTTGTTCACAAGACAGGGGTCAGGCTGAAGCTCCTGCAGTGGGAGCTCTGAGTCCAAACCACTGGACTAACAGAGAACCTCAGACCCCAGGGAATATTCATCAGAGTGAGGTCTCCCAGAGGTCCTCATCTTGGCACCAAGACCCAGCTCTACCCAACAACCTACAAACTCCAGTGTTGGAAGCCTCAGGCCAAACAACCAGTAAGACAGGAACACAATCCCACTCATAAAAAAAAAAAAAAAAAAAGAGATGGTAAAAAAATATGTCACAGAAGAAGGAGCAAGTTAAAAACCTACAAGACCAAATAAATGAAGAGGAAATAGGCAATCTACCTGAAAAAGAACTCAGAGTAATGATGGTAAAGATGATCCAGAATGTCAGAAACAGAATGGAGGCACAGATGGAGAAAATACAAGAAATGTTTAACAAAGATCTAGAAGAACTAAAGAACAAACTAACATAGATGAACAACACAATAAATGAAATGAAAAATACACTAGAAAGAATCAATAACAGAATAACTGAGGCAGAAGAACGAATAAGTGAGCTGGAAGACAAAATGGTGGAAATAATTGCCGAGGAGTAGAATAAAGAAGAAAGAATGAAAATAATTGAAGACAATCTCACAGACCTCTAGGACAACACTAAACACACCAACATTCAAATTATAGGGGTCCCAGAAGAAGAAGAGAAAAAGAGAGGGTCTGAGAAATATTTGAAGAGATTATAGTGGAAAACTTCCCTGACATGGGAAAGGAAATGATCACCCAAGTCCAGGAAGCACAGAGAGTTCCATACAGGATAAACCCTAGGAGAAACACACCAAGACACATATTAACCAAGCTAACAAAAATTAAATTCAAAGAAAAAAATATTAAAAGCAGCAAAGGAATCCCCATAAGGTCATCAGCTGATTTTTCAGCAGAAACTCGGCAACCCAGAAGGGAGTGGCAGGATATACTTAAAGTGATGAAAGAGAAAAATCTACAGCCAAGATTAACCAGCAAGGATCTCATTTGGATTTGATGGAGAAATCAAAAGCTTTGCAGACAAGCAAAAGCTAAGAGAATTCAGCACCACCAAACCAGCTTTACAACAAATGCTAAAGAAACTTCTCTAGGCAGGAAACCAAGAGAAGAAAATGACCCACAAAAACAAACCCCAAACAAGAAAAAGGTAACAGGAGTATACATACGCTAATAACCTTGAATGTAAATGCCCCAACCAAAAGACACAGACTGGCTGAATGGATACAAAAATAAGACCCATATATATGCTGTCTGCAAAAGACCCACTTCAGACCTAGGGACACATACAGACTGAAAGTGAAGGGAAGGAAAAAGATATTCCATGCAAATGGAAATCAAAAGAAAGCTGGAGTAGCAATACTCATATCAGATAGACTTTAAAATAAAGACTGTTACAAGAGATAAGGAAGGACACTACATAATGATCAACAGTTCAATCCAAGAAGAAGATATAACAATTATAACTGTTTATGCACCCAACATAGGAGCACCTCAATATGTAAGGCAAATGCTAACAACCAGGAAAGGGGAAATTGACAGTAACACAATAATAGTAGGGGACTTTAACACCCCACTTACACCAATGGACAGATCATCCAAACAGAAAATAAATAAGGAAACACAAGCTTTAAATGACTCAATAGACCAGATAGATTCAACTGATATTTATAGAACATTCCACCCAAAAGTGGCAGTATACACTTTCTTCTCAAGAGCACACAGAACATTCTCCAGGATAGATCATATCTTGGGTCACAAATCAAGCCTCAGAAAATTTAAGAAACTTGAAATCCTATCAAGCATCTTTTCCGACCACAAACCTAAGAGATTGGAAATCAATTACAGGAGAAAAACTGCAGAAAACACAAATGCATGGAGGCTAAACAGTGCACTACTAAATAACCAAGAGATCACTGAAGATATCAAAGAAGAAATTAAAAAATACATAGAAACAAATGACAACAAAAACACAATGACCCGAAACCTATGGGATCCAGCAAAAGCAGTTCCAAGAGGGACGTTTATAGCAATTCAATCTCACCTCAAGAAACAAGAAGAGAAATAAGAAAAACCTCAAATAAACAATCTAACCTTACACCTAAAGCAATTAGAGAATGAAGAACAAAGAAAACCCCAAGTTAGTAGAAGGAAAGAAAGCATAAATACAGGGCAGAAATAAATGAAATAGAAACAAAGAAAATAATAGCAAAGATCAATAAAACTAAAAGCTGGTTCTTTGAGAAGAGAAACAAAATTGATAAACCCTTACCCAGATTCATCGAGACAAAAAGGGAGAGGACACAAATCAATAAAATTAGAAATGGAAAAGGAGAAATTGTTGGATCCAGGAATCGAAACTGACACATCATAATCACCCAAAGCTCGCTCTTGGCATTGTTCATCCTATGAGTTTGGACAAATGTATAACGACATGTATCCATCACTACAGTACCATACCGAAGTTTCACTGCCCTAAAATCCTCTGTGCTCTGCCTATTGATCCCACCCTTCACCCATCCCTAGAAACCTCTGATCTTTTTACTGTCTCCATAGTTTTGCCTTTTCCAGAGTGTCATGTAGCTGGAATTATACAGTCTATAGCCTTTTCAGATTGGCTTCTTTTACTTAGTAACATGCATTTAAGTTTCTTCCACGTCTTTTCATGGATTGATGCTCATTTCTTTAGCACTGAATAATATTCCACTGCCTGGATGAACCACAGTTTGTATATCCGAAGCACATTTTGCTTCCAATTTTGACAGTTACGAATAAACCTGCTGTAAACATCCATGTGCAGGTTTTTGTGCGGACAGAAGTCTTTCACTCCCTTGGGTAAATATCAAGGAGTGTGATTGATGGATTTTTGTTAATTTTTAAAGCTTGATGTATAACATAACTATAGGAATTACAAACTATACATTTATAACACAAATAGTGGAGATTTGAGATTATTCTAAATTAGCACAGAGAGTTGAGCTAGAAATACCAGTCATAACAATCGTTTATGGTTTCACTGTACTTTCAAGAATTTGCTCATTTTCCCTTTTCAAACCCAAGGCTACCTGAGGATGAACTCAGCATGGGCCTTCATCCCATTTTATGAATGAAGAAACTGAGGCTCAGTACAAGTAACCCCACCTGAAGGCCTAGGTGCCTCCAGTTCCTGTGGCTGTCAGCCTTGATGTCGTCCACTCCTGTCTGGTGGGTGGGGGGATGGGAAGGAGAGCATTCCAGATAAATGCCCTGTTCTGGCCCTTCTTGAGCATGCCTGAAAGGGCAGTCAGCTTCCTGTCATGTGGTGTACGATGCCCAGAGACGGTTCTATGGAGGAACAGGCTCAAGCTTGGAAGGGTCCCCTGGTTGACATCAGTGTGCAGCCCACTGGGAGCCACGAAGGCAGAGCCGAGATCACAGCCGAGCCGCTCACTTGCCCCAGTGGGGACGTGTGGTTGCTGCCTTGGTCCCGAGGGAAGCTTCCGGGTGGTCCTCAACTTGATTTGTATGTTCGGCTCTTTGTTTGTGATCTTGTTTCACAGCTGTGTTAATTTCCTTTTCATTGGCTCCAAGATGGTAACTTGAGATGCAAAGCTCCTAGAGATGGGTTTGGGACTCTGACTATACCGTCTGGGTCCATTCCTAATGATAAGTCAGTGCTGATTGTAATTTCTACTCTAGGTTGCACTGCTGGTTTCTGCATCCAGATGTATTTTGTTTGACCAAGAATGTGTGCTACGTGACTTTCAGGAAAGCATATGACATTTCAGGAGAATAAATTTCCTGACATAGGAATTTATACCACTTGAAAGTGAAACCTAAAAATGGAGATTTTTATACTGAAATAGCATGATTTCCAGCCATAAGCTTGCCTCTGATTTGGAGGCAAGCAATGAATTAAGATTTTTATTTATGCGCTCTGGGACAGTGGATCAGTTATCAAGTGACGGGTAACAAACGACTCCATAGTTTAGTGGCTTAAAACAGCCGCATCGGTCTGTTGCTCAGGTCAGACATGTGGACTGTACTCAGCTCTGCGTTTCTTTGCTGGTATCGCCTGGGGTCACTGGCAGCTACAGTCATCTGAAACTATGCTGTCTGGTACAGTGGCCACCAGCCACATGTGGCTCTTAAAATTCAAATTAGCTTAAAAAATAAAATTTCAGATCTTCAGCCAAACTAGCTACACAGGGCCATGGAAAAGAGCACAGCTACGGAACATTTCCACCAGCACAGAAAGTCCTACTGGACGGACTGACCTACAGTCTTGATTGGGGCCGCCTGGATTAAGATGGCCTCTGTCCTATGTCTGGTGGTTGGTGCTGGTTACCCCATGGGCTATAGATGTCAGAGGCTGGTCTGGGCTTCTTCTCATGGGGGCTGGTTTCAGAACCAGCAAGAGAGGAAGTGACTCCCGATGTACAAGGTCCTCAAAGCCTCTGCTGAGATCATGTGTGTTCATAATCCGTTGGCCAAGGCAGTTTGCAGACTAAACCCTGAGTCAACCATGGAGGGGCCCCAGGAAGGGCACACATTCCCAAAGGCATGTTGGAAAGGAACCTCCCAATCTACCAAAACACTAAGACTCGCACGCTTTTTGGAATTCTCAATAAGCACTTTTTTTTTTTTGAGCCCTGGGCAGTTTTTAAAGCTTCATTAAGCTCTGATCTTCACTGGGCTCACGGTAGCCAGTTTCACAAGGCTGCCACATCTCCGCTCCATGCACCACCTTCCCTCCAGTATCCAGGCCAAGGGGCACCCCTACATGGGACACACCATTCCACAGCTGTGGGAGGACAGAGTGGTTAAAGCATACAGTGGCTGTAACTCTTCTGCTTGCGTGCAAATGGTACTGTCATCGCCCCTTCCAGTGCGCAAGCCAGTCATATGATCGTGACCATCATCCACCATCCATGGGGCAGGGAAGACTCGTCCCACTGGGGCCTGCAAACAACACACCATGGGCAATGTGCTGATGGGATTTATAACAAGAAATATATATTTGGTCTTCGTCTCTGTTTCTGGCACAGAGCTAATTAAACCTTTGGAACTTCCTAGTTCTGAGAAGATCTAGGTGTCTTCTGTTATGTTAAACGAGGTAACTTTTGGAAAGCCTCTAGGTAACCTAAGGTTGGAGGCTGGTTGTCAGGAGAAACAACCATGTGATTAGAGGGTTGGAACTTTCAGTCTCACCCCCAGCCTCCAGGGAGGAGAGAGGTACTGGAGATTGCATTCAATTGCCAACTGCCAGTGATTTAGTCAATCATACCTGTGTAATGAAGCCTCCATAAAAACTCAAAAGGACGGGGTTCAGAGGGCTTCTAAGTTGGTGAACATGTGGAGATACAGGGAGAGTGGGGTGCCTGGAAAGGGCGTGGAAGCTCTGTGCCCTTTCCACATACCTTGCCCTCTACATCTCTTCTATCTGGCTGTTCCTGAATTATATCCTTTTATAATAAACTGATCAAAATGTTTCACTGAATTCTGTGAGCTGCTCTACAAATTAATCAGACCCAGAGAAGGGGTTCTGGGAAACTGGGATCTATACCTGGTCGGTCAGAGGCACTTGGGCTTGCGATTTGCATCTGAAAGGGGTGGGAAGTCTTGCAGAACTGAACTTTCAACCTTCGGAATCTGAAGCTATCTTTAGGCAAGTAGCGTCAGAATTGATTTAATTGTAGGACACCAGCTGGTGTTGGAGAATTGCTTGGTGGTGTGGGAAAAATCTCCACACATTGAAATTGGGTACAGAACCATTGGGCAGGGATGTGTACACTTCCCGCAGGAAGAGGAAAATCCACTCAGAACAATGAGTGAGTGAAATCCCCGTCACAGTTGCCTTCCTTTTGGTTCTTTTGTCGTCCTTGTTATTTTCTCTGCCTGGGACACAATTCCTTTAGGTCTTAGTGTGTAACTTCCTCTTCCCTACCTAACCCTTCTCTCTAAAGTTGTCCCAAAAAGCCTGTTGCCCAACAGCCAATGGATATGCACCTTACTTATCACTATCCTAAAATTGTGTATCTTAAACATATGTTGTTTGCACTTTACCATAATTAAGAAAAATGATTTCATCACTCTATACTTTGATGGCAGAAAAATCGATATTTAATAAATATGTGTTTAATAAAATGAAGGTGAGAAGACAAATTATTATCCCATTTTCTTAATGAGTAAATTGAAGTTGAACATTGTCTGTACATTAGAAATAAAGCCAAATGGTACATAAAGAAGAAAAGTCAATAATCTACCCAACAGCCTGGTAATAACAACTTCTAATATGGCATCTTCCATGTGGTGTTTCACTTCTCACATGCAGTTTCACAAGTTCAGCACATGTGTATTACTGCCTTCCATCAGGCTTTGTTTTAGGTGCTCAGACACCACCAATGAGCAAGATGGGTAGAGATCACCACCTTCCTGCACTTAGATTTTTGGGGGGAGAAAGGCAATAATAAAAAGAGCAGGTAAATGATGTGGTAGGTTGGAGGGGGAATGGGCAGAGCAGAGATGACATAGGGTCTGGTGCCTGGGGCTGGCTGGGCCGTAGTTTCCTAGTGTATTCAGGTGGGCCTCGCCTGGGAGGTGAGGGGTCAATCCAGCAGGCATTCTGGGAAAAGGGCACCAGGCAGGGGAGCAGCTCAGGACAGTGGAGGGAGCTGGAGGGGGGAGCAAAGAGGTTAGGGGTCAGCGCCCTGGAGGCCGTCCTGAGGACCCAGTTCTTCTCAGTGACAAAAGTGATATGAGCTTCCTTACATTTTACAAGTTTCATTCTGGATTAGGGAGAACATCTGTACCTATAGCTATAGCTGTGTCTATATCTACATCATATTTTTATCCTGTCTTCAACTTTTAACATTACATCAAAAGCCTACGTCATTTATAAACCCTTTGTATATTTTACGTGTTGAGCATAGAAAGCACTCAACAGTTTGGACTTTGGGAAGTACACAACTCTATTTGTGGAATTGTCTGTTTAGGGCCATGGAACCAAGACGGCTGGTGTCAGTCAACCGGGGCCTAGTCTTGGGGCTAGAAAAGGTAGCACTGAGGCACTGACTGTGTACCATCTGTCTTTTAAAATCTGTCTGTCTATCTACCTGTCATCTATCTATTATCTACAAAGGAGCCCCTGAAACTCACAGCTACATCATGATATTTGGTTATTAGATAACAATAATCTCACAGAATACAAACTTTAGACAAGGTTACTCTGAGACCACAAGAACAGGAGACAGAATAAGGTATCTTCAAAACTGTGTCTATATACAGACAAAAATGAGGTCACAGCAACCCGCAAAATACTAATATCTCCCTTTTACAAAACAAGTGACTTCTACTTATTTATCCAATCATAGAATTGCCCCCGCTTTCTGACAGCATCCAATCTAGTGCAAAACCCTGTCTCTGTGGACCCTCGCCCAAGTTGCCCACCCAGCCCAAATCCTGTCACGGTTTCCTTCTTACACATTGAACCTTCCGTTAGAACAAGTTCACAGTAAATGTTGCTTACATTGGTGTTGCAAAAAAGCAGAACGCATGGCAGCTTCCTCACCTCTTCAGCTTAACAGTTTGCCACGTGCACTAAGTTCCGTCGGTGACTGTGTTTGGAAGAGCATCCTTGAGTAGAATGCGTGGCTGCATTACCTCGAGCCCTGGGTTCCCCAGTTTTGAAGGAAGCTGATGCTAATCACCTGTCCCATAGTGTGAGTAAACTGGGCGGCGAAGGTAATGGATACAGATGGACGTAAAGAACAGTGGAGCATCAGGTGTACGATGGTCATGGACCTGGGGGTGAAGGAGCCTGTCGTCAGGGGGACAGTACCTGGCAGTGGAAGGCATCTGGATCTGGGGAATGGAGAGGTCGGTAGGTATGTGGGATGGCAGGAATCTTCCCAGAAGGAGCCTTGGTGAATTGTGTGCCTCTGCTTGGCTCCCTGGAAGCTCTTGGTCCCAAGAATCTGCACTTCAGAAAGGGCAGCCTATGTTCAAAGGCACACACACAGTGTGCTCCTGCCACATGTCCCACTTCCGCTTGCATGTGTTCCTGTTCCTCCAAGATAAGACTTAGCATGAGCCTCTGTGGTTTCAAAGCCAGTTTGTTTATAAAGAACTGAGGTTTAGACAGAAGGTGAAAAAAGAGAGAGACACTGAATTTCTTCTCTCAAAGGATGGGTGCCATTGATAAAAGTCAACACAGAATTTGGGGTGGGGGACTCCTCTCCCACGCTTTTTTTGTTTGTTTGTTTGTTTTTGCGGTACACGGGCCTCTCACTGTTGTGGCCTCTCCTGTTGCGGAGCACAGGCTCCGGACGCGCAGGCCCAGCGGCCATGGCTCATGAGCCCAGCTGCTCCGTGACATGTGGGATCTTCCTGGGCCGGGGCATGAACCCGTGTCCCCTGCATCGGCAGGCGGACTCCCAACCACTGCGCCACCAGGGAAGCCCTCTCCCGTGCCTTGATACCCACTCACACACAGGGCCAGCCTCTCTTCTTTCCCACCACACTTGTGCCAGGGACCAAAGCCTAGACTGATCATAAACCTGCCCCCTGAGTGAGGATGGTGCTGACCTGTGCAGTTACAAATATGCAGAAAAAGTCAACTATGAAATAGGAGGCTCTGGAGCAGACATGGTCCGGTGGGGTCACCTGGTGAGGGATGTGCCAGGATGTCCTCACACCTGTTGATGCTCTTGCATGTGTGCCCCCTTCATAGGTGCATGGCAGTGTAATGCTTTGGTGAGCAAAAATAAAAAGCAGGATGCAGGTCTTACAAGAAAGTAAGTTGTACCGAGGGCCAGAGTGAGCAGTAAAGGAGTATGTTTTGCTCCTATCCTTTCCTAAACACTAAAGGGCTTCCCAAGCCTCAGTGTGGAAAATACGAGTGCTTTCTTAGCTTTTAATTTTTTAAAAAGCAAACTGTGCTGCCAGTTGCCCCACTCACGATGTGGCATTTTGGCTGGAAGACGATCGCTTCACCTCAGACACTCAGATCCTGCAAAGGAATCCTGGGCCCGAGGACATAGGAACAATGATTGCTAGTCAGAGGGAGCCTGAGGTGAGATTCCATGGGATGGTTGGGTTCCCAAACCCCGCAACTCACCCACAGGGTCATCCTGGACCAGTCACCATGAGCTCTGGGGCCCTCATCCGTATGTATGGATGTTGATAGCTTAGGGTGATTCTGAGAGGGGAGCTATTCTGTGAAGTTACACAGTAGGATGTGTATCTGTCTGTGTCTGTATCTCTATCATCTATGTATCTATATCTATGTCTACATCTATATCTATATCTACACAAGAGGAGATTTATGATAAGGAATTAGTTCATAACCTTACGGAGGCTGAGAAGTCCTAGGAGGTGCAGTCAGTGAACTGGGGACCCCGGAGAACTAATGGTGTGAGTTCCAGTTCAAAAGCCAACACGCTCGAGACCCAAGAAGAACTGATGTTTCAGGATGAGTCCAAAGCCTGGAAAAGACCGGTGTCCCAGCTCAAGTGGTCAGACAGTAGGAGTTCCCTTTTGCACTGTCTTTTTGTTCTGATTTCTACTTCGATGGATTGGATGAGGCCCACCCACATTAGGGAGGGCAATCTGCTTTCCTCAGGCAACAAACTCACATGTTAATCTGGTACAGAAAAAACACCCTCCCAGACACACCACGAATGAGGTTTGACCACTTGTCTGGGCAGCCATGCCCAGTCCAGCTGACACAGAAAATCAACCCTCACAGTCACCTAGCGTGTCTGGGAAGAAGAACAAATGAACTGTAAGTATGATGACTGCAGAAGACATAGGAGTGAGTGCTGTGTGTGAAATGGGCCGGACACATGAGTATCTGTCCGGCAAAGTCAACAGAACCTGAGTGAGGGCAAGGCAGCCAGTATCTGGCCACGCTGCCCACCCTGCTTTCCTGTAGCCTCTCTGTCAAGTTTTCCCAGAGCAGCATCATTAGTAGTTACCTCCTGAAGCATGAGAAATGGCCAGACATACAGTGGTGGCTGATATCACTACAAATGTGTCTCAGAGCTTGCCCCCCTCCTGCCTTGTCCAGAGGGGCCAGCGCTGGCTGGGGAAAGCTGGGATGTCACCACCACAGTGTTCTGATCAGAATTCACCTGCCCTTCCTAAGGACCTGCCTGTTAGGAGTCCATAGCTTTGTGAGTAGAGAAGAAGCAGTTTTGAGCGGAATCCTCCCCAGCATTGGAAGGTAAAGGAGGTGTTTTCAAGAGAACGGCTTTGAAGGAGGGGACAGCGCAATGCAGGATGGGGTCTGTGTTGACAAAGGCACTGGACAGAAAAAATGGAAGTGAAAATTCACCCTCCGTGCAGATACGGTGGGAGCCCAGAGAGGTTAGTTTCGAAGGGCAAACATTCCACACCACCTTATTTTAATTCAGGGTCCTTTTCCTATAATGTGAAGTTACATGTGTGAAAACGTGTTTCCTCATCTCCAGAATAACGAACACAAGTCAATTCTCACGGCTACTCAATACTTAAAAGCTTTTGCAAAAGACAGCAATCTGTTTTAACTTTTAAAATTAGTTTACTGAATCTGTGAGAAAATGTGGCCTTTTTCTTGATGACTTTTTTTTCCCTAATGCTTTGCTTAGCTTTTCAGTAGGACTTATGTTTGTGCTCCACTGCTTTTCAATGGAAAATTTACTAAGAAATTGAAAGTCGGATGTAACATTTGTGGAATTCAGTAATTCAAATGCCTCATTTGATGAAATTAGATAAGTTAGTGGCCCTTTTTTGCCCCATCCCTTCAAAATGCAGCCTGGTATGGCTTTTCATACCAGCCTCAGTACATCTTAACTAACTTCATTACCGGTGCCTGGTTTACAGAACCCACTCAATAAATGGTTGTCGAGAAGAAGTGAGTAGATGGACAGAATCACACTGGCTATTGACATCAGGAGAAAAAGGAGGCCGTGGCTGAGTAGACTTTTCTTCTGCTTGCGTGCAGCCCGATGAGGAAGTGCTGTGTGAGCCCAGACTGGGAGGGAGCTGAGCCTGGATCCATATGCGACTTGGAGACAAATGATAGCTTCCTGTGGTTTCAGTAAAAGTCAACGCTGCCTGGGAATAGGTTCCCTTTGAAATAGGTTATCTTCAAAATCCCATGGTGGTTGATGTTTTCAGCCTACTAATGTTCGTAGACATACACTTTAAATTTGGTTACCCCACCCTCGCGGCCTCATGCAGAAATGGAATTCTCGCTTGTAACTTGTTGCAGGAACACCCCTTGGGGGGCTCCCTTTGGGAGTTTGGGAGGATATGGGCTTGGCCCAGGTGGAAGCACCAGCCCTCAGGATTCACGGCATGTCTCCTGGCTGACCAGCTCTTTGCGGGCTTCTGTCTCCCCAGCCTAGGTCTGGGAGTGAAAGCAGGTCCCTGGATCAGGAGAGGTCCTGATGACAAAGACCAGAGGACCCTTGGCATTCTCTCAGGCCCTCTGTTTCACCATGGCTGACCTTGACAGCTTCATAAAGCTGTTGCTGGATTTGGAGATGGAGGAAGAGGCCACAAACCAAGGAATGAAAATAGGAACAGCTCTCAGCTGACAGCAAGCAAGGAAATGGGGCTCTCGGTCCCATAACATCCAAAGAACTGAATTTTGCCCATAATCCAAATAAGCAAGAAAACATCCCCTAGAACCCCTGGAAAGGACACCTTGATTTTAGCCTGGCGGGACCTGTACCAGACTTCTGATCTACAGGACCGTAAAATTGTAAATCTGCATTGTTTTGAAGCTGCTACAGTTGTGGCAGTCTATTTCCGCAGTGTAGAAAGTGAATATGGTTATGAATATTCCCTGTTCCCTGAGGAGGACATCCTTGTGCAAGAACATGCTCGACACTGTTGCAGGTATTGATGGCGATGCCAGGAATTCCCACTTCCGCCCCCCACCCCGTGGCTGGTCCCTCACTGCCCTTCACACCCTGTGAATCAAGTCAGTATCTGAAGTGTGTGGAGATGCAGAAAAGAGGCTGTTCTCCGTGCAGATACTCTGCACTTAGCTCAGACACGTGTCAACATACACAGGGAAGGGAAAAGGCGGGGGTATTTGTTGATTTTCTGCGTGGTCACGCCAAAGGTGTGCGCCTTCTGATTTGGGGTCATCCTTAGGAGCTATCCCCACATTTCAGAAGTGATTCAATGGGAAATTCAAGTAGCAAGAATAGAATTGACACGTGTGGATGGCTACTATGTGTCTGGAACTTCTAGATATTTTCACTTTCATTATTTTACTTCGGTTAATCACTAAGATATCACTCACTCATTCATTGTATCCATCCGCTCAACAAATGTTTTTCTGATAAATTTCTATGAACAAGGAATGATTATACCGTATGCTCGCGGTTCCATGATCTACAACAGATATAGGGCTGATTTTCATCGCACTTTCACTCAAATATGAAATAAACACACTAGCAATTTCAAGTGGTGGTGAGTACAATGAAAAGAACTAACAGGGTGATGTGACAGAGGCCAGAAAGAGGGACCTTTATCATTTCATCTCAGCACGATGAGAGTGAGAACACTGCAAAGACTCCTGTCAAAAGAAGCTCTATGTGCAAAGGCCTTGTGGCAGGGGGGAGATTGCTATTTTTGAGGTCCCATGCTTGTTGAACAAAAAGAAAGCCAATGTAGTTAGAGGGCAAGCAAAGAGGAATAGATGAGGAAGGAGAAATTGATATCACTTTACAAATGATGCAGCCCACATTTAGACAAATTAAGTTGGCTAAAGTCACATTCCTGGGTGAGCATCTCTTCATTTCTTGTTCCTGTCTCCTGCTAGATTTCCCAGGCACGTTCTAGATTTCTTCCCTTCTTAAGATCTTAAGATATCAATCGTCTCTTCTTTCTACTTAGTCTCAGTTGAGTGTGCCAAACTTCTATTTTAAGCAACCCCTCACTCTAATACATGTTCCCTCAAGCCATGGGACCCTGTGCCCTCTTTCATGTCAAATGTTCTAGAGTGAGTTTCCTTTGCTCGTTGCTCTCCCTTACAACACTCCAGGGGCGATTTCCCTCTGAGTAAACGATATTCCTTCCACTTGACAACACCAGGAGTACAGTGGTTATTTCTGGGTCCTGGTTCTACTTCATCTTCCAGCTCCCGTCAAGGCTGGACTTCCTTGGCTTCTATTACATCGCAGGATCCTGGCTTTGCTTTTACTCTTCGGGGCTTCTTTGACATCCTCTGTGCCTAACTGGAGATCCTGAAGACAGCCCCCAACCCCTTCTCTGGTGGGCTCTCCTGAGGCCTGGACGATGACTTTTGGGTGCGTTTTTGGAACTAGAACCTCTCCTCTGAACTTCACGGGGGCACGTCCAGCCAGGGCTCGCTGGACATCCACACTTGGATTTCTCCAAGGCTTTGCTAGCTCATCAAACAACCTCATGAAATCCTGCCCCAGATGTGGTCCTTTTCCATGGTTTCCTGATCAGTGGATAGCAACCCATGCGCCTGTTACTCCAAAGTCTGAGAGTCATACTGGACATTGCATCTCTAGCCATGATCATGTCCAGCTGATTTTTCTTCCTAAGTGTCTTTCAAACCCATCTGTCTCTCTTCACCACCACTACCTCCATCCTGGTCATGCTGCTATCACCTTCAACCTTGAGGCCCCGATTGTTGATTGCCCCTCACTGACTATCTTACCCCAAGAAGGCCCCCTCGTCCAATCCATTCTCCGCATATGGCCAGAGCGATCTTTAAAAACTATAAACACATATACACACACACTCACACACTAACACACAAGTACACATTCACCCACGTGTGTGTATATATATATACACACACACACACACATTTCATTGCTATAATTACCAACAAATTCTTGTATAGTTTACATGGTCTAAAATGTTTCTTCCTCTCTAGATTATCTTTCCTCCCTTACTATTTTATACCCATGATGTGGGCTGTGAATAAATGAATTGAAAGGCGTGTTTCTTCAGGGGTGATGATATAAGGTGGTAACGTTGTAATTTTTGAGTTTGGTTTCTGGTTAGTCTAGTCACCTTGCTACTGACTGAACCACGGTTCTTATTCTAAATCGAAAGCTTTCTTGGAGTAAACACTTTGATGATAGAAATATGTTCCCACCTCTGGGTAGGAAGGTTACAGCGGTGCTCACACCCCGTCATCCCTGTGTCTGCACGTACTGAGAGCTGTCTCCTCACCCTGCTTGCTGACCTGATGCAATTATCCAGGAATCGTGTGTGGCTTGCTTGCCTATTCATTTATTTATTTAACTTTATTGAGATATAATCGACATAAACATTATGTAAGTTTAAGGTGTAGTGTGATGATTTGATACGCTTACCTATCGCAATGTGATCACCACCGCAGGGTCAGCCAACACCTCTATCCATCAGATTTTTTTTTTTTTTGCAGTGAGAACAATTAAGATCTAGTGTCTTAGCAACTTTGCTGGCAGCATCTGGAAGCCGTTGCATCCAAATATCTAGACAGCAGGTCTTAGGGGCCAGAACTTGATATATAAATGGTCTCTAACCACCTGCCCTCCAGTGGCCCATTGACTTGTGCTGATTGAGGTGAACAATTTGTGACCAAAATGAGAAATCCTGAGCATTTTACTTGGGGCTAGTCACATTACTCCCTGCCTGAAATTTTGAAAATAAATAATATTCATTTCTATTTCTAGAAAGGCAGGAAGCATCCAGATTTTAAAGCCTCCCTCCATATTTTTATTTTCTTTTTTTCTTTCAAATCTTGCCCACAGGGAGTTGCGGTCAAAGCTGTGAGGCTCGGCTCTCAGAGGTGATTTCCCACTTCTCACACGCTGCGATCGGCTGGGTGAAGGGGACCTGAGGACGCGGTGGGGACACAGTCCCTGGGGCCCCTTCCTACCCCACCCCGATGGCTGGGGCTCGCTCTCAGGGCACGTGCTCCTGTGAACTCTGAACTCGCTCTGACTACCTGGCAGAGTCACGTGGTACCCGGGAGGGGGGTGGTACCTGGCCCCTGTACTGTTATCGGAGAGCAGGGCTTCCTCCACACGTCTAGGAAGGAACCTGCAGCAGCGCCTGGAACTGCGGCGTCGGACACGGGAGCTCTCCTGAGTGAAGCGGCATCCTGACATCAGCACCAAAGACCTTGGGCAGGCTGGGCTGACAGTCTGTGTGCTTGGCGCCCGTTTTGACAAGATCACGGCATCTGGGGCTCTTGGACTGAGCCCCCTCGGGACTGCGGAGAGGGGAGAGCCAAGGTCACGAGCAACCAGCTGGTGACCGGGTGGTGAAGGGCCGGAAGCAGGTGCGTGGGCATCTTAGGGGCCCGGTGATGCTGGAGAAGGCAAGTTTCCGGGGGCCTCTGTTCCTCACCTTTAAAACGGGTAACAACACCCGCCTTAGAGGTTGACAATGAAGCAGCAGCTGCGACCGTGCCCAGCGCTGGAGGTGTGCAGGCTGGAGCCTGTTTGTTGAGGGAAAGCGAGACACACTGCAGAAAGAGGGGGTCATTTTACCCTGGTGCAGGTTCTGGGTGGGAGGGCAGGCATCTAGATGAGCGCTGGGTGGGATCCCCACCACTCCGCTGGTAGAATTGGGGACACCAGCTCTGGGTGGGGCTGAGAGGTCCTTGCGGCCAGGATGCCGCTCTCCTATTTTCACAGACAAGGAACCGGAAACGGAAAGGGATGAGATGAGAAACCCCCGGCTTCAGAGAGAGCTGCTCCCGGACGTGAGCTCGTGTTCACTTCAGGTGCTGGTGGCCACATCCTAGGAATGAGTGCCTCCTTCCTATTCACGGAAACAGAACACATGGATGGAAACAATTTCATACCTCATGATTTCCCTGTTTTATGTTTTGCTAGCGGTGCATTTTGGCTTGATGTTTTTTAAAAAAATTATTATTCCTATTACTGCTAATCCTAACAATGATGGTCATTCTAAAGAGTCAAGAATTCGTCTCGGTGTTTTAACATCTTTAGCTCTGATGCTAAGAGCAAGTCTTTGACCTGAAGTTTATCCTACTTAGTATGAAAGAGTGAAATGATATCAAGCACCAGAGTGCTACTGGGCGGGGACCCGTGTTTGCAGGAATGGCGCCTTGGATGAATGCTGGGGGGAGATGGGGAACTCGGGAGAGGCCCTGTGTGTGCTGGCACGTATGTGGGGTTTGGGGTGGGAGTGGGAAGCTGTGTGGGGGGCTAGGAGGGAAGAGGGGGAAGGTGGAGACGAGGGGGCGAGTTAGTGCAATGGGCAGCCATTCTCACCATCAACCGCTTTTTTTAAAAAAAATTTATTTATTCATTTATTTAATTTTTGGGTGTATTGGGTCTTCGCTGCTGCACAGGGACTTTCTCTAGTTGCTGAGAGCAGGGGCTTCTCTTGTTGCGGAGCATGGGCTCTAGGTGCACGGGCTTCAGTAGTTGTGACACACAGGCTCAGTAGTTGTGGCTCGTGGGCTCCAGAGTGCAGGCTCAGTAGTTGTGGCGCACAGGCTTAGTTGCTCCGCGGGTATGTGGGATCTTCCCGGACCAGGGATCGAACCCGTGTCCCCTGCATTGGCAGGTGGATTCTTAACCACTGCGCCACCAGGGAATTCCCAACTGCTTTTACAAAACCCATGGATGCAGTTAACAGGTTGAAATCAGTGGAGTTCTGTGGGAACCAGGGGGTGGACTGTGTATGTACTGGGGAGCCTTGGCACTGATCCTTGACCGTGTGGGCAGAGTGGGAGGTGGACAGAAGTAAAAAAACGAATAAAGTTGTAGGAATCTTCAGAGGTTCAGGAAAGGTGACGTGAACCATCAAAGGCTGTGAAATTAGGTTTGGCCAACTTCAGTCTGATGTTTAAGTGACAAATTAAGGGTAGGGCCATGCAGGAGGAGGGAATAGAGGTTCTGAGTGTTTAGGTAACAACTCACACTTGCAGAGAAACACTGGGCTTAAATTCAGTGTTTTTATTTATTTTTTTAAACCCAAAGCCCATCTTCCTCCCATGAAGCTATTATAAATTAGCATTTTTCTAACATATATGCACTAGTTGGTGTCACAGAGGATGTCTATGGCCACTGGTTTACGGCTATAGATCATGAACATGGCTGTAGCGGCTCCACCCCCGTCTTGCTGCTCTCCACACTGTGACGATGCAGCCCTTCCCCTTAAGAGGTGGAGGCCATCCCTCACCCCGACTCTGGCCTTGTGATGATGCCCTGTGATCAACAACCCCAGCAGAAGTGACGCTGGGACTGTTCTGAGTTTAAGCTCTGCACACGTGCCCCCCACCCTCTCTGACACGTTTGCCAAGTAAATAACCCCGTGCTAGTCTGTTGGGTGATCAGAGACCTCGTGGAACAGACATGCCCTTCCAGCCGAGGCCCACCCAGGTCAGCTTGCTTCCAGCTGGCCAGCTGCTGACCTCAGACATCAGTGAGACCAATCGAGATGGGAAGAACCCCCCAGCTGAGCCTACCACCTTTTACCATCCCCACATCAAGAGATGAATAAATGATAGTTGTCTTCGAGTCACAGAGTTTTGGGGTGGTTTATTACACAGCAGAAGCTAACTGGCATAATTCTAGCGCTTTTTTTTTTTTTTTAGATTAACAAAAAGAGTTAATTTTAGGGATCATTGTTAGAAATTATTGGGTCTTCCTCATCTCAGTTAAGGGTTTTTGGGTTTTGTATTAGAGCTCCCTCCACAAGGATGGCTGTTCTTTAAAATATTACTACATCATGAAGAATTATGAGGACTTGTTCAACACGTCTGAGAGTGTCGGTGATGGAACACACATTGATGTCTCGAATTTAATCTTCTTTCACACTTATTTTACAGATAAGAAATCCAAGGACTCCCTGTCATGTGCTCTGTTTTCTTTATTTTATTTTATTTTTAACATCTTTATTGGAGTATAATTGCTTTACAATGGTGTGTTAGTTTCTGCCTTATAACAAAGTGAATCAGTTATACATATACATATGTTCCCATATCTCTTCCCTCTTGTGTCTCCCTCCCACCCTCCCTATCCCACACCTCTAGGTGGACACAAAGCACTGAGCTGATCTCCCTCTGCTGTGCGGCTTCCCACTAGCTATCTATTTTATGTTTGGTAGTGTATATATGTCCATGCTACTCTCTCACTTCGTCCCAGCTTACCCTTCCCCCTCCCCATATACTCAAGTCCACACTCTAGTAGGTCTGTGTCTTTATTCCCGTCTTGCCCCTAGGGTCTTCATGACCTTTTTTTTTTTTTCTTAGATTCCATATATATGTGTTAGCATATGGTATTTGTTTTTCTCTTTCTGACTTACTTCACTCTGTATGACAGACTCTAGGTCCATCCACCTCACTACAAATAACTCAATTTCGTTTCTTTTTATGGCTGAGTAATATTCCATTGTATATATGTGCCACGTCTTCTTTATCATGTGCTCTGTTTTCAATATCAGGTTTAGATTTCTAGGCTCAGTTTTAATAAACCGAGTAAAAAAAAATATTAGGGAAATATCCTCCTTCTGTCAACTAAGTCAGGCTCTGTGTTGTGGACATTTCTCCAGGAAGAGCTCTGTTAAGTGATCTGTTAGGCAGACATGCAGGGTCAACCTGTCCCATCCCTTGATCCCTATGCACAAGTGCAGGATTTCCTTCTTGGAGAAAAGGATGGACTCTCAGAAGCTCAGGCTTCATGCAGGCAGACCAGCTCATAAAGGACAGAACTGCAGCCTGCACCCAGCTCGAGAAGCAGACAGGCAGGTCGGCTGAATCCACTACACTAGGATTGTGGGGTTACGTGCCTTCAACTCCTTACCTCAAAGAGACATGAAGTTACTTCTCAGCTTGTGAACCAGTTGATTTTGGGGAATTTGGGATGCAGAAGACTGTGGGTTCTTTGAAAACCAGTACATGCCCCTGGAAACCAGATTCTAGATGCCTTAGATACCTCCTAACAGCAAACAGCTCCTGTTTCCATGGAAACACATACCACCCTGTCCCAAATGGGACGAATGTTTTAAAGTAAACTACCACAGTGGTTGTAAGCCCTCCCCTGTTTTCAGGAATCTGGCATCAGTTTCTATGGTAACTCTTGTAGCATATTTCAACATCCGCCAGGTGAAGGTTACTCGTGGGACCATCGGCTCTTTTTTTGTAAGTTGCATCACTGCCCTTCTCACCTACACGTTCCTCTTGTTGACAATAAAAGTAAAATTGCGAATATAAAATCATCGCTATTTTTTCAAAAGACCCTATATTCAAGGTATAGAGTAAGTAGTGTAAAAAATTGGTTACGTTTAACTATTTGCCTACATTGTTACAGCTGGTATTTTCAAAAGGAAAAGACGCTGGTGTACGAGACTGGTACTTATTCCATTTCCACAGTGTTGGGAGATCTAATACCTGCCACTCATGGGAGGTATTACGAAGCACTTTGATTCTGAATCAGAAGAGAGGATAGTTATTAGAAAGCAGCCATCTTGTGATAGGCCAGCATCTGAAGCACGTTATTCCTTTAATTTCTAAGTCAGTTTTGTTCTGCTCAACTTCGGTGAAGGGAACTGAGGGTCCCCAACTTGAAATAATTGCCCTGGTTGCACAGCTAGGACCTTGCCTTTCATTCTTACCAGTTGTCTCTTGACCTGAGCCCTTTCTTCCACACCTTCTGCGTCCACCTAGCCCCACAGTTATACCCAGCTAAACTGGGGCAATTACAACCAGATTACTAACTGCGTAGTCTACTTGGCCAGTTAAATGGATTTTGTGTTATGTACTTAGGTAATGTACTATCAACCATACGGAATGTAAGTGAGGTAATCATTTTAAAAGCACATGCTTGTTAAGTTGGAGAAAGGGAGATACCGAAAGCTCCATTTTACAAGCTGAGCGGCACAATGACGGTAAATTTCTGAATGTTCACTGATATTGCCGATGACCAGGTACATTTAAGGAGAAATATTTGGAAGAAAATTATACCTTACATTTGATTCAAGGTGCAAATGAACGATTGCACGCATATAAATGTGAGCTAAGTTTAATCCTTTTCCTACATTGTTTTCTTGTTGATGTCTTCAAGACAGACAGGCATGGCATGTGAGCCTGATCCTGTCATTTCACACCCATCACAAGACACCTCCTTGGATTCTCTCTATGCAGCTCTAGGCAGGTTTTATGTGCCTGGTTCTCAGGGGTGTGGCTCAGATGGCTGGCTGTGAGAATTCTTTCCATTAAACCACAGGTGCCTTGTAAAAACACATGCTCATCACAAGAGCTGTGCCCTGGGAATGTGTGTCCTGGAGAGGTCCGGTTTCTGTAAGAGGGACAGTGGCCAGCACCCCACCATCTCTCAAGGACTCGGCAAAGAGTTCAGGGGATGCATTTGATCAATGATGTGGAGTTGTCATCTGCTACTCACTTGTGTCTCCAATGTAACCAAAACAGACCGTTAGGTAAAAACATGCAACTTAGTTAATTTCTCCTATGGACTCATCCAGCACTCTTAGAAATGTGTATGTGCTTGAATAGAAAACCCGGGCATTTGCTCACAAGTAAGAGATACTTCTCAGTTCTCACAGAACTACCCCCGTACCCAGGGTTGGAGGGATTACACTGCTACTCTTCTGCCATTTCAAAAACAGCTTCGTTCATCAGTATCTTTTTTTTTTTTAGATTCCATATATATGTGTTAGCATAGGGCAGGGATAAAGACGTAGACATAAAGAATGGACTTGAGGACACTGGAGGGGGAAGGGTAAGTTGGGACGAAGTGAGAGAGTGGTACTGACATATAGACACTACCAAATGTAAAATAGATAGCTAGTGGGAAGCAGCCACATAGCACAGGGAGATCAGCTCGGTGCTTTGTGACCACCTGGATGGGTGGGATAGGGAGGGTGGGAGCGAGGCTCAAGAGGGAGGGGATATGGGGACATGTGTATGCATATGGCTGATTCACTTTGCTGTACAACAGAGACTAACACAGTATTGTGAAGCAATTATACTCCAATAAAGATCTGTTTTAAATAAAAGCTTCGTTCTCTTGAAAATATATGCTCTAAAGATTTCTTGGATAGAAGTAGTTGCTCTGCCAGTGATGGGAAATCCTAGCTCAACTGCTGTTTTTATATATGTCTTTCCCCAATTCCCAGATGATTTTCATCCCCTGGAAAGTGTGAAGCATTTTTCAAAAGAAATGTATCAAGAATGCTAACATTCTAACATTCTGAAGCATGGGGTTGGGCAAGTCCAGTGTGGAAAGGTGGTGTGTCAGCCACGGCAATGTAAAGAGCAGTCGTCACAGAATTTGTTTTAAAAACATGATTCTTGGGCCAAAGTTATGCATGTTCATTAGTAGACATTAGAAAATCTAATAGTTATAAAAGTAATACAAAGGGTATGTCATATCGCTGCTCAGGCAAAACCAGTACTGCACACCATTTTATTTTCTGACCCATAAATGTACACACATATGAAAACAAAAATAGGGTTTATAGTGAATATGCATAGCCTTGTATCGTGCTTTTAAAAATATCACATTGCTTAACTTGTGAGCATTTTTGCACATTACTTTTTTTCTTGCCTCTTTTTGTTTTAATCTGTCACTCTGTCACTGGAGGCCGACAAAGCTAAACTGGATGATAGTATAAAATATACCGGTGATACAGTTGAGCTAGATTTGACATTATGTGTTTCTTTAATTGGAGTCATTCTCAGAATTTTGTGAGATTTCTAAAAGTTAATTGTTCATTTTGATAATAATAAAGAATAAATTAAAATGTAAGCATACTTTGGATTATGTGGATAAAAATATCATTTTCCAGCACTGCCTTGTGGTTCCAAAGACCAAATTTGTGCTTCTGTTTAAGATTGCTTTGTTGTCAGGAAGCATTAATTTAATTAGAATCAGTCATTTAAAAAGAGAAGGGGCAGAGTAACAGGTACTAATCCAAGCCTATTTCAAATAAGGCCAGTATTATATTCACCATGAAATTAACTCAACGTTACATTTGCCTTGGTTGGTCTTCTGGTTTGTAAATTTAATTACGTTGTATAGAAGGGTATAAACCATAACCCACAGTGTCTTTTCTTTACTTTTTATTTATAAATAATTACAGATTCACTTTAAGGAAAGCTGCAAAGATAGTACAGAGAGGCCCTGTGTTCCCACCCAGTTCCCCCATTGATAACATCTTACATAACTACGGTACAGTATCAAAACCAGGAGACCGATGTTGGAGCAATCTACAGAGCTAATTCAGATTTCACCAGTGTGTGTGTGTGTGTGTGTGTGTGTGTGTGTGTGTGTGTGTGTGTGTGTAGTTCTATACCATTCCATCACGTGTGTAGATCTGTATAACCAACAGTACCATCAAGATACAGAATTGTTCCATCACCACAAAGTCTCCCTCATCCTAACTTGGTGAATGGTCCATGTGCTTGAAAAGAATTTGTATTCTACTGTTGTTGGGTGGAGTGTTCTATAAATGTCAGTTAGATTCTGTTGGTTGATGGTGTTGTTAAGTTAAAATTATCCCACTCTAAATCTCAGTAGTACTATGGTTGAAAGACTCTGATCAGTTAGCTTTTTCTGGACATTGAAGCACAAATAACCAGGGGCATGCAACAATAACAATGTTTCTCCTGCATCTGGGGGCTTAGCCTTTCGTCCCTCCTGGCTGGGCTCACTCATGGTTCCAGGGATCAGCTGAGGGTTGGCTGAGCAGGTCTAGGTGAAGCTTGGGGTGTCTCACTGCACATGTCTGTCGTAATCTTTTGTAACCAAGGGGCTAGCATAGGCAGGCTCTTCTCCTGGTGACTGCAGAATACAAGAGGGAACAAGCGGTTACCAAGACTCTACTTATGTCATGTCTGCTAGTGTCTCATTGGCCAAGTGTAGTCACATGACTCAGTCTGGGTTTGGGGAATTATGGGACCCATAGTTGGAGAGCTTGCATCTTGACTTGGCAGAGAGCATGGGTAGAACTTGTGCAGAAGATTTGGGACCATTAATGCAATCTACCATATCTAATATTAAGTTTGTATATTTTCTTTTTTTGTGGGTGTACAGTTTATAAATGATAATTGGTTTTACTTTTGCCTCAATATAAAATCACTTTTAATGGAAGAATATGACACATTTACATTTTGTTGTTATAAGTGATAGTTGTATTATTACTATTCAATCTTATGTACCTTCTTTCCCCACCACCCCGTTTCTGCTCATTTGTGGAATAGGTCTCCTTTCTTATATATTTCTCTAATATTCTGGAAGTTATTTATTCTTTTCCACTCTAATATTGAATACAGTTTCCCTCTAATGCCCAATGTCATTCAGTTTATATTAAATTCCTCTGACCAGTAAATAAGATGAATAATTTAATAAGCTATTATTTCTATTAATTTCCCCCAGTAATGATTTCCATTACAGTTCTTGATATCATTCATTCCCCTAGGGCCAGTTTAATATTATCTTGTACTTTTTAAACAATATTTCATTTCTCTCAAGAATTATTTTGTTCCTTACATTAGATTTCCAACCAAAATGTTTGCCATAACTTAGTTTCTCTTCCAGTCACTGTCATGAGTTCTGTGCCTTGATTAACCTTTTGCTTGGCTGGTGTTAATTTTCAGGCAGTGATACTCAGGAAGCGTACGTGTTGATGTTCTATGCCCTGGGTACCTGAAAATGCCACTCTTTTGTCTTTATTCATGAAAGAAAACTTATCCAGAAAATGAATTCTAGAGTGAAAATAGTTTCTCTTAAAAATTAGTTTTAATTACAACCTAGTGGAAATGGAAACCAATACATATGTATTTTGTAGACGACTTTGTTTCTTTATCTATACACCTTCATTATTTTTAAAGACCGTCAAGGTGGTTTCTTTTTTCATTAAGTTACGCCTGTACCTGGTACTTGAATCTTTCTTTGGTTCAGATATTTGCCCTCATTTCTTTGATCATCGATTTGGCTGCATTTCTTCATGTTCTTTCGTGATAAGAGCCAACGTGGCTTCCCTGGATCCATTCTCCTCATTCCATGGCTTTTCCCAAACTATGCTCCCCTGTTCATCCACCTTCCTCCACATTTTACGTGAACGCTTCATGTTAGCCTTTTGTTTTAATAGCTCAGTATCTCACATTGTCTATTCAACTTTGCGTTGTCTCTGTCATTATTTCTAATTGAGCATGCCTGTCTCTGTCTACTTCACTTTTTAATTCCTAATTTTCTTTTCCTACTACTGAATACTGGTTCTAATTGGGTGAATATCATATCATGTGTTCAGCTTTGTAGAGAACATAATTAGGAACTCTTCTTCTTTCCTGGAGAAGATGCTTTCAGCATGGAGCATTTCTTTAGATTCATAAGAGCGTCACTCTTAACAGCAATTTCTTTTTTGCCTTCATTTTTCATCGTTTTGGAAATGGCTTTGACCATATTTAGTATTAGGTTACAACTCTGGGAGCTGAGACAGAGCATTTATAGTCTCTGAGTGGTGCAGGCATCCACTCAGGGCCCCAGTGTGCCATTCTCTCTTCTCAACAGTGTTGACAGGGTTGGGACAACTAGCCAGTATCCTGAAATTGTCCAGTGCCTTGGTGGGGTCCAATCACTTCTAGATCACAGAGGCGAGAAGGGATGTCTGGTGTTCCTCCTGTCCTGCCTCATGGACCTTTGCAAACACCCACCTTTTCCCCTCTAAGCTCAGGGATGTCAGGGAGGTCAATATCTTCCCAGACAGCCTCATGGCTTTGTACTCACCCTCTTGGAAGTCCTTCATATTGGACCCGTGAATTAATTTATCTGGCATTAATTCCTCACTGTTTCTGGTACATGGATTGGTCATTCCCAGCATTGTTTTAAGATTTTCTATATTGTATATTCTACTGTGGCAATCTCAGAGAAGACTAAGTAGAGAGACACATGTTACTGCCTGTATCTTGCCAAGAATTCTTGACCTTTTTCTTTATTAGGAATCTCTTTGGAAAGCTCCTTGGGAAAACATGTGAAGTGGAACAAAGTTAACTGACCCAGAAAGGTGATTAAAAAATCCCAGAATTCTGTGAAAGTCCTGGAACCGAGTTCTCCCATTGTTTACACAGGTCTGTCTGGCAACACAGACAGGCATGTCTCCCTTAGCTCTTTTACTGTACTTTCTCTCTATTAGATGGATGGTTGGAATACCTATGTACAGCCCCCCCAAGCTCTGGTTGTAATGTTTGCTACCTTATTTATGTCTATAACAATTCTACACATCCTTAAGATTCAATTCTAGTGCAAGTTTCTCCATGAAGCTGTCTGCTTCCTCTCCAACAGTCAAAAATAAGCAGGTGGCTGGGGAATGTCCGTACCATACTGACAACTATATTTGGGTATTCCTTTATCCTCCCCTTTCAGGAGAGGTAGAGAGATTTTCTTAATTGATTATGTAAAAAGCTCTATGGTTTTGCACAAGATATAACCACAAGGTCCTGGCTGACCCTTTCACAGGAGTTACGTGTGTTTCTCTCACATGAAATTGGGCTTCTAACTCAAAGACATCACAATACTCAACCTAGGAGTTATAAGAGTTAATGTTTCCTGTTTAAGCATAGCTTGTTGTCAACACTTCAAATACTCATAATGAGTATGTGAGTGTTTAGATTGTTCTTCACATGTCTGCCAGAATGGCTTTTTTTTAAAACAAAGATCTGTGTTTTTTACTATTCATTGTAGCAAAATTATTGTCTCCTTAATTCCATCATCACTTTCAGAGTGATTCAGATAATCAGAAAACCTTGCATTTTGAAGCAAAATCTTGATGCACGTACCATCGGCATAAACGTACCTTTATAATCTCTCTCTCTTTATGGTACCTGAACAGACATAAACATGTGTCTTCCAGAATCAGAAAAAAATTAAGGCTGGAAGGCACCCTCGCACACATCTGAAGAAAGAACAAAGGTGCCAGGAAGTGAAATGCATTTCCGGGTCACAGCGACTTCACGGTGGAGACCGGCCTCTTGGGGTCTATTTGGGTCGTGCAGTGAATGACTGCAGGGGACGTGCGAATCAAAGCCACCACTTTGGGACACTCTGGAAGTGTGTACTAAAGATGAACACATGCATACCCTTGCACCCAAGCTGTTGCACTTCAAGATCACCAGCATACATATATAATCACCAAAGACATTACAAGAATATTCCCACGAGCGGTGTTACACTAGCTCCCAACTGGAAAGGATCCAATGTCTGCAAAATTTAATGGATATGTATATTTTGTTGTAGGCCTACAATAGAATACAATGCAGCTGTGAAAAATCACAAATTACTCCTTCGTAAAACTTGTATGAATATCACAAATGTGATGTCGAGAAAAAGATTCACACTGTATGATTCCATTTATTTAAAGTTCAAAAAGTCAGAAATGACCAGCGGCGTGAGTGGTCTGCAAAGCGGTCATCTCTGTGGGGACTGTGACAGAGGCAGCATAGCCAGCACTTCTGTGTCTAGATGTGTGGATGGCAGCGGTGCATTGACAAATCCTGCACTTTTTTCAGTGTGTATTATACTTCAATATACACAAATATTTACAAAATATTCACAAGTATAAACGCACACGATCTGTGACTTTTGTCAAACCCCTTTCCCTCTCAGGGCCTCAGTGTTCCCATCTGTAAAGTGGGATGGATACGTGAATTATTTCCCAAGGCCTGCCTGTTCTAACGTTCCCTGTTTCTCCGCTCTCAGTTTCTGTTGCAGACTCTGTGGGCTGGGCGGACGCCAGTGGCACATGGCGGGGAGGGCTGAGCTTCCCTGGAGACACCTGTGCTCTACTTAGTGCTGGGACCTCTTCCCCAACAGGTGGCCGTTTGGCTGCTGTTGGGGATTTCCCCAGGGTGAGCAAGCCCCTCTTCATTTTGAGAAGAAGTCTCATCCATTTCAGAACTGTTCTAATTATTGAAAACCCGTCATACATTAACCTGGAATGTTCCCTCCTGTCCCTTACTCTCCAAATGCACCTACCTCTGATTTCTGACCCGGACCCAAACAAAAACTGCTGTCCAGGGCCTCTCTGGGGCTGGACACAGGACAGTGAGTCCCCCCCTGGTCTCCTGCGTCAGGGCAGGTGCCATCACGGGACACCCACTTGCCTGGTCCCCCAGGCTACATCATTCATCCTCATCCTCCAAGCATCACCCCTGAGGTCAGCTCACTCTCCCGCATCCACCTGCCATCACATCTACATCAAATCCACATGTGGAGTGCAGACGGGGTGTGACGAGAGTGATGCACAGCTTGTTATTTGGCACAGTGGATGAGGTTCAAGTGTGTGTGCGTGCACGCATGTTGTGTGTACACGTGTGTCCTGTGCTCCGTGGGTGCGTTTACGCGTGTGTGCACTGAGTGTCCACTGAACCGAGGAGGCACCCCTGTCACATGCCCAGCACAGGGCCTGGCACAGGGCGTGTAACAGCAAGTATTTGTGCAAATGAATTGAGCACTGCACAGTGTGACATGTGTGCTCTATTTTCTCCCTCTGCTCAAATATAGAATTCTTTAATTTTCCTAGGAGAAGCCAACAGGGCAGGTGGAGCTGGTGAAGCGGATGGCCAGGACCACGTCCTCCCACCGGGAAGCCTGCTGGCCCGTCTCTCTTCTCCCCGCCTCTGGTCCTCCTCTGGCCTGCAACGCCTTCCAGCACCGTCTGCTCAGGGTATTTATCTGAAATTACTCTCGTGCAAACTCTGGCACCATGATCCGAACCTTGTCCAGAGGTTGGCGACTGTGGCTATAGAAGGTGACATCCTAGGGAAGATGAGGTGGGCGGAGCTCTGAGGACCTGGCTCTTCCTGGTTTGGTCCATGCATCCAATGTCCTCCCTCCCCACCTGGTTGCCTGTGGCTGGAAGGGGAAGATCACTTCGCTGTGAGGCTTCGGCCACAGAGACATTACAATGATTCCCTCCCTACTACATGACTGGGGAATCATGTGACCAGCGTGAGCGCCGCCTGTGTAGACACTGGGCTTTGTCTGGCCAGTTTTTCTGTCTACATCTCAGACAGCATTCTGAGTGGAGGGCTTGTTTCCTTCTGATAACCTGCTTTTAACTACAGATTGGCACTATTAAAAAATATCCATTATCATCTTTTAAAAAAAACGTAGCATCGTGTGCAGTCACCCTTTGGGGCTGGGCACCCATGGGGACGGGGGGGACGGGTCCAGCGGGCATCGGCCTCCCCCTGCAGGCTATGTCCTGCTCTTCCTCGAAGTCTCGCTTTGAGTACATACAGTGTTTTGATAACACAATTTCCTTAGTTTTTAAATTCTAAGAGGGCTTGCAGTGAACCAGATTGTGGAGCTGGGACCGTGATAGTTTAATTTATCCTGTGGAATACTGAGAAAAATTGCCATATTTCGGGTCAGTTGAAGAACCGTGTTACCAAAACACGAGGCAGTATGATTTTGCTGATTTCATTGAGATCAGGGCCGTAAAAACTTCAGCAGAAGTGTCACTACAAAGGCTGGATGCTCTTTGAATTCAAATAAAAGAGCTTGCAAGAGTCGCTGGGGAAGGCAGTGTCTGGCAGATCACACCTTTCCTTTGGTCAGCCACCCCACTCTACTTTTTTGGTGTTTGCCCTGCCAGACGTGCCATGTTCTTCCCTGAGGAGCCTTCAGTGACTCCCCATTGCTGGTGGGATGAAATCCAGGCTTCCTTCTCAGCCCTGCTCAGTCTGGTCTCCTTTTCTATCTGGCCTCTCCCCTCATCACACATTCTAGAGCCAGCCTCCAAAATTTGCCATTTCTTGAGCTACACTTTCAACTTTCCAATCTCAAGGCATTTTTATGTTTCTTGGCTCCAGAAAGCCCTTGTCACCATCTGCAAATACCATTGTTCCCATCCCACCCTCACGATACCATCTCAAGACCCTCCAACTTCATGGCAGAGCCATCGTCTCCTTTCATCAGAATTATTAATACACGCATCTGTTCTTCCAGGAGCCTGAGTCCCTAGATGCTACTTACTAAAACAAAGGCTTTGACATTATCCACACTGCATAAATGTTAAGGACTTCATGAACCACCCACTTTTCTGTTTCATGTCACAGTTTACAAAACTGCACTTCACAGCACTCGTGGGAATATTCATTTCATCCTGACTTTGACATGTGGGGCTGGTACCCGGGCGGGGTGATATGCTGCTCAGAAGGTGAGGGGTAGTCTGGTTGCAGATCAGGTCTTTGACTCTCGACTTCCCCGCACACGGGGCTGTTCTATGTTATCACAGGATCAGGCATAGCTCAGGGGAGGCTTGCTTCTTACCACGTGAGTTTGCAGGGGTGTGAGAGGACAGATCTTACACCAAAGGAGATGCTTCTTTCTGCTCCTTGGCTTGGCTAATTCCTGGAACCTGAGAGAATTGGCTTGAATACTCAGGAAATCACATTAGAGGGTGATCTAGAGATAGCATCTAGAGTATGCTTTAAATTCTGGACAGAAAGACACCAGAATCCACCCAGATGAGAACAAGTCATTTTTAAAACCTCTGCAGAAGTGTTCTGTATTCTCTTTGACCAAATGGCTTGATTTGTATTAGTCCTGAGAAAGGTGTCAAATTCTACCTTAGTTCCTTTAAATCTTCTTCATATATTTTAATTTACCTTTGACATTTTTATTTGTGGCTTTCCTCTTTCATGTTAACACTAAAATATACCCTCTGTTAAATAAAAATTAAGCCCCTCCCAGAAATCACCTATAATTTCTACATCTTAAAACAACTCCTATCATTTTTCTCAGATAAGCACTTTTTTTTTAATACAATTGAGAAAAGGAAATACGAGTTTGTAACCAGTTTTCACTTAAATGGTAGAGTACACATTTCTACCTAGTCTTCCTAATTTTCTCCTCTACCACAGTTGTAGCTCTTCCTTCCTGGCTGAGTCTCAATCCCCGCCCTCCCCCGCTGTCCATCCTCAGGGGTCTCGCACATGCTCTGGGGGCTCCTCGACTGTGGTGCACTTTGCAGTCTGTTGTATGGATTTATTCAGTCTACTCTTCTCTGCATCCCTGTGTCAGGAACGCTTCTCCCAGGTCCTGTGTCCTCTGGGCTGAGTACGGTGGAACGCAGGTTCCCTCTGTGCTGAAGGATGGAATACAGAGATAGAGGATGCTGCCCGTTATTTAAGAGATGCTACTGGCATGGTGTGATGTCTGGTGACTGATTGTCTTCTTATTTAGCTTTTGGGGTAAAACTATATGTAGACATATATCCTCATAAAGGAAGACAAGATTCATGTGTTTCCTCAAACAAGAACATTTACTTTTTTTTTTTTTTTTTTTTTTTGCAGTACGCAGGCCTCTCAGTGTTGTGGCCTCTCCCGTTGCGGAGCACAGGCTCCGGACGCGCAGGCTCAGCGGTCATGGCTCATGGGCCCAGCCGCTCCATGGCACGTGGGATCTTCCCGGACCGGGGCACGAACCCGCGTCCCCTGCATCAGCAGGCGGACTCAACCACTGCGCCACCAGGGAAGCCCCAGAACACTTACTTGTTAGCGAATAAATGTACTCCTAGTTGGTCACGGCTACACAATGAGAAAATATCTGGAAGAAAAGTGAAAATTGAAAATCGAATGATCATGACGTTTAGTCTAGATGCCGCCACACACCCGGCTGTAGTCAGATAGGTTTTTCGGTTTGCACGATTGTTCTGGCATGTGGAGCTGACCCTGGAGAGAGCCTGTGCTTTCACCCTGCCCGCCATCTTCATCAGAGAGCTGACAGCTCATGGTCAAAACGCTCACCTCTGCAGAAGGCTTGCCTGCCACCCCTCTCCCCTCAGACAATGGCTGCACCAGAGGAAAGACACTCACAGAAAGGTCAGGGACAACACTGCTTGCCAAGCCCCATGGTAAGTGCTTAGTGTTTGGACTGACCTTATTCCTCCAGAGAGGAGGAGTAAGTTATTAACTTTGAACTTGTCTGTATCCATTATGAAATTGTTCTATCCCAAATTTCATATAAATTTAGCATTTGATCATTCGCCCTTTCTTTTTCTTTTTTTTTAAATAAACCATGTTATTGAGGTATGGTTGACATACAAAAAGCTGTACATACTTCATGTACACAACTTGAAGGGTTGGAGATAAGTATACACCTGTGAGACCATCACCAGCATCAACGCCATAAACACAGTCATCACCTCCAAAAGTTTCCTCCTACTCTCTTTAGTTATTATTAGTTTTTGCCATGAGAACACTCAATATAAGATCTACCCTCTTAGCAAACTTTTTTTTTTTTTTTTTTTAAACATCTTTATTGGGGTATAATTGCTTTACAATGGTGTGTTAGTTTCTGCTTTATAACAAAGTGAATCAGCTATACATATACATATGTTCCCATATGTCTTCCCTCTTGCGTCTCCCTCCCTCCCACTCTCCCCATCCCACCCTTCCAGGCTGTCACAAAGCACCGAGCTAATATCCCTGTGCCCTGCGGCCGCTTCCCCCCGGCTATCTACCTTACTACGTTTGTTAGTGTGTATATGTCCATGACTCTCTCTCGCCCTGTCAAAACTCACCCCTCCCCCTCCCCATACCCTCAAGTCCGTTCTCCAGTAGGTCTGCGTCTTTATTCCTATCTTACCCCTAGGTTCTTCATGACATTTTTTTTCCCTTAAATTCCATATATATGTGTTAGCATACGGTATTTGTCTTTTTCTTTCTGACTTACTTCACTCTGTATGACAGACTCTAGGTCTATCCATCTCATTACAAATAGCTCAATTTCATTTCTTTTTAAGGCTGAGTAATATTCCATTGTGTATATGTGCCACATCTTCTTTATCCATTCATCCGATGATGGGCGCTTAGGTTGTTTCCATGTCCTGGCTATTGTAAATAGAGCTGCAATGAACATTTTGGTACATGACTCTTTTTGAATTTTGGTTTTCTCAGGGTATATGCCAAGTAGTGGGATTGCTGGGTCATATGGTAATTCTATTTGTAGTTTTTTAAGGAACCTCCATACTGTTCTCCACAGTGGCTGAACCAATTCACATTCCCACCAGCAGTGCAAGAGTGTCCCCTTTTCTCCACACCCTCTCCAGCATTTATTGTTTCTAGATTTTTTGATGATGGCCATTCTGACTGGTGTGAGATGATATCTCATTGTAGTTTTGATTTGCATTTCTCTAATGATTAATGATGTTGAGCATTCTTTCATGTGTTTGTTGGCATTCTGTATATCTTCTTTGAAGAAATGTCTATTTAGGTCTTCTGCCCATTTTTGGATGGGGTTGTTTGTTTTTTTGTTATTGAGCTGCATGAGCTGCTTGTAAATTTTGGAGATTAATCCTTTGTCAGTTGCTTCATTTGCAAATGTTTTCTCCCATTCTGAGGGTTGTCTTTTGGTCTTGGTTATGGTTTCCTTTGCTGTGCAAAAGCTTTGAAGTTTCATTAGGTCCCATTTGTTTATTTTTGTTTTTATTTCCATTACTCTAGGAGGTGGGTCAGAAAGGATCTTGCTGTGATTTATGTCATAGAGTGTTCTTCCTATGTTTTCTTCTAAGAGTTTGATAGTTTCTGGCCTTACATTTAGGTCTTTAATCCATTTTGAGCTTATTTTTGTGTATGGTATTAGGGAGTGATCTAATCTCATACTTTTACATGTACCTGTCCAGTTTTCCCAGCACCATTTATTGAAGAGGCTGTCCTTTCTCCACTGTACATTCCTGCCTCCTTTATCAAAGATAAGGTGTCCATATGTGCATGGGTTTATCTCTGGGCTTTCTATCCTGTTCCACTGATCTATCTTTCTGTTTTTGTGCCAGTACCATACTGTCTTGATTACTGTTGCTTTGTAATATAGTCTGAAGTCAGGGAGCCTTATTCCTCCAGCTCCTTTTTTCGTTCTCAAGATTGCTTTGGCTATTCGGGGTCTTTTGTGTTTCCATACAAATTGCGAAATTTTTTGTTCTAGTTCTGTGAAAAATGCCAGTGGTAGTTTGATAGGGATTGCATTGAATCTGTAGATTGCTTTGGGTAGTAGAGTCATTTTCACAATGTTGATTCTTCCCATCCAAGAACATGGTATATCTCTCCATCTATTTGTATCATCTTTAATTTCTTTCATCAGTGTCTTATAATTTTCTGCATACAGGTCTTTCGTCTCCTTAGGTAGGTTTATTCCTAGATATTTTATTCTTTTTGTTGCAATGGTAAATGGGAGTGTTTTCTTGATTTCACTTTCAGATTTTTCATCATTAGTATATAGGAATGCCAGAGATTTCTGTGCATTAATTTTGTATCCTGCTACTTTACCAAATTCATTGATTAGCTCTAGTAGTTTTCTGGTAGCATCTTTAGGATTCTCTATGTATAGTATCATGTCATCTGCAAACAGTGACAGCTTTACTTCTTCTTTTCCGATTTGGATTCCTTTTATTTCCTTTTCTTCTCTGATTGCTGTGGCTAAAACTTCCAAAACTATGTTGAATAAGAGTGGTGAGAGTGGGCAACCTTGTCTTGTTCCTGATCTTAGTGGAAATGCTTTCAGTTTTTCACCATTGAGGATGATGTTTGCTGTGGGCTTGTCATATATGGCTTTTATTATGTTTAGGAAAGTTCCCTCTATGCCTACTTTCTGGAGGGTTTTTATCATAAATGGGTGTTGAATTTTGTCGAAAGCTTTCTCTGCATCTATTGAGATGATCATATGGTTTTTCTCCTTCAAGTTGTTAATATGGTTTATCACATTGATAGATTTGCGTATATTGAAGAATCCTTGCATTCCTGGAATAAACCCCACTTGATCATGGTGTATGATCCTTTTAATGTGCTGTTGGATTCTGTTTGCTAGTATTTTGTTGAGGATTTTTGCATCTATGTTCATCAGTGATATTGGCCTGTAGTTTTCTTTCTTTGTGACATCCTTGTCTGGTTTTGGTATCAAGGTGATGGTGGCTTCGTAGAAGGAATTTGGGAGTGTTCCTCCCTCTGCTATATTTTGGAAGAGTTTGAGAAGGATAGGTGTTAGCTCTTCTCTAAACGTTTGATAGAATTCACCTGTGAAGCCATCTGGTCCTGGGCTTTTGTTTGTTGGAAGGTTTTTAATCACAGTTTCAATTTCAGTGCTTGTGATTGGTCTGTTCATAGTTTCTATTTCTTCCTGATTCAGTCTTGGCAGGTTGTGCATTTCTAAGAATTTGTCCATTTCTTCCAGATTGTCCATTTTATTGGCATAGAGTTGCTTGTAGTAATCTCTCATGATTTTTTTTATTTCTGCCGTGTCAGTTGTTACTTCTCCTTTTTCATTTCTAATTCTATTGATTTGAGTCTTCTCCCTTTTTTTCTTGATGAGTCTGGCTAGTGGTTTATCTATTTTGTTTATCTTCTCAAAGAACCAGCTTTTAGTTTTATTGATCTTTGCTATTGTTTCCTTCATTTCTTTTTCATTTATTTCTGATCTGATTTTTATGATTTCTTTCCTTCTGCTAGCTTTGGGGTTTTTTTGTTCTTCTTTCTCTAATTGCTTGAGGTGCAAGGTTAGGTTGTTTATTCGAGATGTTTCCTGCTTCTTAAGGTGGGCTTGTATTGCTATAAACTTCCCCCTTAGAACTGCTTTTGCTGCATCCCATAGGTTTTGGGTCGTTGTGTCTCCATTGTCATTTGTTTCTAGGTATTTTTTTATTTCCTCTTTGATTTCTTCAGTGATCACTTCATTATTAAGTAGTGTATTGTTTAGCCTCCATGTGTTTGTATTTTTTAAAGATCTTTTCCTGTAATTGATATCTAGTCTCATGGCGTTGTGGTCGGAAAAGATACTTGATACAATTTCAGTTTTCTTAAATTTACCAAGGCTTGATTTGTGACCCAAGATATGATCTATCCTGGAGAATGTTCCATGAGCACTTGAGAAAAATGTGTATTCTGTTGTTTTTGGATGGAGTGTCCTATAAATATCAATTAAGTCCATCTTGTTTAATGTATCATTTAAAGCTTGTGTTTCCTTATTTATTTTCATTTTGGATGATCTGTCCATGGGTGAAAGTGGGGTGTTAAAGTCCCCTACTATGAATGTGTTACTGTTGATCTCCCCTTTTATGGTTGTTAGTATTTGCCTTATGTATTGAGGTGCTCCTATGTTGGGTGCATAAATATTTACAATTGTTATATCTTCTCCTTGGATCAATCCCTTGATCATTATGTAGTGTCCTTCTTTGTCCCTTTTAATAGTCCTTATTTTAAAGTCTATTTTGTCTGATATGAGAATTGCTACTCCAGCTTTCTTTTGGTTTCCATTTGCATGGAATATCTTTTTCCATCCCCTTACTTTCAGTCTGTATGTGTCTCTAGTTCTGAAGTGGGTCTCTTGTAGACAGCATATATAAGGGTCTTGTTTTTGTATCCATTCAGCCAATCTGTGTCTTTTGGTGGGAGCATTTAGTCCATTTACATTTAAGGTAATTATCGATATGTATGTTCCTATTTCCATTTTATATATTGTTTTGGGTTCGCTACTATAGGTCATTTCCTTCTCTTGTGTTTCGTGTCTAGAGAAGTTCCTTTAGCATTTGTTGTAAAGCTGGTTTGGTGGTGCTGAACTCTCTCAGCTTTTGCTTGTCTGTAAAGGTTTTAATTTCTCCATCAAATGTGAATGAGATCCTTGCTGGGTAGAGTAGTCTTGGTTGCAGGCTATTCTCCTTCATCACTTTCAGTATGTCCTGCCACTCCCTTCTGGCTTGTAGGGTTTCTGCTGAGAGATCAGCTGTTAACCTTATGGGGATTCCCTTGTGTGTTATTTGTTGTTTTTCCCTTGCTGCTTTTAATATGCTTTCTTTGTATTTAATTTTTGACAGTTTGATTAATATGTGTCTTGGCATGTTTCTCCTTGTATTTATCCTGTATGGGACCCTCTGTGCTTCCTGGACTTGATTAACTATTTCCTTTCCCATATTAGGGAAGTTTTCAACTATAATCTCTTCAAATATTTTCTCAGTCCCTTTCTTTCTTTCTTCTTCTTCTGGAACCCCTATAATTCGAATGTTGGTGCGTTTCATGTTGTCCCAGAGGTCTCTGAGACTGTCCTCAGTTCTTTTCATTCTTTTTTCTTTATTCTGCTCTGCAGTAGTTATTTCCACTACTTTATCTTCCAGGTCACTTATCCGTTCTTCTGCCTCAGTTATTCTGCTATTGATCCTATCTAGAGTGATTTTAATTTTTAATTTCATTTATTGCATTGTTCATCGTTGCTTGTTTCATCTTTAGTTCTTGTAGGTCCTTGTTAACTGTTTCTTGCATTTTGTCCATTCTACTTCCAAGATTTCGGATCATCCTTACTATCATTATTCTGAATTCTTTTTCAGGTAGATTGCCTATTTCCTCTTCATTTGTTAGGTCTGGTGGGTTTTTATCTTGCTCCTTCATCTGCTGTGTGTTTTTCTGTCTTCTCATTTTGCTTATCTTACTGTGTTTGGGGTCTCCTTTTTGCAGGCTGCACTTTCGTAGTTCCCGTTGTTTTTGATGTCTGTCTCCAGTGGCTAAGGTTGTTTCAGTGGGTTGTGTAGGCTTCCTGGTGGAGGGGACTAGTGCCTGTGTTGTGCTGGATGAGGCTGGATCTTGTCTCTCTAGTGGGCAGGTTCACGTCTGGTGGTGTGTTTTGGGGTGTCTGTGGCCTTATTATGATTTTAGGCAGCCTCTCTGCTAATGGGTGGGGTTGTGTTCCTGTTTTGCTAGTTGTTTGGCATAGGTTGTCCAGCACTGTGGCTTGCTGGTCGTTGAGTGAAGCTGGGTGCTGGTGTTAAGATGGAGGTCTCTGGGATATTTCCACCGTTTAATATTATGTGGAGCTGGGAGGTCTCTTGTTGACCAGTGTCCTGAAGTTGGCTCTCCTACCTCAGAGGCAGAGCCCTGACTCCTGGCTGGAGCACCAAGAGCCTTTCATCCACACAGCTCAGAATAAAAGGGAGAAAAAGTAGGGAGAATTAGTAGAAGTATGAGTAAAGAAAGAAGGAAAGGAGGAAAGGAAGGAAGGAAGAAAGAAGCAAAGAAGGAAAGAAAGGAGGGAGGGAGGGAGGGAGGGAGGAAGGAAGGAAGGAGGGAAAGAAGGAAAAAAGACAGAAAGAAAGATGATACAGTAAAAATAATATAAAGTATAATATAGTTATTGAATTAAAAAATATTTAGAAAAAAAAAAAAAAGGGGACGGATAGAACCTTAGGACAAATGTTGGAAGCAAAGCTATACAGAGAAAATCTTACACAGAAGCATACACATACACCTTCACAAAAAGAGGTAAAGGGGGAAAAATCATAAATCCTGCTCCCTGAGACCACCTCCTCAATTTGGGGTGATTCGTTGTCTAAAGGAGGGAAGGAAGGAAGGAAAGAAAGAAAGAACGAAGGTAAAGTATAATAAAGTTATTACAATTAAACTTAATTATTAAGAAAAAGAATTTTTTAAAAAAAAGTCATGGACGGATAGAGCCCTAGGACAAATGGTGGAAGCAAGAGTATACAGACAGGATCTCACACAGAAGCATACACATACACATTCACAAAAAGAGGAAAAGGGAAAAAAATCATAGATTTCGCTCCTAAATTCCACCTCTTCAATTTGGGATCATTCCTTGTCTATTCAGGTATTCCACAGATGCAGGGTATATCAAGTTGATTGTGGAGCTTTAATCCGCTGCTTCTGTGGCTGCTGGGAGAGATTTCCCTTTCTCTTCTTTGTTCTCACAGCTCACAGGAGCTCAGCTTTGGATTTGGCCCTGCCTCTGCGTGTAGGTCGCTGGAGGGCGTCTGTTTTTTCGCTCAGACAGGACGGGGTTAAAGGAGCCGCTGATTCGGGGCCTCCGGCTCACTCAGGCCGGGGGTTGGGGGATGGGGTTAGGAGGGGCACTACGTGCGGGGCGGGCCTGCGGCTGCAGAGGCAGCGTGACGTTGCGGCAGAGGCCGGCGTGATGTTGCACCAGCCTGAGACCCGCCGTGCGTACTCCCGGGGAAGTTGTCCCTGGATCCCGGGAACCTGGCAGTGGCGGGCTGCACAGGCTCCGCGGAAGAGGGGTGTGGAGAGTGACCTGTGCTCGCACACAGGCCCCTTGGTGGCGGCAGCAGCAGCCTTAGCGTCTCCCGCCCGGCTCTTGGGTCCGCGGTTTTAGCCGCGGCTCGCGCCCGTCTCTGGGGTTTTGCGCTTTCAGCCGTGGCTCGCGCCCGTCTCGGGGGCTCGCGCCCTCAGCCGCGGCTCGCGCCCGTCTCTGGGGTTCGCGCTTTTAGCCGCGGCTCGCGCCCGTCTCTGGAGTTCCTTTAAGCAGCGCTCTTAAACCCCTCTCCTCGCGCACCAGGAAACAAAGAGGGAAGAAAAAGTCTCTTGCCTCTTCGGCCGGTGCAGGCTTTTCCCCGAACTCCCTCCCGGCTAGTCGTGGTGCACTAACCCCTTCAGGCTATGTTCAAGCCGCCAACCCCAGTCCTCTCCCTGAGCTCCGTCCAAAACCAAAACCCGAGCCTCAGCTCGCAGCCCCGCCCGCCCCGGCGGGTGAGCAGACAAGCCACTCGGGCTGGTGAGTGCCGGTCAGCACCGATCGTCTGTGCAGGAATCTCCCCGCTTTGCCCTCCGCACCCGTCGCTGTGCACTACTCCGCGGTCCCGAAACTCCCCCCTCCGCCTCCCGCAGTCTCCGCCCGCGGAGGGGCTTCCTAGTGTGTGGAAACTTTTCCTCCTTCACAGCTCCCTCCCACTGGTGCAGGTGCCGTCCTTATTCTTTTGTCTCTGTTTTTTCTTTTGCCCTACCCAGTTACGTGGGGAGTTTCTTGCCTTTTGGGAGGTCTGAGGTCTTCTGCCAGCCTTCAGTAGGAGTTCTGTAGGAGTTGTTCCACGTGTGGATGTATTTCTGGTGTATCCGTGGGGAGGAAGGCGATCTCCGCGTCTTACTCTTCCGCCATCTTCAAGGTCCCCCCTCCCAACAAAATTTAAGAAAATAACAATAGATAAACCTGATTATCCAGGCAGTGGTCTCATCAAGGAAGCTTGGGGTCATGGTCCACCACAGAATTGCCTTTCTAAGTTGGAGTAGAAGTCATCACCATTTTTAGATCCTCCAAAACTGCATCTTTCCAGCTATTGGATATACTTCATCTGTATGAAGAGTTCTCACGGACAGTAGCTGTCATAAGGCTGCCTGCCACGCTCCACTTCGCCTAGGTCTGTGCCCTTGGCCACAGGATCTAAGCTTTCTGGTAGGCTCCAGCTCGCCCAGGCTGCCCAGCCAGTGCCCTTATTGGTGCCAGGGTCATCCGCTTGCTCCCACAGCATTCACTGCTCTTAGCAAACTTTTAAGTGTACGGTATGGTATTGTTAACCACAGGCACTGCTTTGTACAGTCAGTCTCTAGGACTGATGCACGTTGCATACACCGAACTCTGTCCCCTTAGACCAGTGGTCCCCAACCGTTTTGGCACCAGGGACCTGTTTCGTGGAAGACAATTTTCCACAGCTCAGGGATAATGTTTCAGGCGGTAATGAGAGCGATGGGGAGCGATGGGGAGCGATGGGGAGCGATGGGGGAGTGATGGGGAGTGATGGGGAGTGATGGGGAGCGATGGGGAGCGATGGGGGAGTGATGGGGAGCGATGGGGAGCGATGGGGAGCGATGGGGAGCGATGGGGGAGTGACGGGGGAGTGACGGGGGAGTGACGGGGGAGTGATGGGGAGTGATGGGGGAGTGATGGGGGAGTGATGGGGAGTGACGGGGGAGTGACGGGGGAGTGACGGGGGAGTGATGGGGAGCGATGGGGAGTGATGGGGGAGTGATGGGGAGTGATGGGGAGCGATGAGGGAGTGACGGGGGAGTGACGGGGGAGTGACGGGGGAGTGATGGGGAGTGATGGGGAGTGATGGGGAGCGATGGGGGAGCGACGGGGGAGTGACGGGGGAGTGACGGGGGAGCGACGGGGGAGCGATGGGGAGCGATGGGGAGCGATGGGGAGCGATGGGGGAGTGATGGGAAGCGATGGGGGAGTGATGGGGGGCGATGGGGAGCGATGGGGAGCGATGGGGAGCGATGGGGAGCGATGGGGAGTGACGGGGGAGTGACGGGGGAGTGATGGGGAGTGACGGGGGAGTGACGCGGGAGTGAGGGGAGCGATGGGGAGCGATGGGGAAGTGATGGGGAGCGATGGGGAGCGATGGGGAGCGATGGGGGAGTGATGGGAAGCGATGGGGGAGCGATGGGGAGCGATGGGGAGCGATGGGGAGCGATGGGGAGTGACGGGGGAGTGACGGGGGAGTGATGGGGGAGTGATGGGGAGTGATGGGGGAGTGATGGGGAGTGATGGGAAGTGATGGGGAGTGACGGAGGAGTGATGGGGAGTGATGGGGAGCGATGGGGAGCGATGGGGAGCGATGGGGAGTGACGGGGGAGTGATGGGGAGTGATGGGGGAGTGATGGGGAGTGATGGGGGAGTGACGGGGGAGTGATGGGGAGTGACGGGGGAGTGACGGGGGAGTGACGGGGGAGTGATGGGGAGCGATGGGGAGCGATGGGGGAGTGATGGGGAGTGATGGGGAGCGATGAGGGAGTGACGGGGGAGTGACGGGGGAGTGACGGGGGAGTGACGGGGGAGTGACGGGGGAGTGATGGGGGAGTGATGGGGAGTGATGGGGAGTGATGGGGAGCGATGGGGGAGTGACGGGGGAGTGATGGGAAGCGATGGGGGAGTGACGGGGGAGTGACGGGGGAGTGACGGGGGAGTGACGGGGGAGTGACGGGGGAGTGATGGGGAGTGATGGGGAGTGATGGGGAGCGATGGGGGAGTGACGGGGGAGTGATGGGAAGCGATGGGGGAGTGATGGGGAGCGATGGGGAGCGATGGGGAGCGATGGGGAGCGATGGGGAGTGACGGGGGAGTGACGGGGGAGTGACGGGGGAGCGATGGGGAGCGATGGGGAGCGATGGGGAGCGATGGGGAGCGATGGGGAGTGATGGGGGAGTGATGGGAAGCGATGGGGGAGTGATGGGGAGCGATGGGGAGCGATGGGGAGCGATGGGGAGCGATGGGGGAGTGATGGGGAGTGACGGGGGAGTGACGGGGGAGTGATGGGGAGCGATGGGGAGCGATGGGGGAGTGATGGGGAGTGATGGGGAGCGATGAGGGAGCGACGGGGGAGTGACGGGGGAGTGACGGGGGAGTGACGGGGGAGTGATGGGGGAGTGATGGGGAGTGATGGGGAGTGATGGGGAGCGATGGGGAGCGATGGGGAGCGATGGGGAGCAATGGGGAGTGGCAGATGAAGCTTTGCTCGCTCACCCGCCACTCACCTCCTGCTGTGAGGCCCAGTTCCTAGCCCCGGCAGGGGGTTGGGGACCCCTGCCTTAGACTAATACTTCCCACTATCCTTCCCCCCAGGCCCTGGCGACCACCATTCCACTCTGCTTCTCTGAGTTTGACTTAGATTCCTCATCTCTGTGGTGTCATGTAGTGTTTGTCTTTCTGTGTCTGGCTTATTTCACTTAGTATAACTCCTTCCAGATTCATCCATGTTGTAGCAAATGGCAGGCTTTCTATCTTTTCTGAAGTCAAATAATATTCCCCTGTGTGTATAGACCACATTTCCCTTATCCATTCATTTGTCCATGGGCACGTAAGTTGCTTCCACGTCTTGGCTGTTGTGAATAATGCTGCAGTGAGCATGGAAGGCTTTCAAAGCCATGTCTGCCCTTTCCTCTTAAATGAAGAGGAATTTCAATACTCAAGTAGGACTCTTTCTCTTCAAGGTAAGGGCAAACTTGGGGCCCTGAAGGAAGGATGGGGTGAGGGTAGGACACCCCCTCCACCTGCAGTTTCTGGTCTCGGGTTCCTAAGTTGTAAAGGGGGTGGTGCGTCTCAAAGCACAGGGTTGGTTCTCCACGTGCTTTTCCTAAGCTCTTCTCTCTGGTCGACATACTTTGGCCCTTTTGGTGTTCTGGAAGCATTTCTAAATATTCAGCTTCTTTGAAAGCCCACCTCAGATGCCATCTCATCCAGAAAGCCATTCCAGACAGTTTGTTAACAGAGGCCTGACCCGTCTTTTCTTTCTCTGTGCTTTGCTGGAATCCAAGCCCCTATCTTGCTCTGTGTTTTCATAGCACGTATTAATGGGCACATGGTATATCATTTACTTATTCCTTACGTTTGTTACTCAATGTCCCCTGCTGGAAGGTAAGTTCCATGGAGACACAGATTTTCTTTTCTTGGCTATTTATTTGTCCATTTATAAATTTTGATGGTGCGGGTATATCATAGGCAGTTAAAAAAAATCTCTGTTGAGTAAATATTGTCACCTTTATATAGAACAGCACTGTGATTTATGAATTGACGTACTTGTCTCCTGAGCTACAGTGAAAGCTATGTGAGAACAGAGGCTGTTTTCCTCCTCGTCGTACACATGGACATTCCTAAAATGGGTGAGAACCTGAACGGAAGAACCAGGGGTACAACTTGTATCTACCAGCTCAAGGCTGCTCCAATCTTACTGCAGGAGCTCTCAGAATTTCAAGTTCATAGCACAAATTACAATACAGATTAAAAAAAAATTTTTTTTGATGTGGACCATATTTAAAGTCTTTATTGAATTTGTTACAATATTGCTTCTGTTTTATGTTTTGGTTTTTTGGCCCCGAGGCATGTGGCTGTGATCTTAGCTCCCTGACCAGGGATTGAACATGCACACCCTGCATTGAAAGGCGAAATCTTAACCACTGGACTGCCAGGGAAGTTCCTGATTTTTTTTTTGTAATGGCGCACTTGAAGGGACTAATGACGTACCTTACAAGTAAACAGTAGTAACAACCCTAGTCTCCTCCAGCGAGTGGAGTGTCTCCCGTATCTCTGAACTGCTCACAGGGTGGGGCTCTGTCTGGGAAATCTGTCTGGATACTCAGGGACTGTAGGAGAAGACCCTCTTCCTGTGGCATCTGCTCAGCCTGCAAGATTCCCGGGAAGAAATAATGAGTTCCTACTGATGCCCTGTCATGCCATTCTTCCCCTTTCATCATTTCCGAGCTTCAAGTAAAGACTTAGTCTATACATACCGAGGTACATGATCCTCTAAGCCCAGCTCTGTCTTATAGAAAGTTCAGTGAGAAATGATTATGTGCTGCTCCTGTAACTGGAGATTCACTCCCCTGGAGCGGATACTGCCTTAGAGACACAGCACCCGTCACCTGGAGAGGATCATGGTCACTTAGAGACCAAGAGTGCCCACGACACCTGGGGATAGAATCTCTTCCCCACGCTAGACCTCCTGAAAAAGCATCGACATTTAAAAAGGATCCAGAGGATTTAAATGCCCACTGAAGTTTGAGAAGCAAAATGATCCAATGTAGGCTTTACTGAGCTACACCCTTCATTCAAATTAGCTAACTCCTAGGTTCATTCTCACTAGCTTAAAGACCCATCCCCACTTAGCTCACAGGCTTGAACTTGTGACTTGAGCAAATGTGTTGAAATATGGAGGGACCGTGAAACCTTGACAAAGACAAACAGGCAGCTGTGCAAACGTAGAGGAAACTGTTCAAATGAGATTAGTACCTGGAATTGCATTCATCAAACAACGGAGCATGGGCATTGTTTGTAACAGGGAAGTGACGAATGACTCATACGTGTCTAGGATGGGCTAACGGGAAATGGCTTCCTCAGTTCCAGTCAGGAGAAAAGGATGTGGATGTGGATTCTAACCACTATTTGAATAATTTATTTGAAAGAATGGGGGTTGTAAACATCGAAACAGAAGGGCTTAGGACTGAAATGTACACCCACTTTAAATAGAAAAGTTCCTGGGTCCCATTGCAGACCTACTCAATTAATACCACCATGGGTGGTCCGGGGAATGGTAATTTTAAAGAACAACTCTTTTGGTTTTAATGCACGGGACAAGCACAGAAGCACAGACACGGTCTGGCACCCCCTCCGATGGGTGAGACACCACGCAGGCAAGGACTCCCACGTTTGCTGTTTGCATAATGCCCCTGGTGACTGGATGTCCTGCTCCCAAGGCCGTCCATTTAGCTTCCTTTAGCAGTGCTTTGAATTTTTTTTTTTTTTTTTGGTGGTACGCTGGCCTCTCACTGCTGTGGCCTCTCCCATTGCAGAGCACAGGCTCCAGATGCGCAGGCCCAGCAGCCACGGCCCACGGGTCCAGCTGCTCCGCGGCATGTGGGATCTTCCCGGACTGGGGCACGAACCCGTGTCTCCTGCATCGGCAGGCGGACTCTCAACCAAGCAGTGCTTTGAATTTTTATGTGGAGTTTAAAATTTCTCAACTTTATTTTCCCAAGCTGATTAGAGTTCCACCACTTAAGGCCAACAGAACAATTCCTATTCCATGTTCTGCCCTGTTTTATAATTGGCGATGAAAATATTTCTCTTCTCTACTAAAGAAAGGATCACATTACCTTCTTTTTTAAAAATAAACAGTTAATTTTAGAATAATTTTATGCTACAGAAAAGTTGCAAAGAGAGTAGAGAGTTCCCATCTACCTCACACCCTTTTCCCTTGTTACTAATCTCTTACCTGACCATGGCATATCGGTTATTATTAATGGACCTGTAAGATGTTGGTTGCAAGTTTTTATAAATGTTCTGTATCAGGTTGAAGCAATTCCTCTCTGTTGCTAGTTTTGTAAGTGTATTCATCATGAATGGGTGTTACATGTTGTCAAATGTTTTTTCTGCTTCAATCGTTATGATGATATAATAATTTTCTTCTTCAGCCTGCTGATGTGATAGATTACACATTAATTGATTACAGACCTTAATTAATGGTTAAAAGCATGAATTTCTTTTTGAACGTAGAACAAGTCTTGCATACCGGAAATAAATCTTGCTTGGTCGTGGTATATAATTCTTTTTGTACATTGTGGTATTTGATTTGCTAGTATTTTGTTGATGATTTTTGTGTCCATGTTCATTAGAAATATTGGTCTGTACATTTCTTGTAATATCTTAATCTGGTTTTGGTATTGGGTTAATAGTAACGTCATAAAATGGGTTAGGATGTGTTCCTTCCGTTTCTATTTTTGGGAAGATATTGTAGAGAATTGGTATAATTTCTTCCTTAAATGTCTGAGAGGATTCACCACTGAAACAATCTAGGCTGGTGCTTTTATTTTGGGGGAGATTTCTAATAATTGATCCATTCAGTAGATGTCAGATATTCAGGTTATCTATATCTCCTTGTGTGTGTTTTGTTAGTTTGTGTCTTTCAAGGAACTGGTCCATTTCATTTAAGGTATCAAATTTGTGGGCATGGAGCTGTTTGAATTTTTCCTTTATTAACATTTTCACATCGATGGGGCCAGTATTGATAATTCCTCTTTTATTTCTAATATTAGTAATTGGTGTTTTCTTTTCTTTTTCTTGGTTAAACTGGCTAGAGGTGTATCAGTTTTATATATCTTTTCAAAGAATCAACTATTGATTTCATTGACCTTTTTCTCTATTGTTTTCCTGTTTTCAACTTCATTGGCTTCTGCTCTAATTTTTGTTATTTCTTTTCTCCTACTTGCTGTATGCATAAATTCCTCTTACTTACTGGTTTCCTAAGGTAGATTATTGATTTCAGATCTTTATTCCTTTCTAATATATGCATCAGTGTCATGTTTCCCTGCAAGCACTGCTTTGCTGCATCCCACAAAGTTTGATAAGTTGCATTTTCATCTTAATTTGGTTTGAAATATTTTAAAATTACTCCTGAGATTCTTTTTTGACCCGTGAGTCATTTGGAAATGCGCTGCCCTCCTATGTTCTGTCACTCTGCCTAAGCGTTAGCATTAGCCCATGTTCACGACCGACACACGCGTCTTTCAGCTCAGGCTTGGAACTTCATCTTGTGACACCACTGGCTCCTGGACCTCCTTAGGGTGATGACAAACATTTTGAGCCCTGCACCACTCTATTTTCCCATGCCCAAGCAGAAGTTATCATCAAATTCTTTAATATTCCTTTACCTGTATAGTTTCAGTGTCATTTGCTGGGCCTTCTTCCAGCTAGTCACTGAAGATAGAAAATTAGATCTCATTCTTGACTCTAATTTTATTCTTTACCCTGTATATGTAATAAATTCCCAAGTCCTACTCATTTTAATTCCTAAACATTTCTTGAAATTGTCCCTCTTTTCAATCCTTTTATGACTCCCCGGTAGAAACACTCTTCATCTCTCAGCTCTGCTCAGATTAACTGGTCCTGGCTTCCAATTCACCTCTCAATTCTCTTCTCCTTATGGCCGCACACCAGTGATGCACAGACAGCCATGTTTTGTGCTGCATCATTACTGAAGACTATTATCTGGGTTTCTAGAGATGGACAGAATATGGTCCAGTCTCCTTGGCATCATGAACTTGTAGCATCTACCTGCTCACCGCTCCTTGGTTCTCAATCTGCATCTGGCAGCAGTAAAAGCATCGTCACTCTGTCTTCACATAGGCTGTGGCCTGGCTGTTGTTTATGCTGCCCTGTATTGCCTACCAACTTCTTTTCTTCCCTTCTTTATGTTTTTCTCTCTGACATTTCATCTTTATAAAGTCTCCTGACACTCAAACCAAACATCACCATCTTCAGTTCACTTCCCTGGAGGGTCACAGGCTGGATTAGGTGACGCTAGGTGGGGTTCCCCACTGTGCCAGAGATGATGTTTGCATAGAGAGCTTCACCATCCTGAGACTGAGGTTGGATAAGGCCAGTGGGCTCGGAGCAGCCTCCAGAATCTGGGAGTCTGGCTGAGAAGCAGGATCCATAAGCCCAAGGGAACTTCTAAAGGGAACAAAGCTAAGCACTGGTGGGAAAAAAAAGGGGGAGAAGAGAGGACTGGAGCTGGCCGAGCAGATAGAGAGAGGAGCCTTGGGAAGCAATCCTTCTGGAGAAGAGTGTAGAGAGACATTCTGGGTCCTGCATGATGGGATCCCTCCTAGAGAAATCCTGGAAGGCTGGAGATGACAGGAAATGCTGGGGAAAAAAACGAAGTGATTTCATTTGCATCCAAATGCCGTCAGTTCCCATGGTGGGGTGGGAGGAAATGACCAACTGGTATTTGAGTTCTCTGAGCATCCTTTAGCATGTCTGATTACCTCCTTAGACGTAAGAGAGTGACTTGAACTTAAGAGCTATATAGTATTTATTGCTCTTTTCCTAGCCTCTGGCAGACTTCCTGGCCGAGAGCAACTCGGTAAACATCTGTTAAATTGAAAGAACATTCAATGCCTTATTCCCACCTTTCATGATGCCAAGAAGACTGGACTATATTCTGTCCATCTCCAGGGAGCCATTTCATGTTTTTAAGTAATGATACACCAAGGTCAACAATGAATGTTGAAGGTGTTTGCTGTGCTCCTGGTCATACTTGGCACTTAACACTTCTAATTTTCTCCCCCTTCTCAGATCAACTTTACTGCCTAACTACTCAAAGTATAATTTTACCTATTTGCTTTAAAGAGATAGCCATACAATATACTTTCAGTAATTCCAATAATATGATAAGTCAATTTTCAGATTTTACTCTTACCATAAGGGTAAGAGTACCTATGAGGAAAATTCAATTACAAGTCTCCGTCCTTGTAAAATGTGGGCATTTTGTTCTGTTAATAAAATTTTCTTTGCTAGAGTAATGTTGCAGCCTAAAGAAGAAAAGTTGTGTGTTAGTTTTCTTTTTTTTTTTAATAGATCTTTATTGGAGTATAATTGTTTCACAATACTCTGTTAGTCTCTGTTGTACAACAAAGTGGCAGCTATATGCATACATATATCTCCATATCCCCTCCCTCTTGAGCCTCCCTCCCACCTTCCCTATCCCACCCCTCTGGGTTGTCGGTTAGTATTATAAACTTCATGGCTTAAAACAATACAAATGAATTTTCTTCCAGTTCTAGAGGTCAGAAATCCAGTATGATCTCACTGGTGTAAAATCACAGTGTCAAAAATAAATAAATAAAATCACAGTGTCAGGGGGGCTGATTCCTTTTGGAGAGTTCAGGGGAGAATTCGTTTCTTGCCTCGCCCAGCTTGTAGAGTCTGCTGGCATGCCTCGGCTTGTAGCTGCATCTGACCATCTTCACATTCCCTCCTCCTTCCTCTGATTTCGTGCCTCTCTCTTATAAGGACACTTGTGATTATTCTGGGCTCTCACAGATAATCCAGGATAATCTCCCATCTCAAGTTCCTTAACTTAACCACGCCTGCAAAGTCTCCTTTTGCCTTAGAGGGCTACATTCACAAGTTCTGGGGAACAGGACATTGAATACTTAGGGGGCCTTTGCTCAACCTACCATGACCTTGTCCAAACTCTCATTTATGGTGAAAAAATGGAATATGGAGATGAAAAGACTCCACTCAGATCACAGAACCAAGAAAAGAACTTATTCTCCTGTTCTTATTCTCCTAGTTCTTCCCAAAGCACCACTGTGGCCTCACATAAATGTAACTAACACTCATCTGTGGATGAGAACCTTTCATAAGCACTTTCAGAACCCACGAAGGCAGCGTGACTTTTGTAAAAGAGTGAGCAATATTTTAAAGACTGCTTCTCCAGCATGTTGTATAAATACTACGCTGTAGTGCAATTCCAAAATGTCCCCATAACTTAAAAAGAAAAATGCTTTTAAAAACTCAACAAATAAGCATGCAAATATCTTATAATGGCTAATAATGGAATCCTAAATGGTTCTAATTTTGGAATAAAGAGAAGGGCAAATATGTGCTTAAAACAGAACCACATGTGAAGTAAGATGATGACTGGCAAGGCAGGGATGTCAACTCAGGTCATTCCAGGCCATTCTCAGCACCCTTGTGGCCTATGGAACACAGGAGGGACCTACTTCTGTTTCCCAATGACCCCTATTCCTCTAAGATCCTCATCCATTCATCCTTGAGAAACATAAGCAAAGGGACTCAGAGGTCCAACCCCTCTTGTCAAACGGGGTTGCTCTGGACAGTCCAGGAACCAAGGTGGGAGGACTTTACTTCACACTGGAGAGTGTTTTTCTTCTGCCCAACAATCATGGGATTCGAGAGCCTGTGGGTCCTGCTCCATCCCTGTTAGCCCCAGATGCTCTTGGGTCCCACCAAAAGTAATGGCCGGGCTGCAGTAAAGACAATTTATCCTGACTTGTGGCCCAGGAATCTTCCTACATTGTGCTGACTCAAGTTGATTCCAAGTTCACAAATTAGAAGCTGAGGTCTACAGAGACTAAGCCAACCCTCACCCCCTGCAAGGGGTGCAGCTAGTAAGAAACACATCAGTCTTCCACTTCCGGTTAGTGTCAGTACTGCGTTCCTTACATCCCAAGACCAAGGAGTGCATTTCAGTTTTGAAAAACAAGACCATTGAAGTGGTTTAACTTGGAGCTGTCTGTTTGTGTCCTGGACTCATCATGCTATTGAATCCCAACTACTAGAACCTTGACCTGGATTTTGATTATGTCCTTGGTCCTCCTGATGCCAGCTTGATACCCTGACTTCCCTCCCTCACACTGCACTTACTCCTCACTTTGTCCTGAGCTCTTCCAGCTTTCCTTTCTGGTTTCCTTTCTGTGTATACTTTTGCTTGCATTACTTTCTTCTTTTATTTTACTTAGCACCTAGTCTATGCCTGCCATTATGCCAGAACTACAGAAATGTATATGACACAGTACTAGAACTCAGAGTCCCTGGATTAAAGCCCAGAATGGTAAGAGTTCTCCCAGAGGCAGGTTTTTTTTTTTCTTCCAGTTTTATTGAGAAATAATTGACATACATCACTGTGTAGGCTTAAGGTGTACAGCATGTACAGTTTGATTTACACATATTGTGAAATGAGTACCACAATTGTTTTAGTTAAGATCCGTCATCTCATATAGATATAATAAAAATAAAAGAAAAATACTCCTTGTGATGAGAACTCTTAGGATCTACTTTTTTTAAAAAATGATTTTCCTATATATCATACAACAGTGTTAGCTGCAGTCACCGTGTTACATGTTATACCTCTAGTACTTATTTATCTTATGACTGGAAGTTTATACATTTTGACCACCTTTCTCCAATGCCTCTCCCCTGCCCTTCATCCTCCACCTCTGGCAACCACAAATCTCATCCCTTTTTCTATGAGATAGCTGGGTTTTTTTGTTTTTAGATTCCACATATAAGTGAAATCATACATATATGTATTTCACTGACTTATTTCATAAGCATAATGCCTTTAAGGTCCAACTGTATTATTTCAAATGGTAGGATTTCCTTGCTTTTTATGGCTGGATATTCCATTTTATATACATACCAGAAATTCTTTATCCATTCAGCCACCGATGGACATTCAGGTTAGTTCCATGTCTTGGCTATTGCAAATAATGCTGCTATGAACATGGAGGTGTACATTTTCAAGTTAGTGTTCATTTTTTTTTGATATATTCCCCAAAGTGGAATTGCTGGATCACATGGTCATTCTGTTTCTAATTTTTTGAGGATCTCCCATACTGTTTTCCGCAGTGGCTGTACCGTTTTACGATCCCACCAACAGTGCACATGGGTTTCCTTTTCTCCACATCCTTGCCAGTATTTGTTATCTCTTGTCTTTTTGATAAAGACCCTTCTAATGGGTGGGAGGGTGATATCTCATTATGGTTTTAATGTGCATTTTCCTAATGACTAGTGGTGTTGAGCATCTTTTTCCATGTCTCTGTTGTCCATTCATATATCTTGTTTGGAAAAATATCTATTCAGATTCTTTGCCCATTTTTAAATTTGATTATTTGATTTTTGCTATTGATTTGTGTGAGTTCTTTATCTATTTTTGATATTAGCCCCTTAGCAGATACCTGGTTTGCAAAAAATTTTTTTCCCATTCTGTAGGTTGTCTTTTCATTTTGTGAATGGTTTATTTTGCTGTGCAGAAGCTTTTTAGTTTGATGTAATCTCACATGTTTATTTTTGATTGTGTCGCTTGTGCTTTAGGTGTGATTTTTCAAAAAAATCATCAAGGAGCTTTTTTCCCTAAGTTTTCTACTAGGAATTTTCATGGTTTCAGGTCTTACATTTAAGTCTAATTCATTTCAAGTTAGTTTTTGTGAGTGGTGTAAGATGAGGGTCCAGTTTTATTCTTTTACTTGTGAATATCCAATTTTCCCAGCACGATTTGTTGACGAGATTGCCTTTTCTCCATTGAGTATTTTTGCTTCTCTTGTCAAATATTAGTTGATCATATAGGCTTGGGTTTATTTCTGGGCTCTGGATTCTGTTCCATTGATCTATTTGTTTGTTTTTATTCCAGTACCATACTATTTTAGTTATTATAGCTTGAAATCAAGAAGTGTGATGCAGAGGTGGGTGTTCTTAAGAGGTTTAAAGATCTATGAGCGGAGAGGCATTGGCACTGTTTAGGGCCATGGGAATGCTTCATGTTTGAATGGAGAGAGAAAACTGTCCAAAGGATATTGTGGGGCAAGACACCTTAGAAAGAGCAGACAGATTTGCCAAACACTTTGAGGTATGAAAGAATTAGGAATGTTTAGGAAACCATGAGTTCACAGTGACTGTGGCTTGACTGTGAGGGGTGAGATGAGGGGCTCCAGGAACCACATTAAGAACTTTGTGTCTTGGTGACACCCCTCCTGGGTCACTGTCTACACTGGGTGTTGAATCAGGTACCGTCTCTGCTGTGAGTCTCTAGATGGCAACTGTTTTGAAAACAAGTCTTTTTTTTTTTTTTTTAACATCTTTATTGGAGTATAATTGCTTGAAAAGAAGTCTTAAAAATAAGTTTTTCTTTAGAACTTCTAGAGGTTAAAGGACATCCCTAGGAGCTTCCTTTCTACTAGTTGTTTTTAATCTGCCAATCACTGGCCCCAAACAATGCCCAGGCCTTCTCCATGTTCAGGGATCCTTGGGGAAGTATTTCTTTCCAAAGGCTGATGTGAGCAAATGACCCGTCCACCATGAGGTCCTGTAAGGTGACTGTAGTTGGTAGTTGTGACACGGTGTCTGCAAGAGAGTAGAAGAAGAAGGTGGTCCAAGAGTGCTCCAGGCTGGAAGAGTTTGCTCCCATCTGGGCAAATTCATTGTCATCCTTTTATCCTGGGTTCTCCAACAGTGCAATGACCTGCATGGCAATCTCTTAAATAGAATTTTATGTCAAGGGCAATTAGTCTGCTAGGTAGATCCTTATTGTGTTAACAGTTTGGCTTTCTGGTTTGTATCTTGTCTGTTGGATATTGGATCTGCAGGAATTGGCCTCTCCTTGGGGTTTGGGACCCGAAAGGTGTAGTGCAGACCCTTTGGAGTTAGGGAAAGCCCGCAGAGGGGAGTTTAATGAAAGAGATAGTGGGTCACCGACTTCAAGAACAATCTCCCCAGCTATTGACCTTGGCATCTGGGCACAGGCCAGCATCAGAATTTGTCAAAACTACACTAAACTCTCCCTCTGCCATGCAGGTTAATAGGTGGGATCTCAGATATGGAATCCAAGCAATTCACTGTAAGGACAAGGACATGAGAAATATCCAATACACACTTGAAGAATTTGCATGCACTTTCCCTTATGCACATTTACTTCATATGACGAATTTGGGACCTTTGGGGACAGTTTGGACAATGAGATCAATATGAATAAACTTTTCTGCTTTTTGGTACCCTTTTCCTTGTGGTGAGTTTCAGACCAATGGTCTGACCATTTGGTGATATATGTTAGATGAATGATCTCTCTGATGTGAGAGAGATAATGGAGAATATAGTTTGTTATTCTTTTCTGGTTTTCTGTTTGTCTATTTATGAGCTTAAGTCAATTAAGAACTTTGTACCAATTAGAAGGAAAAAAAAAATCTCTCTGAGATTTTAACTGGGGAGTTTTGGTGTTTAGTGCTGCCCTGTGGCTGAAGTTGTAGAACAGAAGCTATAGGTTCTCTCTGTGTCTATGCACCTGTACTTGATAAAAGAACTTTACCTTCATGATGTCATTGTGAAATGTTCTCCTACTTCCATAGAGAATTAATAAGTTCTATTATTATGTTTACATCTTGATGTAAGAAAAAGTGATCAAGGTTTCACATCTTGATCATAAAGTAACAAGTGGGTTAGCCAAGGTACAAACACATGCGGTATTGACTTAGACAAGCAGACCCAAACAGGCCTTCGCTAGGTGACAACCTGAAGTCTAGCCTTCAAAGACTTTTTTCATCCTTAAAGTACTTACTTTGGGTGAAGGATTTGCTCTCTCTCACCATCTAAATGTTTTAAAACATTTCCTAATTATTTTTCATTTAACTTTTCAAGAAGTTGTTTTTAACTTGGCAAGCTGGTATAAATTCCAAGGCAAGAGTGATAGCTTACTTTTGACAGAAAGAAAAAAAAAAACCTTTATTTTGTGAGGAAAGGCCAGTGGAATCCCTTCAATATAAGATGATGGCTGGAATTTTGCAAAACTCTTTGCTCTGTGTATGTGTGTTATATGTCAAAAATCTCAATCCAAAGACATTTTGAAATATTAACTTTTGGGGGCGTAGCATAGAAAGCACAAATTAACTTGGAAAGAGATCTTGTTTGAATGTATTAAGTGTTCTAATTCATGGATATGATATGTCTTTCTGCTACACAAATTTTTATTTCTTTCATTTTTAATGCTAAGAAAAACTCATGTGTACCATTATTGAGTTAACTCTCATTTTTTGGTTGCAAATTGGATTTCTTCATTATATTTTCTATCTTATTAATATTCCTATGGGAACATATTGACATTTCTGGATTTATGTAATATCTAGTAGTTTTACTTAATACCTTTGTTTTTCTATGACTATTTTGTTGGATTTTTTAATAGGTAGTCAATATGATGCCATATTGTTTGAAAAGTAGTGAGTTAGACCTTTTCAATAATCAGTCTTCTTATATTTTAATGTAATCACAGTGATCTCTACGATTCTATTAAATATTAGCAGCACAGCTTAGTTTTTATTAAATCTCTCCATAAGCAAATCACATACTAGTTCCTTTTGAGAAGGTGCGTTGTTTGGCTCTGTTAGTCCTTTAGGAGACTTTACGCCTAGTACAAAAAACACTGTACACTTATTAGGTCACAGTAATAGACCAGGTGCCTTTCACAGAGAATTGAGCTGAAGGCTCAGAACAGCTGAGAAGAAGGTGTCATCACCCAACTGCTGACATGAGAGCAGTTAAGGATCTAGTCAGGGTTGCACAGCTGGTGGGTGCTGGGCCTGGGGTCTCCCCATCTTTTTTTCGTGCTTTCTCAAGGCAGCACAAGACATGGGCGTAGAGACCGCTGGAGCCCAGAAGAGAGAGGGGTGAACCTTAACGTGGGGTTCAAGGACTTCAAAGAAAAAAAAAAAAAGCAAGCCTTTGGCTAGACCTGGAAACATGGGCATCATAGCAACAGGCTGAGCTAAGGAAGCATTCTGGAAGGGGAGATGGGGGCCACACTTTTGAACCGAGAAATCACTGGATAACTCTCAAGACTGGTTTCATTGCAGAATGCAGAATGTCAACTTGTTGGGGGGAAAGACAAAGGAGTCAAGGGGTGCATTGCCCCTGGGAGCTTGGGAGAATTTGGTGGGTACGGGACATTCTGAGCAGGCTGCTGACCTGGTCAGATGGAGGCTTCAGTCAGGTCAAGAAGAGAAGGAAGTCTTGACGGCAGGTGCACCAGCAGTTAGCAGGCTGCCGCCTAATTAAGGAGAGGAGAGGATGAAGGACGGCACTGAATGTCAGTGAGATTTGCAAAGAGTAGACGTGTGTACAGTGTCACAGATGGAAATCCAATACGATTTTTCACTTACGCATTCAGGTAATATCGTCTGGACATCATGAGATTTAAGTCGGTGAAGAGCTTCCACCCTTTGGGGACAGAGGCATCTTCTCCACAAAGTTGGAAATGACAAGCCCATGAGGGATGAGCTGCCCAAGTGCAATAAGGTGGCTTGAAAAAAGAGATACTCTTCAGCTCTTGGGATCCCAGAAAAATACTTAGATGTGGTGATATTGGAGCTGATGTTATGATATGCATAATGGGAATGCTGGAACAGATATTTTAGTTAAGATTAAAGGTCGCTCACCCTTGCACTGGAATTTATGCTCTGGAAATAGATGGAGGAGCAGGTAAAGGCTGGAGAATTGGGTGGAAGTCTTCTGTGCTAAGCGGGACCTCAGCCGTCCTGCTGGATAAATGGCCTTTCATCTTCCAGGAGGCAGGAGCCAGACTCAGGCTTTGAGCCTTCTTGGAATGCAAAGCAGTGTCAGAAGCGTGGGGAGGGACACCCTGGTCACACAGATTGGAGTCTGTCGAGCAGCAGAACAAGAAGAGGTCTATGGGAACATTGGGTGGGCTCTAGGGACCCCTTTCAGAACCTACTTCCTCTCCCTGAGGTCCACAGCCCCGAAAAACGACCTCCTGTTTGCTGTTTGGACCACATGGCCCAGTAGTACTAGGGTGTCACTCTGTAGCAAATCTGAGAATCGTAGACTGAGCCATGGTCCTTGGAGCTACGGCTGAGTGCCGCCGCAGCCGGAGTCACGAGAGCATCCCCGTGGCTCTTAGACCTGTGTGCACTCCTGCATCCTCACCTGGTGGTGTCAACTCCGTGCTCTTGTCCTCCACACCCCCTGTTCTCTAAGCCCCACAGACCGTAATTTCAGAGCGGGGAGAGGGTGTGACCTGGCCTGTCCCAGGGTGTCCCTGGATTTGGTGAGTGAATGAGTGGATACATGAATGACTGAACCCCCTTTCAGCTGTTCATTCAGAATTTAGATGTTCCTACGCGGTCACCCCTGGACATCCACCCCACTACCTTCCTCCTCCCGCCCCCCTCCCTTGCCGCAGGGTTGCAGGTGTCCCCCGCCGCTGTCCCTGACTCCTGTCCTGTCTTGATTGCTGGTCACCATCTTCCAAAATCTTGGCCATGTAGTAACCTTCCCAGTACTTTTCCAGCCAAGAATCATGTGTCATCTGCGACGTTCCAGTGATCAGTCGTGTAAACCCCTCCTGGTCCTGTCTCAGTGCACGTTGCTTGCTTGCTTGGTACGGCCCACTTGCTCCCCTTTGCCTCAGTAAATATGCCAGCAACGTTCACAGAGTGGAATGTGTGGATCTGGGTTTCCCGAGCTCTCCAGAACACACTGCTGGGTGAGTTACTCTGACTGGTCAGTCCGGTCACATTTCTCTGGCTTCACTTTGATGCAAACAGAGCAATTTGTTGAGTTGTGTGTCTATCTTACCATCAGGTGACCAGACTGGCCTAATCGTGATACCAAGACATCCTGCCAGCATCTTTCCATGGAAATGTGGGTATCTTTTGTGTTTCAACTGCTATTCTGACTGGTGTTCATTAAGGGACAACACTGTGGGGAGAGCGGAGGGACAGCGGCTTTGCCTCTGACAGCTGGGCATGCCAGCCTTGTTTCTCCTGCATGGCTGCAGAAGCCCATGGCTTAATATCTCTGAACCTGGCTTCATCCACTAGAAAAGGAGGAATAGCAATTAAATCTTGCAGAAATGTGGTGAGGACTAACGATAGAATTTACTCAGTGAAAATAAACACGGATCTCAACCACAAACGATAGCAACAAAATTGACAATAGTAGCAATGGGAGTGGACGCTGATATTTTCAGAAGAAAAATGTGCCCTGTGGAATAAGAAATTATGTTTGTTCACTGCTCTATGAGACACTTCTGTGGCCAAAGGCTTGCCAACAAGTAAGTCTGATGCGATGTCTGCCGCCTTCCCCAGGGCTTACATTAGCAGGGGCATTAGAGCCCAGTTGGCACTCACTCTTCTTGCCCTGCCGCTTGGGTAGGTTCTGTTGCCCCCTGTGCCTTTCTGAAATGAAACATGAGGCTTCCAGCACGTTCTGCCTCTTAGATGGCTGTGTTGGTCAGTTGCTTGGGATCCCCAGGGCTGTCTAAACCCTTCTCAGTCTTCTGGTCCATTTCAGTGCTCAGCTCAGAGAATTGCTGACCCAGAACATCTCTCTTTGGGCATCTCTACCCATCTGTCTTTTTTAGGGTTAATTTGGTCCATTTGTGCCCCCCGCAAAGATTGTGAAACCCCTGAGTGCAGGAACTGCATCGTGATTTTGTGACTTGTTCCTTTCCCCACCAGCTCACGGGATACCTCTGCACTCATCTACCCGCTCACCTGGTCCGAGTGAAATCCACAGTCAGCAGACAAGGCGCTTCTCAGCTGTGGATGCCTGTGGTTGTCAGATCTCTGGATTCTGTGAGTTGAAGTGTCGAGTTACCCCAGCCAGCAGGGCTGGAATATTACTGACACATGGCCATTGGTCACCTCCCTTTTTAAGGCTCCATGATGGCTTTGAGTGTGTGGGAAAAGGTAAAACCACACAGGGTCCATGACAGTCCTGAGTCTGCATCAGCTGAATCTAAGGGCATCAGGAATTGCTCTGCCAACGACTGGCTGAGACAGGGGAACTTTCGTGAAGATTTTTCGGGCTGAGTTCATATATCATGCTTGTCTCATGCCCAGACCCCTGTCTCTGTCTGTCTCTGTCTCAGTGGGTATTTCTGGTCTTTCCTCTCACATGGCATTCTCCGACTTTCTGCAAAGCCAAGAGGTCAGCGTGAGACAGGGAAGTGTTGGGTCACACCATAGAGTGTATTCCTGGCCCCACCAGGGAAATTGGGTAATGCGGGCATTCTTAGTGAGGAAAGGACCCGTTGGCAAGAGAAAGGCGTTCTGCAAATGTGTGGCTGTTTACAGGGAACAGGTCCTGAAGACCTGGGCAGGGTGGGAGCCAGTAGAAAATTCTAGATTGTCCCCCTTTCTGAAAGGTGTCAGCCACTCATGATTGATTCCAGGTTAATATGAGGGATGCTCTTGAGGCTTGTCTCAGGAGTGGACATCGCTGTGAGTACAGCTGTATGAGGGACAAGATAAAGGAGGCAACTACACCTTCATTCTGGAGGGGAGGGCCCGGGGCTTGGGAGTGGGAGGGAACGGTGGATGCACATTGCTGCCTCCTCCCTCCCCACCCCCGCAGCGGGCATCCTTTTCTCGCCTATGTGTCCAACTGCTCACTCCACCTGGGCTCTGGGGTGAACTTGCCAGGATGGGAAGGTCACAGGAAGGGCACGTTTTTCTTTCTTTTGGGACCCTCCCTAATGCAAGACTGCAAAAGTGCTGCCCTCACCCTCCTCTAACTCTCTCTGCTTTTACTTTCTTTAACTTTTTATTTTATATTGGACTATAGCCGATTAACAGTGCTGTGATAGCTTCAGGTGCACAGCAAAGTGACTCAGCCATACATATACATGTATCCATTCTCCCCCAAACTCCCCTTCCATCCAGGCTGCCATGTAACATTGAGCAGAGTTCCCTGTGCTATACAGTAGGTGCTTGTTGGTTATCCATTTTAAATATAACAGTGTGTACATGTCAATCCCAAACTCCCTAACTATTCCCTCCCTACTCCCTTCCCCCCTGGTAACCATAAGTTTGTTCTCTAAGTTTGCGAGTCTGTTTTTGTTTTGTAAATAAGTTCATTTGTATCATTTCTTTTTAGATTCCGCATATAAGTGGTATCATATATTTCTCTTTCTCTGTCTGACTGACTTCACTCAGTATGACAATCTCTAGGTCTCTCCATGTTCCTGCAAATGGCATTATTTCATTCTTTTTTTATGGCTGAGTAATATTCCATCGTATATATGTACCACATCTTCCTTATCCATTCCTCTGTTGATGGACATTTAGGTCGCTTCCATGTCTTGACTATTGTAAAACTGCTGCAATGAACATTGGGGTGCATGTATCCTTTCGAATCATGTTTTTCTCTAGATATATGCCCAGGACTGTGATTGCAGAGTCATATGGTAGCTCTAGTTTTAGTTTTTTAAGGAACCTCTATACGGTTCCTCATAGTGGCTGTACCAATTTACATTCCCACCAACAGTGCAAGAGGGTTCCCTTTTCTCCACACCCTCTCCAGCATTTATTGTTTCTAGATTTTTTGATGACCAGTATGAGGTGATACGTCATTGTGGTTTTGATTTGCACTTCTCTAACGATTAGTGATGTTGAGCATCCTTTCATGTGCTTGTAGGCAATCTGTATATCTTCTTTGGAGAAATTTAGGTCTTCTGCCCAATTTTTTGATTAGGTTGTTTGGTTTTTTGATATTGAGCTGCATGAGCTGCTTGTATATTTTGGAGATTAATCCTTGGTCAGTTGCTTCGTTTGCAAATATTTTCTCCCATTCTGAGGGTTGTCTTTTTGTCTTGTTTATGGTTTCCTTTGTTGTACAAAAGCTTTTAAGTTTCATTAGGTCCCATTTGTTTATTTTTGTTTTTATTTCCATTTCTCTAGGAGGTGGGTCAAAAAGGATCTTGCTGTGATTTATGTCATAGAGTGTTCTGCCTATGTTTTCCTCTAAGAGTTGTATAGTGCCTGGCCTTACATTTAGGTCTTTAATCCATTTTGAGTTTATTTTTGTGTATGGTGTTAAGGAGTGTTCTAATTTCATTCTTTTAGACGTAACTGTCCAGTTTTCCCAGCACCACTTATTGAAGAGGCTGTCTTTTCTCCACTGTATATTCTTGCCTCCTTTATCAAAGATAAGATAACCATATGTGCATGGGTTTATCTCTGGGCTTTCTATCCTGTTCCATTCATCTATATTTCTGTTTTTGTGCCAGTACCATATTGTCTTGATTACTGTAGTTTTGTAGTATAGTGTGTAGTCAGGGAGCCTGATTCCTCCAGCTCCATTTTTCTTTCTCAAGATTGCTTTGGCTACTCAGGGTCTTTTGTGTTTCCATACAAATCATGAAACTTTTGGTTTTAGTTCTGTGAAAAATGCCATTGGTAGCTTGACAGTGATTGCACTGAATCTGTAGATTGCTTTGGGTTATATAGTCATTTTCACAATGTTGATTCTTCTAATCCAAGAATATGATATATTTCTCTATCTGTTGGTATCATCTTTAATTTCTTTCATCAGTGTCTTATAGTTTTCTGCATACAAGTCTTTCGTCTCCTTAGGTAGGTTTATTCCTAGGTATTTTATTCTTTTTGTTGCAGTGGTAAATGGGAGTGTTTCCTTAATTTATCTTTCAGATTTTTCATTGTTAGTGTATAGGAATGCAAGAGATTTCTGTGCATTAATTTTGTATCCTGCTACTTTACCAAATTCATTGATTAGTTCTAGTAGTTTTCTGGTAGCATCTTTAGAATTCTCTGTGTATAGTATCATGTCATCTGCAAATGGTGACAGTTTTACTTCTTCTTTTCCTATTTGGATTCCTTTAATTTCTTTTTCTTCTCTGATTGCTGTGGCTAAAACTTCCAAAACTATGTTGAATAATAGTGGTGAGAGTGGACAACCTTGTGTTTTTCCTGATCTTAGTGGAAATGGTTTTAGTTTTTCACCATTGAGAATGGTGTTGGATGTGGGTTTGTCATATATGGCCTTTATTATGTTGAGGTAAGTTCCCTCTATGCCTACTTTCTGGAGGGTTTTTATCATAAATGGGTGTTGAATTTTGTCGAGAGCTTTCTCTGCATCTATTGAGATAATCGTATGATTTTTCTCCTTCAGTTTGTTAATATGGTGTATCACGTTGATTGATTTATGTATATTGAAGAATCCTTGCATTCCTGGGATAAACTGCACTTGATCATAGTGTATGATCCTTTTAATGTGCTGTTGGATTCTGTTAGCTAGTATTTTGTTGAGGATTTTTGCATCTATGTTCATCAGTGATATTGGCCTGTAGTTTTCTATCTTTGTGTCATCTTTTTTTTTTTTTTGCGGTGTGCAGGCCTCTCACTGTTGTGGCCTCTCCTGTCGTGGAGCACAGGCTCTGAATGCGCAGGCTCAGCGGCCATGGCTCATAGGCCTAGCGACTCTGTGGCATATTCCTGGACTGGGACACGAACCTGTGTCCCCTGCATCAGCAGGCGGACTCTCAACCACTGTGCCACCAGGGAAGCCCTCTTTGTGACATCTTTGTCTGGTTTTGGTATCAGGGTGATGGTGGCCTCATAGAATGTGTTTGGGAGTGTTTCTCCCTCTGCTATATTTTGGAAGAGTTTGAGAAGGATAGGTTTTAGCTCTTCTCTAAATGTTTCATAGAATTCACCTGTGAAGCCATCTGGTCCTAGGATTTTGTTTGTTGGCAGATTTTTAATCACAGTTGCAGTTTCAGTGCTTGTCATTGGTCTGTTCATATTTTTTATTTCTTCTTGGTTCAGTCTCAGAAGGCTGTACTTTTCTAAGAGTTTGTCCATTTCTTCCAGGATGTTCGTTTTATTGGCATATAGTTACTTGTAGTAATCTCTCATGATCCTTTGTATTTCTGCAGTGTCACTTGTTACTTCTCCTTTTTCATTTCTCATTCTATTGAGTTGAGTCTTCTCCCTTTTTTTCTTGATGAGTCTAACTATTGGTTTATTGATTTTCTTTGCCTTCTCAAAGAACCAGCTTTTAGTTTTATTGATCTTTGTTATTTTTCCCTTTATTTCTTTTTCATGTATTTCTGATCTGATCTTTATGTGTTCTTTCCTTCTGCTAACTTAGGAGTTTTTTTTGTTCTTCTTTCTTTAATTGCTTTAAGTGTAAGGTTAGGTTGTTTATTTGAGATGTTTCTTGCTTCTTGAGGTAGGATTGCATTGCTATAAATGTTCATCTTAGAGCTGCTCTTACTGCATCCCATTAATTTTGAGTCGTCGTGTTTTGATTGTCATTTATTTCTAGGTATTTTTTAATTTCCTTTTTGATTTCTTCGCTGATATCTTGGTTATTTAGTAGAGTTTTGTTTAGCCTCCATGTGTTTGTATTTTTTACAGGTTTTTTTTTCCTGTAATTGATATCTAGTCTCATAGTGTTGTGGTCGGAAAAGATACTTGATACAATTTCAATTTTCTTAAATTTATCAGGGCTAGATTTGTGACCCAAGATATTGTTTATCCTGGAGAATGTTCCATGAGCACTTGAGACAAAGTGTATTCTGTTGTTTTTGGATGGAATGTCCTATAAATAGCAATTAAGTCCATCTTGTTTAATGTGTCATTTAAAGCTTGTGTTTCCTTATTTATTTTTATTTTGGATGATATGTCCACTGGTGAAAGTGAGGTGTCAAAGTCCCCTACTATGATTGTGTTACTGTCGATTTCCCTTTTTATGGCTGTTAGCATTTGCCTTATGTATTGAGGTGCTCCTATGTTGGGTGCATATATATTTACAATTGTTATATCTTCTTCTTGGATTGATCCCTTGATCATTATGTAGTGTCCTTCTTTGTCTCTTGTAATAGTCTTTATTTTAGAGTCTATTTTGTCTGATGTGAGAATTGCTACTCCAGCTTTCTTTTGATTTCCATTTGCATGGAATATCTTTTTCCATCCCTTCACTTTCAGTCTGTGTGTGTCCCTAGGTCTGAAGTGGTTCTCTTGTAGACAGCATATATACGGGTCTTGTTTTTGTGTCCATTCAGCCAGTCTATGTCTTTTGGTTGGAGCATTTAATCCATTTACATTTAAGGATTAAATGTAAGGATTAACAATTATTGATATGTATGTTCCTATTACCATTTTAAAAATTGTTTCAGGTTTGTTATTGTAGGTCTTTTCCTTCTCTTGTGTTTCTTGCCTAGAGAACTTCCTTTCACATTTGTTGTAAAGCTGGTTTGGTGGTGCTTAATTCTCTTAGCTTTTGCTTGTCTGTAAAGGTTTTAATTTCTCCGTCTAATCTGAATGAGATCCTTGCTGGGTAGAGTAATCTTGGTTGTAGTTTTTTCCCTTTCATCAGTTTAAATATGTCCTGCCACTCCCTTCTGGCTTGCAAAGTTTCTGCTGAAAGATGAGCTGTTAACCTTATGGGGATTCCCTTGTATGTTATTTGTTGCTTTTCTCTTGCTGCTTTTAATATTTTTTTCTTTAATTTTTGATAGTTTGGTTAATATGTGTCTTGGTGTGTTTCTCCTTGAATTTATCCTGTATGGGATTCTCTGTGCTTCCTGGACTTGGGTGACTATTTCCTTTCCCATGTTAGGGAAGGTTTCCACTATAACCTCTTCAAATATTTTCTCAGACCCTTTCTTTTACTCTTCATCTACTGGAACCCCGATAATTCAAATGTTGGTGTGTTTAATGTTGCCCCAGAGGTCTCTGAGACTGTCCTCAATTCTTTTCATTCTTTTTTCCTTATTCTTCTCCTCTGCAACTATTTCCACTATTTTATTTTCCAGGTCACTTATCCATTTTTCTGCCTCAGTTATTCTGGTATTGATTCCTTCTAGAGAATTTAAAATTTCATTTATTGTGTTGTTCATCATTGTTTGTTTGCTCTTTAGTTCTTCTAGGTCGTTGTTAAATGTTTCTTGTATTTTCTCCATTTTATTTCCAAGATTTTGGATCCTCTTTACTATTATTATTCTGAATTCTTTTCCAAGTAGACTGCCTATTTCCTCTTCATTTGTTTGGTCTGGTGGGCTTTTACCTTGCTCCTTCATCTGCTGCATATTTCTCTGTCTTTTCATTTTTTTTAACTTAATGGGTTTTGGGGTCTCCTTTTTGCAAGCTGCAGCATCATAGTTCCTGTTGTTTTTGATATCTGCCCTCAGAGGGTGAGGTTGGTTCAGTGGGCTGTGTAGGCTTCCTGGTGGAGGGGACTGGTGCCTGTGCCCTGGTGGGTGGGACTGGGTCTCGTCTTTCTGGTGGACAGGCTCGTGTCTGGTGGTGTGTTTTGGGGTGTATGTGAACTTAATATGATTTTAGGCAGCCTCTCTGCTAATGGATGGGGTGGTGTTCCTGTCTTCCTAGTTGTTTGGCATGGGGCGTCCAGCCCTGGAACTTGCTGGCCATTGGGTGGAGCTGGGTCTTAGTGTTGAGACAGAGATCTCTGGGAGAGCTCTCGCTGATTGATATTACATGGGGCCGGGAGGTCTCCAGTAGTCCAATGTCCTGAACTTCGCTCCCCCACTTTGGAGGCTCAGGCCTGATGACCAGCCAGAGCACAATGACCCTGTCAGTCACATGGCTCAAAAGAAAAAATATTTAAAAATTAAAAAAAGAACAGTAAAATAAAAATAATAATAGAATAAAGAAATAAATTTAAAAAAGAAGAGAGCAACCAAACCAATAAACAAATCCACCAATGATAACAAGCACTAAAAACTGAACTAAGATAAACATAAAAATCAGAAAGAAGTCAGTTGCATACAACAAACCCCAAGTCTACAGTTGCTCCCAAAGTCCACCACCTCAATTTTGGGAACATTCGTTGTCTATTCAGGTATTCCACAGATGCAGGGTTCCTCAAGTTGATTGTGGGGATTTAATCTGCTGCTCCTGAGGCTGCACAGGGAAATTTCCATTTCTCTTCTTTGTTCGCACAGCTCCTGGGGTTCAGCTTTGGTTTTGGCCCTGCCTCTGTGTGTAGGTCGCCCTCAAGCATGTTTCCCGCCCAGACAGGAGGCGGTTAAAGCAGTGGCTGAGTAGGGCTCTCTTGCTCTCTCAGGCCGGGGAGAGGGAGGGGTACGGTAGTCATAATTGGAATGTGGGGTGAGCCTGCAGCATCAGAGTTCAGCATGACATTGTAACAGCCTGAGGTGTGCTGTATGTTCTCCCAGGGAAGTTGTCCCTGGATCTCAGGACCCTGGCCATGCGTGCTGCATAGGCTCCTGGGGGGCATGGATAGTGACCTGTGCTTGTACACAGGATTCTTGGTGGCTGCAGCAGTAGCATTAGAGTTTCATGCCCGTCTCTGGCTGTCTGAGCTGATAGCCATGGCTCACACCCATGTCTGGAGCTTGTTTAGGCGGTGCTCTGCCTTCTGTGGGCAGATGGGGAAAGAATTCCCCCTCCTTGCACACCCTGAAACAATGGTCTCTTGCCTCTTAGGCAGTTCCAGACCTTTTCCCGGACTCACTTCCAGCTAGCTGTGGTGCACTAGGCCCCTTAAGGCTGTGTTACATAGCCAACCCCAGTCTTCTCCCTGGGGTCTGCCCTTCCAAGCCCAAGCCTCAGCTCCCAGCCCCCACCTGCCCCGGCAGGTGAGCGGACAAGCCTCTTGGGGTGGTGAGTGCTGGTTGGCACCAATCCTCTGTGTGGGAATCTCTCTGCTATGCCCTCTACACCCTGTTGCTGTGCTCTCCTCCGTGGCTCTGAAGCTTCCCCCCTGCCCACCCCCCGTCTCTGCCAGTGAAGGTGCTTCCTAGCATGTGGAAACCTTTCCTCCTTCACAGCTCCCTCCCACTGGTGCAGGTCCCATCCCTATGCTTTTGTCTCTGCTTTTCCTTTTTTCTTTTGCCCTACCCAGGTACGTGGGGAGTTTCTTGCCTTTTGGGAGGTCTGAGGTCTTCTGCTGGCATTCAGTAGGTGTTCTGTAGGAGTTGTTCCACACGTAGATATATTTCTGATGCATTTGTGGGGAGGAAGGTGATCTCCACGTCTTACTCTTCCACCATCTTGAAGGTCCCCCCTATTTTCCTTTCTTGCTTTTCTTCCATCCTGCCTCCCTCTCCCCCCACCCCTCCCCTCCTCCTGTTTCCCCCTCTCCCTGCGTTTTGTTTTCATTGCTTCACATTTACAAACTGAGATTATCTGAAGACTTAGTCTCAGATCCTTGTTTGGCATTGTGCAATAATAATTATGCAGAGATAACAATGTGGTTTGTGAATCTGCCTTCATTGTTTCTTCCAGCCAAAGCTGTCCTCCTTTGAGAATGACTTTTATTTTGCTAGTTTATAGTCTTGAATAATGCTTTCAGAAAGGGTCTGTGTTTGGTAGGTTTTCTGAGTCTCTGTATGTGTAAGGCTTTCCTCCTCCCTCCCCCTCCTCCCCTTCACAGATGAACTCCAGAGAAGTTGCCTCAGGAGTATTAGGTTCACAATCATTTTCCTTGAGGACTCTGACCTGTCTTCCTACAGTATACAGTGCTGTGGATGACGGCTAAGGCCATTTTATTCTCATTGTTCTGAAGATAATGAACTTCTCAGAGGCTTTTAGAAATGTCCCTTTATCCTTGACATGAAGAAATCTCTCTGCATCTGGCTGAATCCCCCAGAAGCAGAGGCTGATGGAGGTGAGGTGCCAGGTGCTCACCTGAATTCAGCACTTGTGGGAGGAGGGGAGAAAGAGGATGGGCTTTGACAGCGCCTTGGGCCACCTGGGTGGCATCTGATATTTCTTCTATCAAGTCAGTGGGATTTAGATTGAGACAAGAGACAGAAATGAGCACTCATTCCACACGTTTGGTCCATTCTTGTCTCTCCCGAACATGTCCATCTTCTGCTGCCCTTTACCCATCACAGAAAAGCAGGCTCTAGCTTCAGCCCCTAAAGCTTACACACACACACACATACACACAGACACACACACATGCACGCACTGCCAGTCTCCTGGCTCTCTTATTACTCATGGGGCTCCCTGTTTCTTCACAGCCCAGCTCTGTGGACAGAAACCTTGCCTCCTTTATGCCTCCCATGCTGCCCTCCATGATGTCCCCGTGGAGCAGGTGGGCTGGCCTGTGAAAGATGCTGGGGCACGACTTGATCGGGACCCAGGTGTCCTGCTGTGGCCGCTCTGCTCTTGACTCTGCACTTTCATCCACGTCTTTTTATTTGGGAAAGGAAAAAAAAGAAAGGTAAATCAGAGAATTATCTTCCTGGAATTTGAAATTAGAAAAGTTACTTTTCTACCTTCCATTCATTTAAGTGCACCAGGGACCACAGTGCCCACGCTTCCTGCACTGATGCTGGGGTGCACTCGGGCGTGTCCTGACACTCATGGCCATCTATCCATCCAAGCGCGTCTCCATGGGGCTGCCCCGTTCCACCCCACCCTGGAGCCCTAAAAGTCTTTACCGCTTCTCTAGAAGTTGCCAAATGAAATCACTGGTTGCTAAATACAGCCCAGAGCATGAGCTATTTTCTTAGATGCCTGAGTGAGTGGAGTCAGTGTCTGCGGCCTCCCTCTGAAGAGAGTGAAGATAAATGCCTTTACTTATCTCCAAGAATTTGCATAACACGAAACTGCTTGGAGAGATATATTCCAACCTAAATGATTTCTTATTACACGTTCCGAAAAAAAAAAAAATACAGAGAGAATGATTCAGGACAGCATTCTTAGGTTTTCTTCTTGATAGAAACCTTTTTTCTTCTTTTTTGTTTAGTATTTTTTAAAATTGAAGTGTAGTTGATGTATAGAGTTGTGTTAATTACTGCTGTGCAGCACAGAGATTTGGTTATACATATACACACATTTAAAAAAATAAGCTTTTCTACGGAAACCTTTCATGAGCAATGACTACATGCAAGGCATTTTGCCAGAGCGTAGGCTATTCAGAAGAATTTGGTTTTGACACTTCCAGCAACTTATGGTCAAGCAAGGATGTGGGGCATGTCTACGAGCTATGAAAATGGAACGCAAGGATGACATACAGGTAAGGGTAGGAGTTTGGAGAAGGAGAGGTGGGGTGTGAAAACTGGGTCAGATCATCCCTGCATCCCCATCTTTCTCCAAAGTCCCCCAGGCCGGAGATTGCTCCCACCCACCTTGCGCCTGCCTCTCCTCTCTCCCTCCCTCCACCCTTGCCTGTGTGCCTGGAGCCTGCAGTCACCTTGGTCAGCCATCTTGGGTTCCTCATCTGCTCTGCCCACCCCTGGGTTCCTCTCCTGGCTCTCTGCCCCGCTTCACAGGTATCCCCCTATTTGAGACCCGTGCTCATTTCCCTCCTCAGCGGGATTCCCTGAATATCTGTGTTTGCTGTCTGATCCCCTAAAATGCAGGTACCTCAGGACAGGCCTTCCTGCCTCCCGCTCACCCAGGTGGTTACCAGGAAGCAAATGGGGCTCTAGATTGTTACCCTTTCTGGGACCCTGTGCCTAGTTTTGATTTCATCATTTGTGTCTTTTTCCTAAGGACAGCCCCCAATCCCCAAATTATGTCAAGGATCCCACAGAAACCGTATCTGTGTCACCTGCATTCCCAACTCCTGAAATAGTGCTGGTGCTCCCAGGGTGCTTGCTAAATCCTGCCGCTGTCCCCACCTTCCTGACTCAGTGCTTCCTCTGTCTGTCTCCTCCACCAGCTCCTTGGAGACCATGCAGGGGTCAGTGTGCACGAGGCCTCCTCCAGGGGCACGCAGCCAGCGAGCCTGTCATGGCTTACGTGGGCCCCAGGAGCTTTCCGAACTGCAAACACAGGGTGCAGCCCTCGCCTTCACGGCTCTGTGAGAAGGGCGAGCCTCGTTCTTGGCAGAGCTCAAAGGACTGACATGTGGGGTCAGGCAGAGCTGAATCTAGTCTGCACAACCCTGGGTGATTCCCTGAAAGTCCCTGGGCCTCACCATCTCATGGGAACTGGGCCATCCCAGCACCCACAGCAGGAGCGGTTGGGGAGGAAGAGATGACGCTGGGAAGGAATGCAGAGGAAGACAAGCTTGTGAAAAGGCAGAAGCTACATTAGAAAATGGTTTTCTCAGCACGTCTCCCAGGAGATTGAGAGAGTGAACAGCACTTATGCAATGTCAGCACAAATTTGAGAGAGGCTGAGCTAGAAGGAAGCCTAGGGATGCTCTTTTCCCACCGGCTCATCGGACAGTTGAAGGTACTGAATCTTGTAGCAGCCAAAGGTCAAGGAGGGTCAGCCAGCCTCACTGTCCAGGGCTCAGGCCCCTGGACACCCAGCGTGGGAGCAGGACAGGGACTGTGGCCGTCAGTGGCATCCATTTACTTTACGGGGTGCTGAATGTGAGAATAGTGCCAGGGTGGGGATGCATGACCAGGATGTGACATGTGGCCCAGGAGGCCAAACATCAACTCCGGACACATGAGACAGAGCTGGAGGTGGAGCTGGGCGTGTGGCAGCCAGGGTCATGCACGGGATCCCTGTGCTCGGCCCTCCACCTGCAGCATGCTGACCTGACCCCACAGCTCCTCTCCTCCTGGCCCTGAGATGTGGCTGTGGTCCCCAAACCTGTCATCACAAGTTGTACCCAAAGATTGAGGGAGATGAATTCAGACAGAAGACCCCGTTCCTGTTTGAGGGAACAAAGGTCCTGTCTCAGACAGACTCTAGTTACTGGTTGTTGAGGAGTGATGTGGCCTGGGGCCTGGGCTGGGAGCCAGGTGAGAAGGCTGGGCACACATGGGCGGTAGTGCCCAGGGGGCGGGCCAGCCCCACACGCCTGTCCTGTGCTCCCAGCCTCCGCTGGCTTCGACATCACCTCCTCTTGACACCGTTTCTGTGTGGAGGTGGGGAAGGCGAGGTGACCTCCCCAAGCCATAAGGGAGAGAGGGAGAGCCCAGATATTGCAGACGCATGGCCGGCTGGTGAAATTCACCATCTGAAAGGAAATCCCATTTGTCTCCAGACTGGGCAGGCTGTCTGTTCACGATGCCTCTGGGGCCGGCCTACTATGCCCGGTGGCTCCAAGTTCCTTGAGGGTGTCCCCATCTCCATCTGGTCTTCCAGGGGCTCCTAGTGCCTGCAGGGATTCTGATCCGGTGAGGGAGCAGGAAGCCTGCATCTGAAGAGGTGTGAGAGAATGTGAGGCATGCTCCCTGTGCAGTCTGGCTCCTCTCTGGGCTGGGGTCCTTCTCTGAGGATGGATGAGGATGGGGGACCCATGGCCAGAACACAGATTTACAAAGGAGCGTGGGTCTCTCTGCTTACTGCACATGTGGAACCAGCTAACCTGACTTACTATGTTTGCGGTTCTGTAGTAGCCATTTGATCTTGTTTTTCCTTTCTGAGCCCTCATGTGACAGTTCTGGTATCCTGCGCCTGACCTGCATTACGCCCTGGAGAGGGGGGCTCCTGCCCTGGGCCACGGAACTCAGGCCATTGTCACAGGACTTACTGCATCCTGGAATAAGTACTCCACCCCATCCTGGTCTCTTAGAAGGTCACAGACAGACAAACAGGGCAGCTTGCTCTCGGGACAGACAGGGGCATGGGCTCTGGAGACACCATGAGAACGGGGCTGCCTTTATCTATTCAGGCTGCCATGATAAGTGCTATAGATCAGGGAGCTTAAACAACAGAAGTTTATTTTCTCACAGTCCTGGAGGCTGTGAGTCCAAGATCAAGGCGTGAGCAAGGCTGGTTTCCTCTGAGGCCTCTCTCCTTGGTGTGTAGACGGCCGTCTTCTCCCCGTGTCCACACGTAGTCATCCCTCTGTGCTGGTCTGTGTCCTGATCTCTTCTTATTAGGACACGAGTCCTATTGGATTAGGGCCCACCCTAATGGCCTCGTTTTACCTTTATCACCTCTTTAAAGACCCCATTTCCAAATACAGTCACATTCCGAGGTCTTGGGGTTTAGGGCTTCAACAATGGATTTGGTGTGGCATGATTCCTCCTGTATCAGGAACCACGTGGTGGCCAGGATTCCAGAGTGCTGCCCCTTCCGGTTATGCAGCAGGAGTGCCTGGTGGCCCACCTTGACTTCTCAACCCAGGCACCTCCTTTCTAAGCATCAAGCAGCTTGTGTTTCCACAAAAGTCATGCTCTTTCCCACCTCTGAGCTGTTGGACAAGCTTTCCCTTCTCTCACTCTTTATCCTCAGGGTCCGCCTAATGCACTGCCGCCAGTGGCCACTCCCGACTCCTCAACAGCCACGTCAGGGGGACCTGGACCAGAGGGGCTACAGGTGCCATGGGGTGTCTTCCTCCCCCATGAGGCGGTCAGGGAGTTCACCCCAATGTCACGTACACGATATACGTGCTTCCTAATGAAAAAGCTTATCTCTGGTGGTGTTTCCAGAGCATGCGTCTGAAGTTTGCTCCTAGAAAGGTGTGCTGGGCAAGTGAAGGGAGTGAAAGCCACTGCCCTGGCCACCCAGAGAGCCCAGCCGTCCCACAGACTCTTCTGCCCGGGGGTTGGCCCAGACACACCAGGAATCCAGCAGAATCTTGGTATCAATTCCAGGTCTTCGCTAGGAAATGCTATGGAAATGGAGGTAAAGGAACTGGGGCAGGCCATCTTGTTTCAGTGACAGGGTTCTGTTATCTCCCTGTCTGTGTAGGTCTGTGTTTCCATCTCTGGTTCCCTGGTCTAAGGAGAGGAGGTGCCATCCCAGGACCTGGAGAGGGATGTGAACGTGCACGTGGCGGGTGAGGGGACATGTGCTTCTGTTGGTGGGAAGGAGGCCTGACAAGCAGGGGACAGGGCCCAAGGGGCTGAGTGAGCCGTGGCCTGGTGCCGCGTTGTCCTCTGATCCTGATGGGCGGCAGCTGCTGCTTGTGCCCTGATGGGACTCCAGTGTCAGGATGATCACTGATCTCCAGGGCACAGTGTCTTTGGGGAACCAGGCTACAGGGAGGAAGGGCATGAAGAAGGCATAGCAGCCCAGGGAGTCCTGAGCCAGTGCGTAGAGCTGTAAAGGCACGGCACAATGATGGGATACACACAGCATTGCAGAAACCACGCATGGGTGTGCAGTGTGACCTGATTTGGCTGAAATATCACAGGACCCTTAGTCCTAAGCTGTTTTTCTCCGCTCCTGGGAGGACTGGTAGTCCTGGTTGCCGGGGGCATCCTGCAAGCCTCTTTCAGTGTTTGTGGTTTCGAGAAGCTGGCTCAAGCACTGTGTCTTCCCTCAGCACCCCAAGAAGGATGAAAGGGGGGCTTGTCCTCCCTTCTTTCATCAGGGAGCATGTCTGGAGGCAGCTCCAACATGCTTACCAACCGGCTCACAGCTTCACGCCCTGCCAAGCCCTGGCCCAGGTCTGTGGATGGCCTTGATCGCGCCCTTCCCCATGCAGGAGCCAAGTTGGGGCCTTTTGTAAGGAAGAGGGGGAGCAGAGGGTCATTTGGTAAGAAGCAGCAGCGTATGACAACAGGGAACATGGCACCGAGGCTTTTTTAAAGAGAGCTGAAAGCTCACCAAGAAATGTATCACCTCATTGAATTCACACAAAAATCCTGCCGCATTAGGGAACTTGGGGGCCATTCTGCCAGAAGTAGGGACCTCACCACACTGAAGCAGCCCCCCACGTCTGAGGGAAAAGTGAGGTGGCAGAGCATCCACACGGGGGTCCTGGCTGATGCCCTGGGCCTCGCGTCCATCACCGTCCATCCCAGAAGTCTCTCTCCACAGCTGGGGAAACCACCACCAGGTAGGGTGGTGACCAAAATCCATATACAGGAGCACATGCATCCTCACATATCCCAGAGATGGAGCCAGCTGGAGATCAGCCCTTTCTGGGGCTCCCGTGACAAGCCCTGCTACTGTTCACTCCCTTTCTCACCAGCCAGGACTCTCAGAAGACAAATGGCACAGGAGTGGCATATTCCGCTGAAGAGAAGCCAGTGGCAGAGCCCCGGGTGCAGGGCTGAGGATGCCTGGAGGGGAGGCATCCCTCCCTGGGGAGGTCGGGAAGGCCATGAAGGGTCTGCCCCAGGGGCTGAAGGAAGACAAGTGAAAGCAGGGAACAGGCCAGAGGCAGTGGGGATACCCTGGCCTCTCCAGGCTCTCTGCACCCGTCAAAACCAGTGACAAAGGTCAGTGCTGGTCCAAAGACAGCATGGGACCGGGGGATGAGGGGCTTTCTGTAGCCTTGACTATTGTTTTAAGATATAGGTTTTATTCAGGTATGGTGAGGACCACAGATCAAGAGACAAGTGCCATAGAAAACAGAGTTTAAGACTCACAGATCCTAAGACGAAGGGACATGCCACAGCAGGAAGTGCCACGTGGGGAAGCACCAGGGCCAGTCAGGAAGAGGTGGGGTGGGGGACCATGGCAACGGCCTTTCCTGTGGCTTCTGCAGGAAGGGACGGGCAAGGCAAGTGAGCAGGCTCAGGAATGGCTAGTGTGAATAATTTCAGCAGGCTCTAGAGCATAGGGATGTCTTGAATTGTCTGGTACCTGGTCCTGCAGTGATTAGAGCAGAGGAGATTGGACCAGAATATAAGAACCTGATGAGAAGGGTTGGCTGGGCGTTGAGATGGAGACTGAATTGGTTGGTTTGCAAATATAAAACACACAATTGCAGTAGAGTTATTTACTATCTCTAGGGATTGGGTAAACCTTGGAAGGGCCATCTTTCTAGGGCCAACAAGGCCCCAAGATGCCAAAGCCTCAGAACACAGGGGATAAAAGACATTGTTAACACATCTTCAGGCCTCAGCCACCTTGGGTGGTTTAGCTTCCAGCTCCAGACCACAGGGGCCAGGATCCCCTTTGCTTCAGGAAAACTAAGCAAGCAAACCAAAAATCAGCCCAAAGAAAGCCAGGCTACAATCAAGGACAACGTCAACCCTAGTGAACAGGGGTCACGGGCACACACAGATTGCTGTAAATCAGGGCTGAGCAGGCATGTGGATCCAGCGTGGTCATTAAGGGCCAGGTTTGAGATACAGCTGCATTGCTCACACCAGCACTGATACTGGAAGCAACCAAATGGTGGGCTAGTTACCCTCGGGAGGAAAATTCAACCTATGTTTTCTCGTGATGGTTACCCGGCCATTGATAAACAGCTAGGACGTGAAAATAAAGCAGGACAAGGTGACTTAATGATCAGTAGTGTTTCTTTCTTCCCATCTGCTGCCATTGGCACCAGGCAGCTTCCAACACCCTGGTGGGTGAAGATCTGTACCCAAATGCACTGGGCCCAGAGCAGCAAGATGGAGGGGCAGACCCCCCTGTAGCATGTCCTCCGGAGGATGGCTGCTGTGACTGTGAGGTCACAGCCCCTCCCCATCCCAGTCATCCGGTGGTCGCCTGGCCCCAGGCCCGTGCCGAGCTCCCACTGGGTGTTGCTTCTCTTCTACATCCCTGTTAGGACGTCGTTTCCACCCCCTTTTACTCCGAGGTGGGCTGTACCTCTGCCTGCTACGCAGACCGCATCTCACCCTTGTTTTGCTTCCCTGAGCTCCCAGCCTGGGACCCCAGCACCAGATATATTGTTCCCTTGGCATCCCGGCATACAACATGCCCCTGACCTGAGAGGGCTCCTCCTTCCATGCTGAGATCCTAAGCAGGGTTCGTTTGGTTTGGGGGTTCTTCCAATACTGTAGAGACCCTACTACATGTAGATCCTCACAGTAATGTTCTCACCGTTCCCTTTTCCCCACAAATGTCCTGGGAACCACTGGCACACCCATTCTCTGAATGAGGAAACTGAGGCTCCCAGGTTAGGGATTTGCCAAGTTCCTTGACCCTGTAAGTGGTGCCGTGAAGATTCACATCTGTATTTTCCATCAAGTACTTTCCTCCATGCCCTGCATAGTCCACGGCTAAACCTTCCCAATGGGCTCTCAATCCAGGACACCCCCCAGAGCTGTGACTGCCCTGTTCAGAGCACATTTCTTCTAGAGGCTGGAGAAGGGATCCTTGGCCTTTGCTTAAGAAGAGATTCTAATCAATCTGCTAGAGGGTCCTTTCCTGGGAGGAGAGACAGAGACAGTGACAAAGACAGAGACAGAGACAGAGACAGAGATAGAGGGAGAGAGACAGAGACCCTCTGAGGAGCAATCTGGGGCCTGTCTTGGTGGACGAACCCAGTGCACAGGCTGGTGTGTAAGAATGACCTCACAAAGGAGCAAGGGGGTCTCATGAACAAGGTTCCTGCTGGGCCTTAGGCAGAGAAAGGCTTCCCCAGTGAGGAGAAAGGATATTGTCAGATTCTAGTGGCCCTGAAACGTCTTCTTTGACAACTGAAGTTCCAGTGGGCCAGCAACGTCGGAGGCCGTCTTCTGAGTGCCCTTGTTATCTGACCTTCCTGTGAAAGTCTGGGGCACCTGAGCCAACGTGGAGGCTCATGTAAGAGGATTTTAGAAAGGAAAGCTTTTTGAGGCAGGTAGTGAGGACTTACCCACAAGGAGGCGGGACTTCCCTTCTTTCCTCGTGGCTGAGGGATGAATGGCCCGGGATGATGGTGGAACAAAGGCCCATTCACGGCACAAGCTCCACTGTGCTCCTTGGTGAACCAGGACTCTGACCCTCAGAATCCCAGCACCGTGGTCCTGCCCCTGCTCCAAGACCCCAGGCCCACCACCTGCCGCCCTTCTCTGTTTAAGCTGCAGTGCGAAGATGCAGCCAGGGGCCGAACCTGCTTTTCTCTGGTGGAGACAGTGTGTGGATGCCTGGCTGGTCCTTTATTCAGAAATTCTCCTACAGACAGGTCCTCAGCCACTGAATGGCTGGATTTGTCACTTAGGTTCGGCCCAGCAGCAGCGCCTGGGGCTCTCGAACTTTCTACACCACCACCAGGCGTACATTCAGCAGCAGGGCCAGGGTTGGACCAGGAGTGTCCTGTTCTAGCCTCTCACCCCTGAGCCTTTTCACGCCTACAGTGCCTCCCGGCCTTTCTTGCCTTGTTTTCCTGAGAAACCCCAATTCACCCTCAGCTCTCTGTGCCAACAGTACTCCCTGCCCATGTCCTCCCCCGAATCAACCTGACTCTGTTCTCACACTTGGCTCCATGTTCCCGGCGAGTGAGTCTATAACCCTCCAGGACAGCTGTGATCTCTCCTTCAGTTGTTGGATCACAGCTGTAACGTGATATCTATGTGTGGTGTTTTTAATCATTATCTGGGGAAGACAAAGGAGAATCTAACCCATCTGCCCAGCCAACCCAGGAATCCCCAGCCTCACATTTATCCTCATGCCTTGTCTTGGCTTGTCCTCTCCTTGGTGCATCCTCATGTGCAAGCTCTGATCCTTGGGAGAGAACTAGAGCTCACAGTCTCCTTCTAACCCAGTGGCCTGTGTGTTCACAGTCATTTTCATCCTAGTGGCGAATGCTCACACACTTCCCTTTTGTGCGTGTGTGAGGTCATTTAGTCCCCATAGCAGCCCATGCAGGGGGAGGCTGACACCATCCTACACATGTGAGAACCAAGGACCCAGTGGTTCAGGAACCTGGGGGGGCAGCCACACACCAGGGATGGAAGGCTGCCTGCCTTGGATGTGTCCTCGGACCCATCGGAGCCGCCCTGCGCACAGGTGTTGGACAAGAGGTAAGAAGGAAAAGATAGTTCTCAAACACAGCGAGAAAAAAAAATGGAAATAATGTAGCAGGACATTAAAGAAAGGAAATCTCGGAAGGTAAGGAAAGGTGTCACGTTGCTACATCTAAGGGGGGACCACACCTGTCATGAAGCGTCAGGTCTGAGAGATACAGTCTTTGTTCTGATTGAGAGAAATAGTCAGGACTTGGGCTTAGGATGGAAAGAGGGTGGTGCTCCCGGAAAGACCACACTGAACTGTGAGACTGATCTGCAGCCAGAGAAGGCCATCCTAGCCCAGGTGGGTCTGGTGCCACCTGGCATCTTGGTTTCTTAATCCTGCACGTGGGACAATCTGGTCTCTGGGTTTTTTGGATCCAAGTGAAAAAAAAGGCTCTTGAGCTGCTCCATCAATGGGTCCAGAGACAGGTCCTGTACTGGATTCACGTTCACTATAGTTCAGGATCTTTGAATCGTCATTTCTTCCTCTCATTCTCTCTCGTTACTGTTGCCTACGAATTTCATAGGAAGGAATATTGTTCGTTATACATCTTTGTTAAAATATGGCATGTTTTTGCCACTAAGATTTTGCATACTTTTTAGTACTTTCTGTTGTGATCTTTTTATCTGACTTTAACTTTCCAAGATTTCCGTCTCTGTGGAAAGCAATTGCTTTTCTGTCCCCAAATCCAGGGTTCCTCACTGCTCTCTGAGGAAGCTGCTCTTCTGTAACAACTGTGTCAACATTTCCATTGCCTAATATTTAATGAACATGTTTCATTCATCTGTTGCAATTATAGTCCTTTTTTCCTACAAAAACCAACAACTAAATTTTAATATAGAACAGTTATACCACGACTATTAGAACCATGTGGCACACTATTCTTGTAATATCCTTTCACAATTTTAGCATCATATAGATGATCTGAGTCTCAAAACATGAATTTTATTGTTACTACTGAATTAGCTGGAAACATGGCTCTTAGAAAACACCTGGTGTGCCCCTTCCCCGAATCCCTGTCCCTCGGGGATTTCTTTGTCCTCCAAGGTCGGTCAGCCCACAGGAGGGGATATGATGGGAGTGGGAGGGTGTAGTTCCTTCAGCCTTTCTGAAATGCCCCTTCTGAGTGCTCTTTGATCTCTTCCTCTCATTCTGTACAGCTGGACAGTCACCCAATTTTTCCTGTCACTTGAAAATAAAACAGATGTGGTCCCACTGAACACCACGTGGTCTCCCAAGAGCGACAAGAGAACGGCTGCAGGTTCTGCCCTTTGACTGGATAGATGTGGATGCTGCTGCTGTGTTTATGAATGAGACTCCCACCCTCTAGGCTGGAGATGAGGGGACGAGATGGAGACTCTCAGTGCAAGTGTTAAAAGGGGCCTTTGCCTCCTCTGCAAAGGAGGTCTAACTCGCCTCTGGGTTTGTGGAAGTCTCCCTAGAAGAGGGGAGATTTCTTTGAAGAGATATTTGCACGGCAAGGAGCTTTGGAGGTGGGCACCTAGAATCTGCATTTGGACTCAGCTGTAGTTTACCGGGAACAGAGTTAAGACTTCCCAGGTCACAGTGCTTTCCTTGGCTCTGTTTCAATGTGCTGGAAGTTTTCTGTTCATGTGCATCATTGATCCCGTGACAAAATGACTCCGACCGGGTCACTCCTGGGTTGGGAAGACAAGAATCGTTGTCCTTGGAGCGAGAGCCATGCCAGGAGGACCCGCAGTCCCTGCAGAATCGGCTCCCCGTGCCCACAGTTCACGTCCTTCATCTTCTCTGGAGGTCCCCTCACTTCTGCTCGGGCTCTGCCTGGTCCCTGCCCGGGGTGCCCTCTGCTCAGGTTCTCCTGCTGCCTCCACCTTTCAGAGCTGCCTTCTCCACCCACCCTCCTACCGCTCCCCACCCCTGCCCAGCACTCACACCCTTCCTAAATTCCCCTTCCTTCATGGGTTTCTTCCTCGCATCTACCCTGGCTCCTCTCCTCTGTAACTTGACATTTCATACTTTAACCTCATTTATGGTCTGTCTCACCTACTAGAATGTGACCTTTGGGAGGGCAGGGATTCTTGCCTTTTGTTTTCTGAAGTATCTTTGGCACTGGTGACCTGGATGGGCATGTAGTAGGGGGTCAATAAATAGATGTGGAGTGAAGACGTGGATAAGGGCCTGATGAATTATTCCCTGACTTAATCATCACAGAGGCTGAAGGTGAAAACAGGTGTTCTCTGTGGCATCGGTGTGGTGTCTCCATCCCTGACCCACCTTCCAACGCGTCCAGCTCCTGTCCTCCTTATCTTCAGCTGGAGGAGAGCCAAGGTGTTGCAGTCTGGCTCCTCTCTTTCCAACCAGGTGCAGCTGACAGGGAACAGAATGGCAGGAGGACTTCTTTGTCCTGTTAGGTCAATTATGAGGCTGCCTAGACTTCGCCTGAATCAAGGGGGTCTTGTTCTGCACCAGAAACCAAGCAGATCACAGAGGGCACACACTGATCCAGTAGGTGGACTTGTCCACTGATGCCTGAGCTGGTCAGTAGCCCCGAGGGCTCAGTCCATGTATGGATGGCAGAAAGGAAGCCCATTAGTCTTTCCCTCCCTCTTGCCCCTGCCACTTGTCTCTGTAGCATCTGAGCTGGAAAATCAGGAAAATCAGTAGGCTTTCTGTAGGAGCCAAGCAAGCAATAAGGGCCAAGGAAGGAATTAAGTGTCGCTAGTGTTGGTAACTTGACTGAAGTATCATGAACTCTGGGCAAATGGAAGCCCTGGAGCCTCCTGGGAGTGAGGGTCCAGTCCCTCTCCGCTCACTCTCCAGGCCCGGTTCCTGCTTGACGGGTTCCTGTGAGGCTGCTGTCAACCTCAGAGAGGGTACTCTTTGCCAGAACTTCCAACCCCCCTTCCATGAGGTCACCTGGTTGCAGAGGAGGAAGGAGCTGTCCATGGGGTCAGAGGGATGGAGGGAGGGGCACAAGTGGGCTGTAAGCAGAGCCGTGGACGTGGGCCTTACAGAATGCACGCGTTTTGGGGAGATGAGGGGAGGGCGGCATTGCAGGCTGCAGGGAAGTCATCGTCTTCTTAATTTTCCCGAAAAACATTGTTTCAGAATGAGGGGCACCAGACTGTGATGCAAACTCAGGACTCTGACCTTGGAGCCTAAATGGAAAAGAGAGCATGGACGGAAGGACAGCCACAGCCCAGGGAGACCAATGTGCTGCGGTCCAGTGTGAAAAGCTGATGACTCCGTGGCAGACCTGCATCAGGGCTCTCCCACCTTCAGCAGCAACCTCAAAACCACCTTGCCAGGTGGGTGTGTGTGACTTTGTTTCCCAGATGAGGGGACTGAGGCACAAAGAGTACGATGACCGTGCTCAGGCTCACATAGATCCCAGTGACTCCACAGATGCCCAGTAACCCAACAGCTCTGACCTTTCTTTCCTTTCTTTGTTTTTGCGTGCACCTCTTCAGGGCTGTGCACAGAGCAAGTTAACCGACACCTATGCAAATGGCCGAGCCCACTGGGACATGAGGCAGAGAAGCAGAGTGATGAAAGTGCCGTCCTGAGACACATAATCAGGAGTTGTACCCATTCCAAGAAAGACCACCATTGATGGCTTGACTCTGGGAAGGTTACACGGACGAGTTGACATTGGATATGAGCCTTGAGGGTGCATCAGGAATGCATGAAAAAGAGATTTCCAGTTCCAAAAGCCCCATCACCCTTGATATTGTCAACTAAAAAATATGCACAGCCTAAAAGTTGAGTATTATGCAAAAGTGAGGACCTATGCCTGGGATGCAGCCTCTCACCTCTGAGACACTGCTACCAAGAGGTAAGGGAGGAGACAGGATGTATAGGAGTTTTTGCAACAAAGACCAGGTACTTGATTTTCTATGTACAGGAAGATGCAAGAGTCTGGGCTCACTGAAATCATTCCTTTGATATGCACCTTGGCTATCTGGGGCCAGTATCCTGTGTTTTCCCAACCTGAGTCTCCTCAGGGTGCACCATTGTGGGGGTGGGTGCAGTGGCTGACGGCTTGATGGTGGGCATCCTGTTTCCATCCTGAGTTCCCGCAGGGCTCACTGTTGGAGTAGCTATAATGTGATGGCTTGATGGCTGCAACACCCTTTGTTTACTGGTATGGCAGGGAACATAGTTTTCATTGACAATGTTTAGTAGCATTTTACTTATTGCAAGGTATCTCATACTTATTTTGTCCTCAGGCATTACACAGTGATTTTCATGGAACCACACAGGCACATGGGCAGAGCTGGGAAAATGTGTGATGGGCAAGGAGAACAGCAAGGAATCTGGAGAGAGAACAGAGCACAGGACTTGCAAGTGCTTGGGGCCTGGGCTGGCCTTGGAGAGTGGAGAAAAGGAGCTGCCATAATCTACCACCTACAGTGAGAGCAGTCTGAAACCAGTTCTTTGAAAAGATGAATTAACGTGATAAATCTCTAGCTAGGAGGGAAGGGGAAAGGGGAGAGAGAGAGAGAGAGAGAGAGAGAGAGGAGAGAAACAGTGATAGAAATGAAAAAGGGGCACCACTAGAGATCCAACAGACATTAAAAAAAGACAATCAGGTAATACTAGGAACAACATTATGTCAGTAAATTTGACATTTAGTTGTCTAAAAGACACAAAAGATCCAAACTGGATTTTATTCTAGTAATATTAAAAAGTCATTGAAAGGTGTTATTTTGTGGCATATTTATCTGCAAGTCATCCAGGGAGTGCAGAAAGAGGCTTGAACAAGGGAGGCTGGCAACAGAGGGGATTAAATGTGGGAGGGGTTAAACGTGGGAGGGTCTGGAGGGAGAGAGGAGACCCCGAGGACATGTCAGCTGGAGAAAGGTGTTACTGCTACAGGGGACCTAGAGGCAGGAGCACACGTGAGATGTTTGGGAAAACAACAGTTCAATGTTGGAGACAACGAGGGCTGACATAGCTATTATCCAAATATGGGGAACTCATTAAGGGGTTGTGTGTCTGACCCTGCACAGGAGAAATGCTGGGCAGGGATTCACCAGTGAGGACATTGTCAGCATGTCGGGCTGATGTTAGAAGAGTGAGTGTCCTTGGAGAATGAAAGGGGATTTGGGAGAGGGGTGCATAAGAGAGGAAAGCCAGGAGGGTGTGAGGTCTGGAAAGCCACACAGAGGAAATGTTTTCTTAAAAAGTGCTGCATTTACTGTGTCAAAGTTGATAAAGTTGAATTTATTAGGGACCCTGGTGAGAACATTTCCACTGGAAGAAAGAAAACCTAACCTGACAGGATGAAGAATGGAAGGACAAAACTCTGAGACAGAGAACATCATCAATTCTCTTACAGGGTTTCACTGTAGAGGAGGAAAAAAAACTGGTGCAAAGGTGAAGAATATTTAGACCATGTTACTACATGATGAGAGAGAAAAGTTGTTTCAAAAGCGAGGGAGAATATGGATCTTATGATGCTGTTGGTAACTGCTTATTAAATATTGATGGGGTTGAATTGGAAATTTTCTACAGAAATCAAGTATGCAGAAATTAAGCTATATTTTAGATGCTGGGATGCTCTACTCAATCGCATTATGGAGTGAATTCTGCAGAGTGAAAAATCTTTTATGAAAGAACTAAGCCCTCTGCTGCCTTTCTCTTGGAGCCCACTTGCCCTCTACCTGGCAGGGCAGTGCCCACCTGTGCTGGCTCCCTAGGTTTGCACCTCTAGTTAGTACCCAGGTTGGCTTGCAGATGCTTTGATACATTTTCTCTATAGGGAACTTGAAACAAAAGGTCAGACAGGAACCTGAAGTCATCCTTATCATCAAGGAATGTGTCTGAATGAACAAAGCCATTTTCCAAAAGCTCGTTTTACAGTGATTAAGACATTTCTTGAGAGAAAGTCTAGAATTTAGAAATCTTTTGGCATTTCTGGCGTAGCAGAGCTTTTTCCGTTCAGAAGTTCTTCCACTGCCTCATTATTTTTAAAATAAATGTTTACGGAAAGACATTGTTAAAGAAAAACAGAGCTTAGCAATTATCTCTATTCTGATTCTTTCTCCCTAATTCCTTAAGATTTTAGGTTGGACCTATCCAAATATTTTCAGTATTGAACAACATCGCTTATCAGTGATTCTCATTGCCAAATGAAACTGATTTTAATCTGTATTAAGCATTCGAGGAACTTTGGTTGAAAGTGTTGGGAAAAGAATATAACTCACTCCTCACTCTCATTCCATCTTCCTTTGTTAAATATTTATTGAAAGCAACCGTGTAGTGAGAACTGTGCTCCCTGATGGGGATTCAAAGATGAAGCCAGTACACGTGCTGCCCTTTAGGATTTCTGTGAAATTTACAGTTACAGAAAGAAATGACCACCACCACCACCAACACTGGGAGTAGTGATGAGCTCCTTCTACTTAGTGTGTGCCAGGCTCTCTGCTAAGCACGGTACATGGATTATTCCCCCACTATCGAAAGCACTTACCATAATTACACTTATATATCTTAGATGAGGAAACTGAAGCTCAGAGAAGTGACATTTCCAGGCTGTCACATGGCTGATGAGCGACAGATGTGGGGGCCCCTAGAGGCCACACTGAGCAGAAAGACCCAGAGCCTAGCTAAGGGGAGAGCCTGGACGAGGTGTCACCAGGGGAAATCCTTCAGAGATAAGTAGGAATAAGTCCAGAGAAGAGGGGCTGGGCAAGGCATTCCAATCAGCAGGGAGAAAATGATGGAAGGCCTGGGGGTACAAAAAGTGGGTGGGGAGGGGCTACCGCATGAGTTACTGCTGCTGCTGGGAAGCCGGAGAGGGATGGGGGTGACCGAGGAGGATGGAGAGGTTCATGGGATACAGGGCTTTGTCAAGAAGATGGGATGTAATCTAGTAGGCATTGGGAGGATATCTGGGTAGGGGAGGGCATGATGGTCAGATATTCCTTTGCAAAGAACATTCTGGATGTTCCACAGAGATGAGCCCCAGGACAGGGAGGCAAGCTAGTGCAGGATCTCCATGGGCTGACCAGGTTGATGTCCTAGATTGGAAAGGGCAATGAACAAACACTTGGAAATAACCATGATACAGCTGGGGGAACACTTGCTTCTGGAAGGTGAGGTGGGAAAGAACCAGGAATGTCTCTCAAATTCCCTCTTTGGGTTCCTTTTTTTTTTTTTTTTTTTTTTTTTCCATTTTTCTATTTTATTTAATCCTCATGTTAACTCCTTGTTACATGTGAGGGTCCAGTCAAAGAAAGGTTCTGCTTGTGGAAAGATAGGTCCTTTCTGAGCACACTCCCAGGTTCAGAATGATCCCATGGGAATGTGAGAGGGTGGGGACCCCTGCCCAGGATGCACACCAATGACCAGGTGACAGGTTTTGCAGCCAGAGCCTCTTATAAGCTCTTTGGAGGCTGGACTCTGTTATTTTTCATTTCATGGCACACATGTTGCCTGAGAGCCTGCTCTCCTCTCTCTTGGTCTTTTCTTTATGATACAAATTTAATTCTGTTAGATGTACAAGGGCCCTTCAATACTTGAAAAGAGTGGTTTGGGCCTCTCTGTAGCAAGCATTCTCACCTCCATCGCTGCTCTCCTCCACTTTTTTTTTTTTTTTGCGGTACGCGGGCCTCTCACCGCTGTGGCCCCTCCCGCTGCGGAGCACAGGCTCCGGACGCACAGGCTCAGCGGCCACGGCTCACGGGCTCAGCCACTCCACGGCACGTGGGATCCTCCCAGACCGGGACACGAACCCGCGTCCCCTGCATCGGCAGGCGGACTCCCAACCACTGCGCCACCAGGGAAGCCCCTCTCCTCCACTTTTGATTTCACTGGAAACCCCACCTCTTTCATCCAGAGCCCATGCTTCCCCTGATACAGCCAGGGACACAAATTTATCATTTTTTCTGCTTTGTTTCTTTGGTTTGGAAAGCTGCTTTCTACTCTTAAAATGTACTAATGATCTACTAACGTCCAAATCCAGGACACAGTGTCAATTTCGGTTGGTGTCAATTGCAATGGCAGAAGGGACGCTGTGGGTTTAGGGTTGGGGTTAAGGTTGGGGTTAGGGTTAGGGTTAGTGTTAGGGCCAAGCCTGCTGTCTAGAGGACTCTCATTCTCTACTTACGGAGCTGAAAATTTTTTTTTGGAGGATAGGACTGAATCAGAAGGAGGCAAGTGAGTCTAGGCTCCATGCAATAATACTCTCTAATATTATGTAATGCCACCGGCCTGTATTAAATACACAATTTTCTGGGTCCATACTTATTTTATTGGAAGGGTATGAATGGGGATGTGAACCATAAGTTGAATAGCATGACTTATGGAATGTCATCAAACTTACTTTTATCTGTTACTGTCATTTAAAGTTTTTATTCAGTGTGAGAAGTTTTCTGCAAGCTGCTAGGTAAAAACTCTAGCCAGATGTAAGCATTTTTTTTCTGGTTCCTTGAAAGAAATAGGGAGTTTTATGTTAATGTTTTACGTTAATAGGGAGTTTTAGGTTAATTTTGGTTTGCAAAGGAGATTCTCAAGTCAGAAATTATTATCCTCCCAGTCAAAAATAATTATTAACAGTTTGATCTTTAACCAAATTTAAGACTTTTCTTCCTGGCAATGCAGACTGAGAAGGGCCAGTTAGTGAGGAGTACATTTCCAAAAATATATTTTTTTAATTAAAAATTATATATGATTTAACAGTATTGTAAAATATATTATTTTAAAAATATTTTGAAATAAATTTTAAATTATTTTAAAAATATTACTGAAACATTTTCTTTAGCATCTACTGAAATTAGTGCCTCAGCTGGACTTTCAATTTCTTATCTTTTTATACTGGCTAAAAGTAAAGCATCTACTTAGATCACCATATTTATTGCTTCTTCTGCTTGTTATAGGTTATATTGTTGACTTTGAAACATGTCACCTCACTTGCTTGCCTCTAAATTATATTGATATTTAATGAAAGCCCCCAAATTAATTATATCACTATTTAAACTCATCAAGAATGGAGAATACTCTCTAATAACTAAACCAAACCCTGAGCAATGATTTAATGAGATGGGCTTTGTAATCCCCTCCAACCCCCATCTCTACCTGAAGGTTTATGAAAAGCTAAAGGATAAGAAAGCCTTTGATGCCTATGAGCCAGATGAAAATGTTCTGTTGGATGACTTGAAAAACAATAGCTATTATGCTGCTTATGTAAAACCGTACGCTTTGAAATTTAGGACGAGACAACTTGGCATCCATTGGAGGTCACAATCACGTTAATTACGATTTTTTTCTTTTGCGAAGCTCCTACTTTTGCTTGTTTTTTTTTTTTTTTTCCAAGGAGAAGGGTGGAGAACACATACCATACATTACTCAGGGCCAAGCAAATTAGTGTTACACAATCTCAGTTTATCAGCTCAATTATCTTGTATCAAGGAGGGTGTGTTCAGTTATTCAAATCATTATGAAAATTCTTTTCCAAGCTGTTGCCAAATACCTATTCATGGAAAACACCTTTTCTTCATTTAACTTAACCCTCATTTTCCTTTATGTGGAACTGATATCATATATATATACGGATTGCTCCTTTTTGTCCAGCTGAATTATTATTTTCTTTGAACTGACTGTCAAAGAACTGGCAATCCAGGTTGATTAATAAAAGACAATAACAATGAACAGCAGAGATTGTGGAGGCACCTGCCTCCCGGGAGGATCACATCACCCAATCTAAACCATGTCGTTGTCTTCCAAAAGCAAGGGAGAGGAATTCCAGTTTCTTCCACTGACTGCCTTCTTAGGATCTGATACAGGACTGTTGTAGTTACTCCCCTGGAAGTAGATAGGACGGCCTGGGAGCAGGATGGAAGGGCAGCCTGGTCCAGTGGGAAAACCATGGGCTTTGGAGTTCAATGGGCTTGATTCCATCACTTATTCAGGATATAAACTCAATCTGATTCTCAGTGTCCAAAACTAAGAACTAGGAATAACAATTACCTCATAAAATTGTGGTGGGAGACTGTCTGCTCCATGAGGTCACTCACTGAATGATAGCTGAACTTTGAAAACCTAAGTACAACTCCTACAGATTCCCTTAAATTATCACCAGAATACAGCCCACTCACACCTTCTACTCTGCAAAATGCGAAATTGTTCCCATCATAAATTCCCCTATGCCATCTTGCCCATTTAATTTGAAATAGCATTCCTTTTAAAAATGACTTTAGTTAACAGACATCAATGATGCTTTCAGGCATGACTTAATAATGGTTTTATTTGGTGCATTTCTTTTGTTTTCATCATGCCCTGCATTCGTTGTTTATGGTTACCTCACCTGACATGGAGTTAGCAGGATTTAGTCTGGGCCTCTGCTGCCGCATAACATTAGTTCAGTTCCCACACCCACATCCATATTCTGAATGATTAATGATTTCCCTCTTTACCTTCCCAATCATGATTTATCAATATTTACCATTGCCCGAACCTGTATCTTTAGACCAGACCTGCCTTCTGAACTCCCAGTGTGTCCCTGCAGCCTTACACTTGGCCTCTCCTCTGTGATGTCTCATGGACAGCTCAAATCAATGTACACAAAGTTGTTCTCATTGGTTGCCCTCCAAACTGTTTCTTCTAGTAGGGTCAGTTGGCTTCTTCCTTTAGGGAATAACATCTAGCTTCCTATGCGTGGGAATCACCCTAGATTCTGCTTTACTCCTGTTCTTCCATCTGAGCTCTCTCTGTTATGCCTGTGAGTGTCATTCTTGTTTTTAGTGTTTTTTTTGAACATTTTGTTATTTTTCTTTTAAAAAATTTTATTTTATATTGGAGTATCGATGACTTACAATGTGTTAGTTTCAGGTGTACAGCAGTGATTCAGTTATATATATATACATATACCTATTCTTTTTTCAGATTCTTTTCTCATATAGGTTATTACAGAATAGTGAGTAAAGTTCCCTGTGCTACACAGTAGGTCCTTGTTGATTATCTATTTTATGTATAGTAGTGTATATATATGAATCCCCAATTCCTAATTTATCACTTCCCCCCACCTTTCTCCTTTGGTAATCATAAATTTATTTTTGAAGTCTATGACTCTGTTTCTGTTTTGTAACAGAAACAGTTCATTTGTATCAATTTTTAGATTCCACCTGTAAGTGATATCATATGATATTTGTCTTTCTCTGTCTGACTTACTTCACTCAGTAAGATCATCTCTACGTCCATCCATGTTGCTGCAAATGGCATTATTTCATTCTTTTTTAATGGCTGAGTAATATTCTATTTATGTATGTACGACTTCTTCTTTATCCATTCATCTGTTGATGGGCCCTTAGGTTGCTTCCGTGTCTTGACTATTGTAAATAGTGCTGCAATGAACATTGGGATGAATGTATCTTTTCGAATTATGGTTTTCTCTGGATATATGCCCATGAGTGGGATTGTGAGATCATATTGTAGCTCTATTTTTATTTTTTTAAGGAACATCCATACTGTTCTCCTCCATTCCCTATCCTTCCTGCCTCTCCCTTTAGCCAAGATTTCTGTTAAACTCTTACTCTGTCTTGACAAGATACTGCAAAAGTAGCCTAATTTTCCTCCTTGTTTCTAGGAATTCACCATACAATACACCCTTCATATTTCTATGATAGGTGACTTTTCCAAAATAGAAATATGACTTCAGATCTCCATGCCTGCTTGAGACACTTTTATGGGCTCCTGCTTCTGGCCAAGATGGAATAGCTGGGATTAGATTAACCTTTCCATATGGAAGAACTAAAAAAAAAATGGATAAAAGATAAAAAGTAATGGCATTCCAGACATTGGGCATGAGACAATGGATAACAGTGGTATCTAAGAGACAGGAATCACCTTCACACCTGGAGACAGTTAGTAGGACAGGACATAGGGAGGAGATCTCAGCAGAACCTGGCTATCTTGCTGAGCAGAAGACATGAAGCTTGGAGTCCAGGGAAGGCAAGTTGCCCAGACTTAAGACAGAGTTCCAGAGGCAGAGAGCTTCACCTAGAGAGGTCGCCTGACGTCTGTAGATGTTCTCCTCTAGATTCACCAGAGTACTGTCAGCGGGTGTGTGAGGGGACTCTGTGAAGCTAGGGAAAGAATAACCTGCAAGGATGGAAGAGAACACGAGCTGTCACAAAGGGCTCAGAGTCACAAGGCATCCAATTGGACGTCGTGAGAGTGGGAAGATACAACCCAGGATGCAGAGAAAATTAATCAAAACTGGCCCAGAAATGACAGAGATGATGGGATGATTAGTCAAAGACGTTAAAACAGTTATTCTATACCTTTGAACAATTATTATAACCTTATTCTACATGTTCAAGAAGATAAAGACAGAATGTGTTAAATAGAAACATGGAAAATATATTTTTAAAATCCAACTTCTAGGGTTGAAGACTATGATATCTGAGATGGTAGATACACTGATGGGTTGAATGGCAGATCAGACAAAGCAAAAGTGAAGATGAGTGAATATATAGCAATAGAAGCCTGTCGTGGGTAAGATTGTGCCCTCCAGAAAGATATGTTCAAGTGTTGGAAATAGAGTTTTTACAGATGTAATCAAGTTAAAATGAGGTCATCCTGGGCTGAAATTTAAGCACAGGCATACAGACTGAACACCACGTGACAACAGGCAGAGATTAGAGCAATGCAGGCACAAGGCAAGGGATGCCGAGGACTGCTGACAACACCAGAAGCTGGAAGACGCAGGACAAAGTGTTCCCTGGAGCCTGCAGAGGGGGTCTGGCTCTGTTAACACCTTGACTTCCAGCTTCTGGCCTCTAGAAATGTGAGACAACATGTTTCCATTCTTCTAAGCCACTCAGTCTGTGGTACTTTGTTACAGCAACCTAAGAAACCAACACAGAATTATTTAAAATTTAAAAAGGGATAGAAATACTGAGAAAAATTTAGTGAACAGAGTATCTGTGAACTAGGAGACAGCTTCATGCAGCCAAATATACATGTGACTGTAGTATCCAGAGGAGGGGGCTGGAAGGAATATATTAGAGGAAATAATGACCACAATTTTCCCCAAACTATAAACCCACAGATCCTGGAGGCTCAACGATAACAAGCACAAGAAAAATGAAGGAAACTGCACCAGGCACATCATTATCGAATTGCTTAAGAACAGGTGATAAAGAGACCATCTTAAGAGTACACAGAAAAAAAGGTATTTTAGGTACAGAGGAACAAAGCTAAAGATGACTCATCTTTAGCTGTGATGGGAAAGAGGCTCATCAGAATGATTTCTCATCAAAAACCACTCATTCATGAAGAACCTAGGGGTAAGACAGGAATAAAGACGCAGACCTACTGGAGAACGGACTTGAGGATATGGGGAGGGGGAAGGGTGAGTTTTGACAGGGCGAGAGAGAGTCATGGACATATACACACTAACAAACCTAGTAAGGTAGATAGCTGGGGGGAAGCAGCCGCAAGGCACAGGGATATTAGCTCGGGGCTTTGGGACAGCCTGGAGGGGTGGGATGGGGAGAGTGGGAGGGAGGGAGACGCAAGAGGGAAGACATATGGGAACATATGTATATGTATAGCTGATTCACTTTGTTGTAGAGCAGAAACTGACACACCATTGTAGAGCAATTATACCCCAATAAAGATGTTAAAAAAAAAAAAACCACTCATGCTAGAAGTCCATGAGAAAATATTTTTAAGATATTGAAAGAACAAAAACAAATCAATTAACATAGAATGCTTTAATTTACCCAGTGAAAATATCTTTCAGAAACAAAGGAGAGAAAATGAGTTTTCACATATCAGAGCAGAAGGCCACAGAGAGCAGACCCACACTGCGAGAAAGAAAGGCCTTCCGGCAGATGGAAGCTGGGCCTTCAAATGCACTGGAAGTGATGAGGCATGAGTGACTGTAAAGATGTTTTCCTTATCGTTTTATTCCCTTTGAAAGATAATTGACCTTTTGGTTTTTTGTTTTTGTTTTTGTTTTTATTTTCTTTTTGCGGTACGCGGGCCTCTCACTGCTGTGGCCTCTCCCGCTGCGGAGCACAGGCTCCGGACGCACAGGCTCAGCGGCCACGGCTCATGGGCCCAGCCCCTCAGCGGCACGTGGGATCTTCCCGGACCGGGGCACGAACCCGTGTCCCCTGCATCGGCAGGCGGACTCCCAACCACTGCGCCACCAGGGAAGCCCTAAGGACAGTTTTTTTTTGGTTTTTTGTTTTTGGATAATTGACTTTTTAAAGCACAAGTAGTAAGAACTTGCGGTGCAATTTACCACAAATGTAGAAATAAAATAAAATATACAACAGTAGTAGCACCAAGGCTGTAAATTTCTTTTACTCTATGTGAAGTAGTATAACACCCCTTTAAACCATGGTGAGTTGAAGATGTATACTATAAACCCTACAACTACTGTAAAAATAGCAAAATAACATATCAGAGTTACTAAGTCCACAAAGATGATAAAATAGAATCTTAAAACTGCTTAAAATGTTTTCAACTCCAACACAGAAAGAGTTTGGAAATTGTCACAAACATGATTCACACACACACACACACACACACACACACACATGGCTGTACGAACTGAGAAAAATGCCTTTTCCTGGGCCCATCAGAGAATTAAGGTTATAGGGCCAAACTTTACCCTGAAATTGCGAAAAATAGTTGAATACAGGGACTCAGAATCAATATTGGCTCGTCTGGGGCAGAAGCCACTGGGTCATAAACTGGTCATTTGAGAAATTTCTGGAGGTGGATTGCAAATGAGTGTGGTCGTAAGGAATTCCCGGGGGTTACACACTTAGGGGACACATACTTCCATGGGTTTTACCTCCAAGAATCCCAGCAGGTTCTCATTATGAAGAGCCAAGATGAAAAAACGCCTCCTGTTTCTGGCAGGAAGATGGGACAAGTTATCATTTCCCCAGAGTGCTCTCCTCCATCACAGAGGCCTACTCTGCAAGGGGAAGGACCTTACCCCAGCTTTATCAGACCAGGGTTAAGTACAACGACCTAACTTCACCACCCTCTCTAAGAGGAAATAAAACTGAAGGAAAGTTGTGAAGGTCATGTCCCAGGGGCACAGAAGCAGTAAAAGCTGAGATTTATAAGATTATAGAATGCTTCCTCTCTCCCACACCTGACCACCACATCCCCAGGGCTCTAATATAATATAATATAATAACAATGGGTTATAATTAAAAGAGCTGCAAGGCTCAGACCCTATTTCAGAGACAATTTAAGGGAAACCCTGAAGCTGTGGGGGAGACAGAAACAGGGACACTGGAGAAAATGGAAGCTCTGGTGCCTGCAGGGACAGCAAATACTAAACTCAGCTCAACTCTTAGCCAGAGGAACTGAAACCTCACTCTAGAATTATATTTACTTCATTTCCTATTACTGACATATTGTATTTAGGTTCCAATGAAAAAAGTTCCAAAACAGGCTAAAAGGCAAGGAAAAAAAATAGTGTGAAGAGACAAAACAAACATCAGAATCAAACTCAGATGGGCAGAGATTTTGGAATTATCAGACAAGGAATTTAAAGTAACTATGAATATGTTGAGGGCTCTAAAGGAAAAAAATAGACAACATGAAAAAACAAGTGAGTAATGTAAGCAGAGAGATGGAAACTCTAAGAATCAAAAGGAAATATTAGAACTCAAGAGCAGCAAAACATAAATGAAGAATGTCTTTGATGGGCTCATCGGTAGACTGGGACATGGTGAGGAAAGAATCAATGAGCTTGAAGATATGTAAATGGAAACTCCCCAAACTTAAATTCAAAGAATTACAAAAGGAAACAGAACACAATATCCAAGAATGCAAGGATAATTTCAAAAGGTTTAACATATATGTTATTGGAATGCCAGGAGAAGAGAGAAAGATACAGAAGAAATATTTGAAGTAATAATAGGTGCAAATTTTCCAAAATTAATGACAGACACAAAATTACAGATCTAGGCAGCTCAGAGAATATACCACATAAATAGTAGCAAAAACATGAACCTCAGCATATCATAATCAAATGGTAGAAAAGCAAAGGCAAAGAGAAAATATTGAAAGAAGCCAGAGGGGGGAAACATTTTACATAGACTTGAACAAACATTAAGAATCACATGGTACTTCTCATCAAAAACCACACCAGTGGAATACTGAAAGTGTTAGAAAAAAAAAAAACAGACAAAAACCTAGCAACCTAGAATTCTATATCCAGTGAAATGTTCCTTCAAAAGTTTTGTCAAGGACTTCCCCGGTGTTGCAGTGGTTAAGAATCCACCTGCCAATGCAGGGGACACGGATTTGAGCCCTGGGCCGAGAAGATCCCACATGCTGCAGAGCACCTAAGCTCAGACGTCACATCTACTGATCCTGAGTTCTAGAGCTCATGAGCCACAGCTACTGAGCCCTCGTGCCACAACTACTAAAGCTCATGTACCTAAAGCCTCTGTTCTGCAACAAGAGAAGCCACTGCAATGAGAAGCCTGAGCACTGCAACGAAGAGTAGCCCTCGTTTGTTGCAACTAAATAAAGTGTGCGTGCAGCAATGGAGGCCCAATGCAGCCAAAAATACATAAATTAATTAATTAAGAAAAAAATGTTTTGTTGAGTAAAAAATATTCACAACCTAAAAGTTGAGAGTTATGTATTATTCTGCAGGAATTTTTAGGACTTCAAGCCAGGGGGCAGCATCTCAAGTAACCCTGAGAGAACTGCTCTGAGGAGGTGAAGGGGGAGCTAAAATATATAGGAGTTTTGCAACAAAGGGCAGGTAGTAGGAACAAAAGATTACTATTAATAAAAGAAAACTAGCGCTTTTCTATGTATGGGAAAATGCAAGAGTCTGGGTTCACTGAAATCATTCCTTTGATATGAACCTCAGCTATCTGGGGCCAGTACACTGTGTTTTACATCCTGAGTTTCCTCAGGGTTCACAAGTTTACCATCAGCTGTGGCTGCAATCACTGTGACATCCTTTGTTTACTGATATGGCAGGCAATATTCCTTCTATCAGTTGAGAGAAATAAAGATGTTCTCAGACAAAAACTTAGGGGATTCATTGCCAGTAGGTGTAACCTACATGAAATCTTAAAAGAAGTACTTTAGGGAGAAGAAAAATGTTATCAGTCAGAAACTTGGATCTACAAAAAGGAAGGGAAGAATCAGAGGAGGATTAAATATATGTAAAATAAAATCTTGTATTTTTCTTATTCTTTTTTTTTTTTTTTTTTGTGGTACTTGGGCCTCTCACTGTTGTGGTCTCTTCCGTTGCAGAGCACAGCCTCCAGACACACAGGGTCAGCGGCCATGGCTCACGGGCCCAGCCACTCCGCGGCATGTGGGATCCTCCCGGACCGGGGCACAAACCCGTGTCCCCTGCATCGGCAGGCGAACTCTCAACCACTGTGCCCCCAGGGAAGCCCGATGGTATGCACTCTTGATAAGATATCCTGAAAATTGTCTCTGTGATCTTCCTCCTAAATTCCAATCCAAAACTTAAGCATGAGAAGAACATCAGGATAATTCCAGTAGAGGGACATTCTACAAACTATTTCTTAAAACTGTCAAGGTCATCAATAACAGATATTTTGAGAAACTGTCATAACCAGAAAGAGCCTGAGGACACACAGGACAGCAAAATGTAATTCTGTATCCTAAGTGGGATCTTAGAAAAGAAAAACTGCATTAGGTAAAAACCTGGAAACTCTAAATAAACTATGGACTTAGTTGATAATAATGCATTCATATCAATTCATTAATTGTCACAAATATATCATCACATTGTAAGATGTTAATGGGGTGAGGTGGGTACAGAGTATAGAGGAACTCTCCGTATAATCTCAGTTTTTCTGTATACCTAAAACTATTCTAGAAATAAAGTCTATTGGAAATTTTAAGTAAGGCAAAAGTATGGCAGAAAAAGAGGACAAAGGAAGAAAGAACACATAAGACAAACAGAAAGCAAAAAGCAAAATTGTAGCTTTAACCCAAGGGTGCCAACAATGTCAGATGTAAAAGGTCTGAACACCTTAATTAAGAGGCAGAACTTGGGACTTCTGTCTCTGGATAGGTGCAGGAGATATGCTTTTCCCTACTCCTCCCAATAAATATAATAAGCACCCTGGCATTATGCGTCAAACATAAGAAGACTGTGGAAGAGAAATAGGCAGACTGCCCAGGGACCTCAAGATTCCAGGAAGAACATGCTGGTGAGGTCTCTGAGCTTTCTCATGCCTCCTCTATTCTGGACTTGGAAACAAAGGGGCCAGGGCCTCTGAAATACCAATACCAAAAAATGCCCCCAAAACACCTGCTCTCTCTGGCCACAGGGCCAGGAAAGGGCAGCCTATCACACAGAAAACTTTCAGACTCCAGCTTCTCTTCCCCAGCCTCAAACTACTCAACAACTGTAGCTCCACCACCTCTGATGCCAGAAATGCCACACAGGAATCCTCAGCATGCACCCTCACCAGGCTGTAAGGAGACACTCCAACCCTTCTTGGGGAATGTCAAAGGAGGCCAAGCAGGGTCCAGGACACTCATTCCTGGCACTGGTCACCAGCACATATTCCCAGGTGTGTGTGGAGGCCATGCAGGGTCTGGATGTCCTCCCTGGCCCCTAGGTAATGAAGCACCCCTTACCCTCTGCACTGGGCGGTGTCAGAGAGGCCTAATAGAGAGTCAGGACTCTACCACTGCACAGCCGTAATTAAGACACCCCATGGCATCAGTGGAGGCCATGCGAGGGGTGGTGATAAGGTGGTCCTATCCCACCCAAGCAGTGAGGAATCAGTGGTGCCCGAAGACCTTTTGAGGAGACGGAATTCCCACACCCACCCAGAAGTAAAAAAGAACACCCCCAACTTGAGTGCCAATGGAGGGAAAAGGGAAACTGGAACCCCTGCCTGGACAGCAGCAAGGGAGTAACCACCCCTTCCCCTGCCAGACTGATATTAGAGAAAGCCAGCTAACACAGGCAGTCTCAGTAAGGTCCAGAGTTTCATATAATGACCCAAATGCCAATAAAAAATCACTCACCATAACAAGAATCAGGAGATCTTAACTAGATAAAAATAAACAATCGACAGATGCTAACTTAGAGATAACAGAGTTATCTGACAAAGATTTTAAAGCAGCCATCGCAAAAATGCTTTAATGGGCAATTACAAACACCCTTGAAACAAATGAGTAAGTAGAAAGTCTCAGCAGAGAAATAGAGAATACCAAAGACCTAGGCTGTGAAACTGAAGGAACCAGTGAAATGCAAGATACAACAATAGAAGTTGCCCAATTTGAACGACAGAAATAAATAGAATGAAAAAAATGAACAGAGCCTCAGGAACCTGTGGGACTATAACAAATGATCTAATTCTTATGTCATTAGAATAACGGAATGAAATAAGAGGGAGAGGTAAGAAGTATTTAAAGAAATAATGGCTGAAAACTTCCCAATTTTGGCAAAAGACTTAAACCCACAGACTCAAGAGACTGAAAGAAGTCCAAAAAGGAAAAAATCAAATAAATCCACACCAGGACATATCAAAGTCAAATTCCTAAAAATTAATCACAAAGAAAATATCCTAGAAATTAACACCTAAATTACAGCTGAACTAGAGCAAAAAGAAAAAAAAAAATTACCAGAGACAAAGAGGGACATTCTATAATGATAAAAGGGTAAGTCCACCCAGAAGATATAGCAATGTTAGTATAGTCACTAAAGAACAGAATGGTGAAATATGCAAAGGAAAAAGAACTAAAGAGAGAAAGGGACGAATCCACAATTATAGTTGGGACCCCAGCACCCCTCTCTCAACACCTGATAGGAGAATTAGACAGAAAATCACCCAGGACTAAAGAATTCAACAATATTGCCAACCAAAAGGATCTAATTGGCAATATACAGTGCACTGCACCTCAAAAGAGAAGAACACACATTCTTTTCTAGAACTCAGGAAAAGTATACCATAAAACCAATTTTGAAAATGTTCACAAAACTGAAACCATACACAATATGTTCTCCAACTACAATGAAATGAAACTAGAAACCTAAAATAGATGACAAGGAAATCTTCAGATACTTGAAAACTAAATAACACACTTCCAAATAATCCATGGGTCGTTCAGTGAGGAAATTTCAAAAGAAGCCAAGTGGAAAATAATTTGAACTGAGTGAAAACAAAATTACAGTATACAGATGTTTGCAGGACACTGATAAAGCAGTGCTGGGGGATATATTTATATCACTAAATGAGTAACTAAAATAAGAGAACTTTCAAATTAATCATTTTAATTTCTAGCTCTAGAAACTTCAAAAGATGATAAAAATAAATACAGAACAAACAGAAGGAAGAGATAATAAAAACAGCATAAATCAGTGAAATTGAAAACAGAAAAGCAATAGAGAAAATTGAGGAAAGAGAGAGGTGTTTCTTTAAAAACATCAATAAAATTGACAAACATCTAATAAGACTGACAGAGAACAAGCAAGTTAAGACACAAATTATACATATCAGGAATTAAGGGGATGTCACCACAGACCTTGAAGACTGAATAATAAGGGAATACTACAAACAACTTTATATATATAAATTTGATAACATAGAAGAATTGAACCAATTCCTCCAGAAGCTAGCACAACTTACCCAGTATGAAATTGACAATTTGAGTAGCCCTTTAACTGCTAAAACAATTGAATTTCCATTTAGAAAACATTTTGAATTTCCATTCCCCCCTGCCCAAATCTCTAGGCCCAGATTTTGTCACTGAAGCATTCTACCAAATGTTCAAATAAGAAAGAATATTCATTCTCTACAATCTATTCCAGAAAGAAGGAATGGAGGGCAAACTTCTTAAGTCTTATCATGAAGCTATATTACCCTGTTATCAAAACTAGACAAAGGCAGCACACATACCCACCAAAGAAAACTATAGACTAACATCCCATATGAATACAAATGCAAAAATTCTTAATGAGATACCAGCAATTAGAATTCAGCAATATATAAAAGAATTATGCACTATGACCAAGCTGGATTATTCCAGGTATGAAAGGCTGGTTCAATATTCACATATCAATTATTGCAATGCACGGTATTATTCATTAAAAGAAAAATCACAGGATCATATCAATTGATGCAGAAAAAGTATTTGGCAAAATCCAACACATATTTGTGATAATAACTTAGCAAGTTAGGAATGAAAGTGAACTTTCTCACCTTGATAAAGAACATATATGAAATAATACAGTTAACATTATTCTTAATGGGAAAGACTGAGTGCTTCCCAACAATTATACACTGCATGCTTGTGCCCCCTCAAAATTCATATGTTGAAATCCTAACCCCCATGTGATGGTTTTAGGAGATGAGGCCTTTGGGAGGTGAGTAGGTCATGAAGGTGGAGTCCCCATGATTGGGATTGGTGCCCTTATCAAGAAACTCCAGAGAGATCTCTCACATTCTCCCCCTTCTTAAACAAGGAAATGGCCATCTCCCACTTGGAAGAGGGCCTTCACCAAAACCCAACCATTCTGGAACCCTTCTCTAGAACTGTGAGAAATAAATTCCTATTGTTTATAAGCCACCCAGTCAATGATATTGTGTTATAGCAGCTGGAAAAGACTGAGGCACCCCCTGAGATGAAGAACAAAGCAAACATGTTTGCTCTCAACACCCTTATTCAACATAATGCTGGAAGCTTTAGTCCGTATACTAAGACAGGAAAAGAAATAAAAGGCATGCATAGCAAAATGAAGAAATAAAAGGGTCTCTGTTTGCAAATGCCATGATTATCTACATAGAATATCCCAAGAAATCTACAATAATATTCCTAGAACTAATAAGTTCAGCACTGTCATACAATAGAAGATAAACCTACAAAAATCAATTATATTTCTATATACTAGCAATGACCATGTGGATAACAAAACTAGAAACACTATACTGTTTAAAACCTCTCAAAAATATACATGTAAATCCTCACAGAAAGGAGGACCCAACATAATTCTGAAGTCAATTCTCTTCAAATTAATATACAGATTTAAAGTAATATCTATCAAAATCCCAGGAAACTTTTGCAGGTATAGTAAGATTATTCTAAAATTTTTATGAAAAGGCAAAGCAACTAGAACAGGTAAAACAATTTGGAAAAAGAAGAATAAAGTAGGAGGAATCAATCTACCTGATTTTAAGACTTACTTACAATAATAAAATTTATTTGGCATTGATTGACAGGATTGAGGTATAGCTCAATAGAAGAGTATAGTGAACCCAGAAATAAGCCTCTCAAATATGTCCAACTGATTTTTTTACAAAAGGTGTAAAAGCAATTCAATGATGCTGGAGCCACTGGTGATCCATAGAGAGAAAAATGACCTCAACCTGTCTCACACCTTAATTACAAAAATAAACTCAGAAAGAATTTATTCACTTTTTAGCAAATATGCTAGAACATGTGGGTATCTATACATAAAAAATTAACTATTTTCTTTTGCATAATATGCCAAAATTAACTCAAAATTGATCATAGACAAATGTAAAACATACAACTATGAAATGTCAAGAAAAAAACTTAGGAGAAAACCTTTGCCACTTTGGGTTAGGCTAAGAATTCTTGGAAACAACATCAGCACATGAGCTGTTAACGAAAAAAAATTGATAAATTGGACTTCATCAAAATTAAGAACTTCTCTTTGAAAGATACTGTCTCAAGAATGAAAAAATAAATCACAGGCTAGGAGGAAGTATTTATAAATCACATATATGATAAAGAACTCAATACTTCTTTCCTCCTAGTCTGTGACATTGGTACTGCTGATCTTTAGATCCCACTGTGTGTAATGCTTAGATTTTCTTAAAAATAAAAAAATCACTTCCTCTTATTAAAAAAAAACTCAATACTAATAAAACAAAAGATTTTTTTTTTTTTTTTTTTTTGCTGTACGCGGGCCTCTCACTGTTGTGGCCTCTCCCATTGCGGAGCACAGGCTCCGGACGCACAGGCTCAGCGGCCATGGCTCACGGGCCCAGCCGCTCGGCGGCATGTGGGATCTTCCCGGACCGGGGCACGAACCCGTGTCCCCTGCATCGGCAGGCGGACTCTCAACCACTGCGCCACCAGGGAAGCCCAAAACAAAAGATTTTAAATGACAGAATTTGAACTTCACTAAAGAAAGTATGGGTGGTGCCAAAAAGCACATGTGGAAATATGCTTGACAGGGCTGGTCTTTAGGGAAAGGCAAATCAGAATTGCAGTGAGTTACCCTGCACACCTACTAGAATGTCTAACATGAAAAGATGGTCCATACTTTGTGTCAACAAGGATGTCAAGGAAGTAAGAGTCTCATACCCTCTGAATGTAAACAGTGCAGCCACTTTTGAAGACAGTTGTCCATTTCTTAAAATACTAAACACAGCCTATGACCCAGTCATCCACTTCTAAGTTTTGCTCAAGAAAAATGAATGCATATGCACATATGAAGACTTGCACACAAATGTTTCTAGCATTTTTATTTATAATAGCTCCGAACTATTGAGAAACCACCCAAAAGTCCATAGAGAGGTGAATGGAGAAACAAATTGCAACGTATCCCAGTTGTGGAGTAAACTCAGCAATAAGAAGGAATAAAGTATGGACACATGCAACTCTATGGATAAATCTCAAAATAACTATGTTTAATGAAAGAAGCCAGCCAAAATAGAGTACATACTGCTTGATTTCATTTATAGAAAAATCTAGAAATGCAGATAACTCTCTAGCGACAGGAAGCAGATCAGTGTGGTGGGGTGGGAATGGGGAGGAGTAGAGAGCGATGAGAGGGACTTACAAAATGGCCTGTGGCTCAGTCATTGCTGTCCTCGGAAAGCCTTTTTGATTACTTAGCCCTTTTGATTACTGTTCCAGCAAGAGGAACAGTGCTTACGCAAATAATGATGCCCATCACCTCAGCAGCCTTCCTCCATCAGCCAAATATAACTCCTTAACCAATAACATATCACAAGTGTCAATTTACTTGATTATTTTAAACAGAAAAAAGCAGTAATGCAGAGAGGTGGATCTTCTCCTTCCCCAGCGCGGGGCTCCTCCTGGGCACGAGCTCACTCTCCCTGGCCCCTGCGCCTGTCTCTAGGGCAGCTCGGGGCCGGGCCTCTCTGCCGGTGGCTTCCTGTTCGTGCCAGTGTGCGGAGAGGGGTTGCCGTCTTCTGCTGCCTCAGTCACATGACGCACATGAGCCGGGCAGGTGCATGGCGACAGCTGAGGGTCCAGATGCCGCAGGAGGACCCGGCGGGACTGCCCACATGGCCTCCTACCTCCAGCTCTCTCACCCCACAGCCCTTTTTCTTAAACATCACCAATAGCATTTATTTTTAAATTAAAAACAAAAAAAGCCTTCCTGCAGAGAAAATGCCAGTCTCTCAGATATGACCTCTGCACTCTTACACACCAACATAAAACTCCAGCAAATATTTTAGTCTAACGTAAACCATGTGAATCACCGGTCATCTGCTATTCTGTACACTACTCCGTGTACGGAATAGCAGATGACCGGTGATTCACACGGCTTATGCTGGACTGACTTGTGCCTCTGAAGTCCAAGCGGAACACCTGATGTAGCACTTGGACATCAGCAGCGCAAGTCACGGGGGTCCTCTGTGAAGAACCCAGCCCCCTCTTACGCCTTCTAGGCCCCTTTTTGTAAATTGTTCTAGCAAATACTTTTTATAATCAGTCTTTGGGGAGAGAGATGATTAGCTTCCCCTCCAAACCATGGACTCCTTCATGTGGGGCATCTTCCTTGGTGCCTCGCCGTCTCCGTGGGGAGGACCGGCCTGGCCCCTGGGGACTGTGCCCACGTAGGCTGAACCGTTGAGAGGTTCAGATTGAAATTATTATCATTCCTCTTCTTTCCAGCTGCCAGAGCAGCCATCTAAAATTTAGCCACATGAAAAGAAAGTAAGTAGAAATGTAGCCGTTTGTAGTCCAGGTTTCCTTTTTCTCCAACCAGGCCTTTTTTTTTTTTTTTTTTCTTTTTTTTTAACCACTAAATCCTCTCTGGAACTGACAGGAAAGAAATGAGGCTGGAAACCTGAACTTGCATTGTCTGCCTCTGCAATCAGTGGTGCGTGCTTCCTTTGCGAGAATCCTCCCTGACTTCTCAGGCCAGGATGTCCTCGGCCAGCCGGCAGCTGTGAGGAAGGCGTTAGGACCGGGTTCTGGGAGGAGGGAGGGGAAGCCACGGCTGGGGCAGAGGGAACGCTCACAGCCAGGGCAGCCCAGGTGGCCTGCAGCCTCGAGGGGACTTGGGACCGTATGCCCTTCCTCCACGACCCCCTGGGGAAATTCCAAATTCCTCCAGGGCTCTCCTGCTGCCCCCAAGTCCGTATCTCACAGGCCCATCACTTTTCTGCAGGAACACGCTAATTCCATTCTCCGTGATTTCGTTTTCTATTCCAAGGCAATTCAGTAAATCCTAATGTGCTCCTGCCACTTGTGGGGCAACTTGCTCCATGTTAGGAACATGCATCCGGCGGGCCGGGGTGGGGCAGGGGTGTATGTGGGTGGAGGAGGGACTCATGGTAAACCGAGTGCTATTCCCTAGGGAAGGGTTGTGCCCAGTGTGTGAACCATCAGGGCTGCGGGCGGGGAATGTCAGGACGAGATTCCAGGAGGAGGATTTAGCGGGTGTCACAGTGGAAGAGGGAAGGTGGGCCAGCCCAACAGAGGTGATGACACATACACGTCACCTAGCGGTTCCCTGTATATCCAGCCCCTGTGCGCCTAGAGGGTTAGTAGCCTGCTCACAGGGCCCTGCCTCTTGTCCCTCTTCTGAGGCCTCCCTGCCATCCCACCCCCGGCCCCCCCAGTTCACTCCATCAGCAGGCCCCTTCCTGGAGTCTCACTCCTCAAATCTCTGTCTCACCCAGACCTCCTTGCTGAGCACCAGGCTACAGGCCATGGCCCAGGGCCTGCTCTGACACCGCCAACAAGCACGTTCACATTCCCCAAGGCTCTTCCCCCTTCAAACCTTGATCTCCCTCCCATTCTCCCATTCTCCCATTTTAGCAACTGACAAATCTGGAGGGCCCTGACCTGGGCACAAAACCCCACCTCACGAGGCACCACAGGTTCTACCCGCCGAAGACCACACGTGCTCAGAGCACAAAACTCCCTGCTTTCAGGATCAAAATTTTTAAAATATTTTTGCAAATTTGAATAACGTTCAGGGATGAAGATACACCAATCAAATTTCTTCCCTTAGTATTCGATACATGAATTTAATTCTATTTACATATTTGAAAGCAAATATTTTATCACATTTGCAAGTTTTGCTCTCATATTCTTGCAGCTATTCTGTACAAATTTTTCAAAGACCTTTTAATGGTATGATTACCAGTGTTAGCGCTGCTTTTTCTTTTTAATAGACTATTTTTTAGAGGAGTGTTCCTTTTTGACTTATTGGCATTCCAACTAAGTTGTTTGAGGTATAGTGTTTTCTGCATAATTACATATGGTGAAACTGTAATTTTTACTTCCAGAAGGAACTACCCAACTGGCTAATATAAGGGGAGTTGTTTTTTTCATACTTTCTGTAACTGTGTATTTAACATGTCTAGAAAAAATAATGTGACTAGTTAACATTTGTATAGAGCTTACTCTTTGCCAGCAAGTTTAAGCACTTTATATATATTAATTCATTTAACCATCACACCTACTCTATGAGGTAAATATTACTGTTATTGCCATTAAATATACCACCCAAAGCATATTTAGTAATTTGCCCAAAGACGCGAAGATAATGGGTGATGGTGCTGAGTTTTAAATCCATATTTCTCCTGCTCATAAACAATTTTAGTTTCTTTAATGTTTTATTATGAACTGTTTCACGTGTACACATTATTTAACTTGAGTTTTCTGGAGTATTTTTGCTGAGATACAATTCACATACCATAAAGTGTGGAAATTGTAAGTGTACAGCTTAATGCATTTTGACATATACATGCATCCCTGTAATCACCTCCCATTTCCCTCACCCAGAAAATTCCAACCTGCTGCTTTCCAGTCCACCACCCCCTGTTGTCAGAGGCAGTCACTGTCCTGAGTGTTTTCACTTTGTTGTCTCTTTTGGAGGCAAAACCAAGGAGAATCCAAGAGAATGGACTCAAAGGAGACCACAACCCTCTGTCTCTGGCTACTATTGCTCAAATGTGGATTCATCTTATTGTGTGTATACAGTTTTTGATTTTTATGGCTGAGTGCTGTGCCATTGTATGGATATAAAGTAATTGGTTTAATTGTCATTTTTTTCTCACTTTTAGCTGCCTGGAACATTTGTATACAAGATGTTCTGTGGACCTACATTTTTGTTCTGGGAGTTAAATACCAGGAATGGATTCTGGGTCGTCTAGTTGGTGCATGTTAAACCCTGTGAGAAATGGAAGTGGTACTAAGATTTGTATATTCCTATTAGCAATAATGAGGTTTTCAGTTGCTCCACATCCTTGTCAACACTTGGCATTGTCAGTGCTTTTTCATTGTGGCCATTCTGTGTGTGAAGCGCTATCTCATTTGCATTTCCCTAACGACTAATGATGTTGAGCATTAATTAGCAATATTTTTTTATTCTGTGAAGTGTCTGTTCAAGTTTTTGCAAATGTTAATGTGGTTCTTGTGTTTTAGTTTATAATACATAAACTATTTATATAATAAACATTATCAATGATTAATAATAATTATGTATATAAGTCTATCTTACAGACGTTTTCTTCTAGTCAGCAGCTTGTCTTTTTGTTATCTTAATGGTATCTTTTTATGAGCAGAATGTTTTAAGTTTTGATAAAGTCCAAATTTCATTTTCCTTTTTTGGGGGGAGTAGCACTTTTTATGACTTGATTAGGGAAATTCTACCTAGCACTGAAATCACATATATGTTCTCCTCTGATTTCTTTCTAGAAGTTTTATAGTTTTAGCTTTTACATGCAACTCTATTACGTACTCAAATTATTTGTTTGGGGGTGGTGCTGACATGAGGGGGTCTGTGTCAGTTTTTCACTATGGGCTTAGCCAGTAGTTTTGACATTTTTCTTGAAAAGGCATATCATTTTCCCAATGAATTTTGCCCAATGAATTACCTTGGAAACATTGTCAAAATCTATTGATCATATATATTTTTGTCTATTTTTGGACCCTATATTTTATTCCATTGATTTACATGTCCATCCTTATGCCAATATCACATTGTAGCTCTACTATAAGACCTATAATCACATGGCATAAACCTTCCAAAATTGTTCTTTTTACCAAGGTTGCTTTGGTCATTCTGGAACCTTTGTATTTCCATAAAATGTGAAAATATCAATTTATGTTATTATGCTGCTGGAATTTTTATTGGGAATATGTTGAATAAATAGATATATTCTGGAATAAAGGACAACTTAATTGAGTCTTCCAACTCAATTAAGCTTAGTATACATTTCAATTTACTTAAATCTTTAATTTTTCTCAGTAACATTTTGTAATTTTTAGTGTGGAAGTCTTGCACATATTTTGTTCAACTTATTCCTGTGTATAGTATCTTTCTTTAAATTTATTTTAAAGTTATTTGACATTATTACATTAACATATGATTGATTTTTGTTTGTTATTCTAGAGTCCTGCAACCTTGATAAGTTCACTTATTATTTCTAATAGTCTTTAGTAGATTCCACAGAATTTCTATATATGCAATTATACTACCTGAAAAGTGTTATTTATTTAAACTATTTGTTTATCTTTGTCTCATAAGGCTAGTAAGGACCTCTATCTGGTCTACTGTTGAATAGAAGTGGTGCTGAAACTATAAATTCTTTAAGATTGTATCTGTCTGAAAAGTGTGAAGAGTAATCTCACTGAACATAGAATTCTTGGTTGGTTCCTTTTTGTCTTTGATCACTTTAAAAATATTGCTCCGTGTTTTTCCATGTTTGGAATGTTTCTGTACTCAAAAGTAAAGCAAGCATTTATTTTCAACTTGGTTACATGTACGTAATGCTTACCTTTTTCTCTCCAGTTGCTTTTTTTTTTTTTCCAGTCTGCAGGCCTCTCATTGTTGTGGCCTCTCCCGTTGCGGAGCACAGGCTCCGGACGTGCAGGCTTAGCGGCCATGGCTCACGGGCCCAGCCGCTCCACAGCATTTGGGATCTTCCCAGACCTGGGCATGAACCCGTGCCCCCTGCATCGGCAGGCGGACTGTCAACCACTGTGCCACCAGGGAAGCTTGCTCCAGTTGCTTTTAAAATCTTTATCTCTGGATTTCAGCAAATTTACTATGATGTGCTTTGCTAAGTTTTTGTTTGTTTGGTATGTGTATATATCTTGCTTATAATTCACTTAGATTCTTGTATATGTGGAAATATAGTTTTTATTAAAATGGGAAAAATTGGCCATATTTCAATTTTTTTCTCCCTCTTGCTGGGACTCCAAATACAGCTACTTGGGGCCACTTGGTATTGTCCACAACCCAGTGAAACGCTGTGTTTTACATTTTTTTAGTTTTTGTTTCCCTCTGTTTTCATGAAGCAACTAATCTGCTGTTATTTCCAACCAGTAATATTTTAAATTTCAGATATGTTATTTTTTATCTTTAGAAGTTGCCTCAACTTTTTTATATCTTCAGTTTCTCCTCTTACTATGGTTCATTCTTTTCTTCAAATTCTTGAGCATATTTGTAATATAACTTCATCATAGTCCCTGCCTACTAATTCCATTATCTCTGGCATTTACGCTTCTATTATGATATCAATTAACCAATTTTTTTTTCTGGCTATGGCCCACTGTTCCCCACTTTATCACGTCTACTTAGTTTTAGATGAATGCTGGAAATTGTGAATGTTGCATTCTTGAGTGACTGGATTTTTCTTTTTTTTCTAAAGTGTGATGAATTTTGTTTTGACAGACATTGAATTACTTGAAGATTATAAGCTTTGTTAGTGTGGATCTAATTTAGCCTTAGTAGTGAAGCATGACTGTTCTGGCATCTCTAATAAAAGCCTGAGCTTGGAATGTGTAATAAACAAAAGCATGGTAGGTGGAGGTATGAGTAAAGATTCTATCTGTATTTTTCAACTGGTACTTTTCTCACCAAGGTTATGAATAACCCTGTGATTGCTGAATTCAGTATTTTTATGTTCTTTACCTTTCAGGCTTCTCTGCCACATTTGATTGTTGGCCTTTCCCTCCTGGAAATGCTCCCTTGCCTCAGCCTCCATAAATTTGCTTTATCTGCTCCTCCTCTTCTTCATATCTTTTCTGTCTGTGTTGTTGCATTCCTCTTAGAACAACCTCCCAACTAGACTTCACAGTGTCCAATCCCAATCTCTTCTAATTTATTCTTTGTACTATTATTTGTGTCACTGCATACAATTCAAATTTTATGTCACTCTCTTGATTAAAAGTTTTCTAAAGCTATTTATAGTCTTTAAGATGAAGCCCAGACTGCCCTGGCGGTGCAGTGGTTAAGAATCCACCTGCCAATGCAGGGGACATGGGTTCGAGCCCTGGTCCGGGAAGATCTCACATGCCACGGAGCAACTAAGCCCGTGTGCCACAACTACTGAGCCCAAGCTCTAGAGACCGTAAGCCACAACTACTGAGACTGTGTGCCACAACTACTGAAGCCCATGTGCCTAGAGCCCGTGCTTTGCAGCAAGAGAAGCCACTGCAATGAGAAGCCCTCACACCACATCGAAGAGTAGCCCCCGCTTGCCGCAACTAGAGAAAGCCTGCGCACAGCAGCGAAGACGCAACACAGCCAAAAGCACATAAATAAATTAATTAATTAATTAATTAATTAAGAAAAAGATGAAGCCCAAGCCTTGAAGTTTGACCACATAATCTCTAGTAATATGTTTGTTGTTTGTCCTTCTAGCTTCATTTCTTTCTATATTTATGCAGGGACTCCTCTATTCCCTGGTTGACTTGTAGGGTTGACTTGTAGGTCTTTGAACATTCTAAATTTTCCCTTTCCCTCTGTCTTACCACTGATTCCTAAGTTATTCATCCTCTTTTTGCCTGACTCTCCCTACGTATTCATCACAAGCCAGATCAGGCATTACCATGTCCAGGAACCCTCACCTATAACTGATGCAGCAGACTTCCCCATGCCCTCTTTGTGGTCCCTCACACTGTATCCTGCACAATCGCTGCACTCGGATCATGAATCATAAGTACCTGTTTGTTTGTCTCTATCTCCTACTGGACTGCAGGTTTCTTCAAGACAGAGTCTGGCTCAAAGCAAACATCAATAAAGATCACTTGAAATGCCCCTGGAGAGGAAGGATGAGTAAAGTCTGTATCATTAGGTGCAAAGTCAAGTTTATACAGAGTTGTAAGCAACTGACCCATTTGTACTTGGTTTAGAGTATGTGTTGTAAGGCAATGAAACATAAAATATGTCTGGATAGGAAAATAGTGGTTAGATTGGAGAGAGCCTTGATGTCAGACAAGGGATGCTGGATTCAAAGGAGACTTTACAGGATTTTTAGAAAGATAACATAATCAGAATTGAGTTTTGGAAAGAATTGTATTGAGCAAAAAAGCAGGACAAAATTATCCATGGGAACAAGAATGAGAGGAAGATCCAGAGGAGAGCTGGGTACATTGGTCCAGGTCAACCAGAGTCCTTCCTCAATATTTTTCAAGTGTGTATAATTAATAAAAGCATGAACTTTAGAATCCACAAAAGAGAAAATTTAAAAAGCATGTAAAAAATTTACATTTCAAATGTAAATTTAAAAAAAAGCACGGGAGGAATTGTCAAGTGTGAAATAGGTAAAAATTAGATGTCAGCGTTTCCTGCTAATGGAGGAAACTCAGCAAGAGAAGCTGTGGGAGGAAGTGAGGGTCTGCATCCATGAGGCCAGTTGACTAGTGTCCCTTGTGCTCTGTTGAAAATGCAGTACCAACTCCTCCCATTCCACATGATCCCCTTCATAGCAGAGGTGGATCCTGAGCTGATATCTTTGAGTTTCCAGCTTCTATGTCAACATTTCAAGGCATTCACACACAATTTGGGAGACAAAAAAGAAGAAGAAGCCATTTTCCTCCAGCATCAGCTTCAGGCAGTAGATGAGGTCATTGATGGTGACTTTCAATGACTCCAAAATTCCTTAATTATCATCTCCTTGGGCACTAAGAGCATCTACTATGATTGGTAGTAGTTTCCCTGCAATCTTTGCACATTATAATTTTAAAAAATAGTCTTTTGACCCTTCTCCAACAGACTTTTCAATGGTTATAAAAGTCTTTAATTGCCTACATTAATTATATCTTTACTCAAAATATCTAAAAAGGCTTCTGTTTTTCTAACTGAACTATCACTGATAGAGTATTTGGTTTCAGAAGGGATTTGGAGGTAACAAGAACCACAAAAGTGGGAATTTGAGACTGATTACTTAACCAGGGATTGTTTGAAGGTAGAATTAATTTTACCCCAGTGGAAAATTGGACACTAGCTGTTGCAAGCATAGAGTCACATTAATTATTACCACTAATTACCTGGAATGCAGCACCAAGGGAAGGCAAAGCTTTGGTGGACAAAATGATTAGCATAGTGGAGAAGTCATTGTTATGGTGAGGAGGGTACAAGGACTAGGGGGTGGACAGACTGCTTCTCATTACTCAGGAATACATAAGAAGAGAAAGAAACAAAATTGAGGATTTAAAATTCCAGAACAAGGCATGGTTGGAAAACTAAGCAGTTTCTGTTTCTGTCTCTAGAACATCAAATATCTCTTGTAGCTTCAGGTTCAGTGCTTTCTAAAGACTGTATCAGAGTTTGATCTTTGGATTTGCTGAAGTACCACACAAGGTGATTTGATGTCTTGACAGATTGCTTAAGTTACAATTACAACACTGGGTGGGAAAGGTGAGACCCTGACAATGAGAATGGAAACTTTTGAGCAGATGCTGATGAATCAGAGTGCTCCAAGTCCTACATTCCTCAGGTTTCCTTTACCAATAAAAGTATGCTAAAGCTAAATAAGGTGACTGCCTGCTAAATTAAAAAAAAAAACCATCCAGAGCCTTCTAGAATAATAAAAAAAAGTATGCAGGAAAAATAGAAAATCAACCAATATACAAGAAATAGGAATATCATAACTTGAATGAGAAAAGACAAATTGTCATCAACACTAAGATAAATCAGATGCTTAGGATATGACAAGAGCTTTAAAGTAACCGTCATAAAAATAATTCAACAAGAAATGAAAAATTCTTTTAGAAAAATAAAAAATAGAAAGACTTAACAAAGAAATAGAATTTATGTAAGAAGATCCCAACGTAAATCATAGAACTAAAAAATGTAATAACTAAAACAAAGTAATTGTCTGAATGTGTTGATAGTGGAGTGGAGATGTCAGAGAATAGAATCAATGAACATGAATACAGGTCTAATGAATTTAATTAATCTAAACAGCAGAGAGAAAATAGACCAAACAATTAAACAAACAAGAACAGAGTATGAAAGACTTATGACACAGTAACCAAAAGTTAACATTTGCCTCGTTGCAGTCCCAGGGGACAGGAGGGAGAGACTGGGGCTGAAAGAGTATTCAAAGACATACTGGTTGAAAACTCAAATTTGGAGAAGGAAACAAACCTATAGATCCAAAAAGCTGAGAAAATCTTAAGCAAGATAAACACAAAGAAGTCCACACCAAGAACACATCATAATCTCTAAAAACAAAAAGAAAAAAATCTTAAAAGCAACCAGAGAAATGATTCATTCATTACCTATGGGCGAACATCAATTCAAATGACAGCAAATTTAACTTCTGAAACCATAGAGACCAGAAAAAAGTGTAATAAAAATTTTCAAGTACTGAAAAATAAAATAACTGTCAACCCAGAATTCCATTAACATATCTGGTGTAATCATCCTTCAGGATGATTGAAACAAAAATTATAACACCATCTGACATTCAAGACAATGATGTTTTAAAAGTGGGAAAGATTTGGAACCTAAATGGAAGTAAGTTTTCTATACTTCACTTGAATTGGTAAAACATTAGTAACAGCAGACTGTGATAAGTCACATGTGGATATTGTAATATCCAGAATAACCACTAAGAACATCTTTACAAAGAGGTACATGAAAAAACACTATAGATAAATCAAGATGGATACTATAAAGGAAGGAATAGCCCAGAGGAAAGCAATAAAAGAGAAACAGAGAAATGAGGATTAAAGGAAACAAGTAGATAATAAAATGTCAGATGTGAGCTCTAACATATCAATAATTATAGTAAATGTAAATGGCAGTAATCTACCAATTAAAAGGCAGAGTTTGGCAAAGTGGATTAAAAAATTCTCTATTGCCCTATTAGAAATTCATTTCAAATTTAGCAACATGGATAGACTGAAAATAAAAAGAGGGAAAAAGATACACTATGGAAACATTAAGTTTTAAAAACTAAGAGTAGCTATATTAATATTAGATAAAATAGACTACAAAGAAAAGAATAAGAGTCAAAGAAAGATATTCCATAATAGTAAATGATCAAAGCCTATAGGAAACCCCAAAACATAAGAAGCAAAAAATGACAGAGCTAAAAGGAGAAATAGTTAAGTCCACAATTATAGTTGGAAACTTCAACACCCCATCTTAGTTACAGTTATATCTACCTAATAGCAAAATAGCAAGTGTATAAAAGGTCTCAGGAAAATGATTGATCAATTAATAGGATCTAATATATATCTTATTCAACAAGAACAGAATATACATTTCTTTCAATTGCTCAGAGAATATTCAATATATGTATGTATATATGGAGAGAGAGAGAATTGAACGAAAATGAATATACACCATTTCATAATAGGTAAGATGCAGCTAAAGAAGTGTGAAACAGAATTTACAGCACTAAATGCTCACGTTAGAAAAGAAGAAAAGTCTTCATAAATTGTCTAAATTCCTACCTCAAGAAACTAGAAAAAGAAAAACAAAAAGCAAGTAGATGAAAGAAAATAATAAAGATAAGACTAAAAATCAATGAAATAAAAAACAATAGAGAAAATCAGTGAAACAAAAAGCAGGCTCTTCAAAAAATATCAATAAAATTGATTAGCCTCTAAAAAATAACTGACAAATACAGAAGAAACGAACAATCATCAATATCAGGGATGAAATCAAGGATATCTCTAAAGATCTCACAGCCTTTAAAACAATTCTAAAGTGACACTGAAAACAACTTTCCACTCAGCAACTCAGATGAAATGGACTAATTCCTCAAAAACCGCAAATTACCAAAAGTCAGCTAAGATAATCTGAATAATTCTACAACTATAAGAGAAATTAACTTTGTAATTTAAAGGTTCCCAAGACAGGAATTTCTAGACACACATGATTTTACTGGAGATTTATACCAAACATCTAAATAAGAATTAACACTAGTTTTACATAATCTCTTCCAAAAAACAGAAAAGAAAAAAATACTTTACAACTTATTTTATGTGGACATTATAACCCTGATACAATAATGCTCAAAAACTTCTAAGACACTACAAAAAATATAAAATCAAAACTCTCATGAGCTCAGATATAAAACTCCTCCAGAAAACATTAGCAAATTGAATCACCAATAAATAAAAAAAATTATACACTGACTGTGGTATTTATTTCAGGTATGCAAGAATAGTTTAACATTCTAAGATCAATATAATCTACCATATCAACAGGCTAAAGAATAAAATTTAGATAATCACATCAGTTGACAACAAAAATAATTTAACAAAATCCAATATCCATTTAACCAGCAAGTTAGGAATTGAGAGGAAGTACCTCAACCTAATAAAGAACACAAAAAAACCTCTACAGCGTACAGAATACTGAACAGTGAAAAACTGAACACCATCCCCTTAAGATCAGGAACAAAGCAAGGCTATCTTCTCTAATCATTTTTATTTCTCAACATAGCCCTGTGCATTGTAGACCCTGAAGTAAGGCAAGCAAAAAAAAAAAAAAAAAAAAAAAAAAAAGCCATGAAGATTGGAAAGAAAAAAATAAAACCATTTTGTTTGAAGATGACATTGTTGACTTCATGGAACACCACCAAAACCACTATAAAAAACCCTCCCAGAGTTACAGGTAAGTTCAACAAGGTCCCAAGATACAAAGTCCACATGCAGAAAACAATTGCATTTTTATATAATAACAATAAACACATGGAAAATGAAATTAAAATATAATACCAATTATAGTCATTTCTAAGAAAATTAAGTACTTATATACAAGCATAACAAAACATGTACAGATTCTATATGATGAAAATTACCAAATACGAATGAAAGAAATTAAAGACTGCCAAACTAAATGTAGAGTCATACTATGTTCATAAATTGCAAAATCAGCATAGTAAAGATGTCAATTATCCCAAACTCACCTTCAGGTTTAATTAAATTCCTATCAAAATCTCAGCTATGTTTTTGTAGATTTAGACAAGGTTACTCTAATAGTCATGCAGAAAAATAGGGGCCCTACAATAGCTAACACTATTTAGAAAAAGAAGAAGAAAGTCAGAAGAATCACTACCCATATTACTTCCTATTATAAATCTGCAGTAATAGAGATTGATTGTTATTGACAGAAGGTCAGATACATAGACCAATTGAACAGAATTTAGAACCCAGAAATAGACCCACAGAAGGACATCTGAATGATTTTTGACAAGTTGAAAAAGGAATTCAATGGAAGAAAGGTAGCCTTTTCACAAAATGATGCCAGAACAACTGGACACAAGAAGGAAAAAAAAAGAAAGGAGTGTCAACCTAAGTCTCACACTTTATGCAAGTTTATCTCTAGATGGATCACAGACTGAAGTAAAAATGCAACACAATAACAGCTTCAGAAAAAAAAATAGGAGAAAATCCTCAGGGTGTAGGGCTAAGGAAAGAGTTCATAGATTTGACACAAAAAGTAAAATCAGTGAAAGAAAATTTCATCAATTGGACCTCATCAAAATAAAAATCTTTTGTTCTGTGAAACATTCTCTTATGAAGATGAAGAGACAAACTATAGATTGGAGAAAATATTTGCAAACATATCTAACAAAGGACTAGTATCTTGAATACATAAAGAACTCTCAAAATGAAACAGAAAAAAAAAAGTCCAATTAGAAATGGCAAAATACAGGAAGAGACAGCTCATCAAAGAAGATGTGCAAATGACAAATAAGCCCATGAAAAGATGTTCAACATCATTAGCCTACAGCAAAATGCAAATCAAAACCACAATGAACAATTACTACATGCTCATAAGAATGACTAAGATAAAGTAAAAATACCAATTGTAGGTGAGAATGTGGAAAAGTGGATTACTCATACACTGCTGGCAAGAATGTAAAACATTATAGGCACTCTGAAAAGCAGTTTGATATGTTCTTATAAATCTATCCATGAACTGGCTAAAAGGTACATATGATCTCAGTATTTTCCTTACATCTGCACTTGAACCAATGATTCTCTCAAGAAAAATTTAATTAAAAATATTAGCCACATGTTATCCTCATCTTTGTTCCTCCTATGTTAGAACAATCAGGCTTGAGACAACTTGGAAAATCCTGGATCTTGGTTCCCATATTTAGTTAATTGATTAGCCAACACTTACATCATGGTTTGCATTTTACTTCTTTATCAACCTATCAATACCAAGCACAATTCTACTCACCTGGTCCATCTGAACTGTTAATGATGTACAATGTGAAGGCAGATTCCCCTTTTCCTTACACCTCTTGCTTTCCCCACTTTCTGAAGCCTGATAGTTCTCTCCATAGTACCCTGGGTGCTGCCTCTGTTTACTGTGTTCTTCCCAGGCAATCTTCTCCCAATTCCCATTGTATTTCAGCCTGGAAAGGACTTTATTTCCCAGGGTACTTTGTGTTATTTTTCTGTTTTTCAGATTTGGGGACATTCACTTAGTTCAGAGGATGAACGTGTGTGATTCTAAAATTGGGTCTTTGTCTATAGAAAATGTCAACTTCTGGAACATCTGCTCTTAGCCATTTACTTCAGTAAACCAAAACTTGAGGACCCCTGCACTATGATTTTTTCCCTGATTATATTTCCCATCTCACCTCCTCAGCTCCCTCTCTCCCATCTTTCTCTTTACCCACACTTTATCTACTCTTATCTAGGGTCACTTTGCCTGGTTCCTCCTCTCTGCTTTTTCATGCTATTTCTCCTTCTAATATATACTTAACTTCTTCTTTGCACATGCTTATTTTCACCAACAGCTTAAATGTTACTTGTGTCATGAGAATTTTCCACAACGATTTCCTCTGAAATGCCTAGTTTAAGCTGTGCCTATCTTATGGCCTTCCTGCTCTCTTGAACATGGCATCTCTAATTTGTAGTAAAATTATTTATGTAAAGTTTATCTTTTCTGCCAAGTAGCTCCATTTCCTAGAAGAATGCTTAGGATATAGCATTAGCTCAATACATATCTTCTCTCTGAATCATGACAAAATTAATTTTATAAAAGAAAACTTTCCATTGTAATAGGCAGTTCTAATTTTCAGAGTTATGACAAGGTAATGAAATAAAAAAGAAATTCTAAATTTTCCCACTTTGGTTAAATGTTAAAACACAGTGACCTTTAAAAAATTTAGTATATTATGGCTTTAAAAAAACTAAATACAATTTTATTAACATTTTCCTGGTACATTTAATGAGCCAATATTAGAACATTATTATGAACTAACATCCATAGCTTATTCATATTACCTTGGTTTTCTCCTAATACCCATTTTCTGTCACAGGATCTCATACATGGCATCACATGACATTCAGTCCTCATGTCTCCTCAGGCTCCTCTGGTCTGGGACAGTTTCTCAGATCTTTCATGCCTTTGACAACCTGGATAGTTTTGAGGAGGACTGATGAGGCATTTTGTAGAATGACTCTCAAGTGGAATTTGATGTTTTTCTTATGGGTAGACTCAGGCAATGAGAGGAAGACCACAGAGGTGAAATACCCTTCTCACCTAATCAAGTCAAGGGCACATCCTGTAAACACAGCTCATCATTGTTGATGTTGACCTTGATCTCCTGCCTGAGGGCATATTTGTCAGGTTTCTCTTTAAAAGTTATTATTTACAATATTGAGGAATTTCTTTGTGAGTTTATAGATTTAAAATAATGTCTCAATAAATGTAAAACACTTTAGAGAACATTATTTTGCTTTGATGACTATTTAGAGTGGACTTTAAGTTTGAGATTCCCAAACTGGTCTTTGTTTCACTTCCTTTGCTATTCTATTTCTGGGCCAATTCAGTCACAGTTGTAGCTCTCTCAAGCACATCTATGTAGAGGAACTTCAAATGTATAGCTCTTGCAATGACATCCATTAGAAGTTTCAAGACTCTATGACATAACTCACAGCAAGATCCTTTTTGATCCACCTCCTAGAGAAATGGAAATAAAAACAAAAATAAACAAATGGGACCTAATGAAACTTAAAACCTTTTGCACAGCAAAGGAAACCATAAACAAGACAAAAAGAAAACCCTCAGAATGGGAGAAAATATTTGCAAGCAAAGCAACTGACAAAGGATTAATCTCCAAAATACACAAGCAATTCATGCAGCTCAATATCAAAAAAAAAAAAAACACAACCCAATCCAAAATGGGTGGAAGACCTAAATAAACATTTCTCCAAATAAGACATACAGATTGCCAACAAACACATGAAAGGATGCTCAACATCATTAATCATTAGAGAAATGCAAATCAAAACTAAAATGAGATATTACCTCGCACCAGTCAGAATGGCCATCATCAAAAAAGCTACAAACAATAAATGCTGGAGAGGGTGTGCAGAAAAGGGAGCCCTCTTGCACTGTTGGTGGGAATGTAAATTGATACAGCCACTATGGAGAACAGTATGGAGGTTCCCTAAAAAGCTACAAATAGAACTCCCATAAAACCCAGCAATCCCACTACTGGGCATATACCCTGAGCAAACCATAATTCAAAAAGAGTCATGTACCACAGTGTTCATTGCAGCTCTATTTACAATAGGCAGGACATGGAAGTAACCTAAGTGTCCATCGACAGAAGAATGGATAAAGAAGATGTGGCACATATATACAATGGAATATTACTCAGCCATAAAAAGAAATGAAATTGAGTTATTTGTAGTGAGGTGGATGGACCTAGAGACTGTCATACAGAGTGAAGTAAGTCAGAAAGAGAAAAACAAATACTGTACGCTAAAACATATATATGGAATCTAAAAAAAAAAAACAAGGTTCTGAAGAACCTAGGGGCAGGACAGGAATAAAGACGAGACATAGAGAATGGACTTGAGGACACGGGGAGGTAGAAGTGTAAGATGGGATGAAGTGAGAGAGTAGCATTGATACATATACACTACCAAATGTAAAATAGATAGCTAGTGGGAAGCAGCCGCATAGCACAGAGAGATCAGCTCAGTGCTTTGTGTCCACCTGGAGGGGTGGGATAGGGAGGGTGGGAGGGAGACATAAGAGGGAGGAGATATGGGGATATATATATATAGTTGATCCACTTTGTTATAAAGCAGAAACTAAAACACCATTGTAAAGCAATTATACTCCAATAAAGATGGTAAAAAAAAAGAATTTAAACTTCATTTGTAATTGGAATAATAAAATTTTATTATTCCAATAAAATTGGAATAATAAAATTCCCTTTTATTATTACAAATAATAAAATTTGTAATTGGAATAAAATTTGTAATTGGAATAATAAAATTCCCTGTAATTAAAAAAAAAAAGAAGTTTCAAGACTGCATTTTTTGAATGCCATATATTTCTCATTGTTACCTCACATTTATCATATTTTGAAAATTACACATTTTATTACTTTGCACACACACACACACACACACACACAGACACACATGCCCAACATAGTTTTTTTTCTCCTAGGTCCATTACTTAATTTCACAGTCTTATTACCTACTATATCATTCTCACTGGATACTTTAAATTCATTATTAGAACCTTTCTAAAACATCAGTTTAAATACTTATGTTGATTTATCTTTTAATTTTTTTAGAGAAAATGATTTTTTTTCTGATTAAAGATATAGCAAAATTTGTCTGCCTTTGTAATTATGTTCTGCCAATTTCCATGAAAATATAGGAAAATCTGAATGAATTTATTTTTACATAATGTTTTGTAAAGAATCAAACAAGTTTAGAAAATTAATAAGGAAACATCCACCTTAAACCACACGTTAGACCCGATGGACTTAACAGATATATATACAATGCATTCCCTGCAAAAGCAACGGAATACACATTCTTCTCAAGTGTGCATGGAACATTTTACAGGATAGATCATAGGTTAGTCTGCAAAACATGTCTTAATACATTTAAGAAGACTGAAATAATATCAGGTCTATTTTCTGACCAGAGTGTTATGAAACTAAAAATTAGTTACATAAAAAAACTGGAAAATTAACAAATATGTGGAGATTAAACAACATGCTACTGAACAATCAATGGGTCAAAGAAATAACAAATACCTTGAGACAAATGAAAATAGAAATATACTGTACAAAATTTTTTAGGATGCAGCAAACGCATTTCTTTTTTTTTTATTATTATTATTATTTTTTTTTTTTTTTTTGCGGTATGCGGGCCTCTCACTGTTGTGGCCTCTCCTGTTGCGGAGCACAGGCTCCGGACATGCAGGCTCAGTGGCCATGGCTCACGGCCCAGCCACGCCACAGCATGTGGGATCTTCCCGGACCGGGGCACGAACCCGTGTCCCCTGCACTGGCAGGCGGACTCTCAACCACTGCGCCACCAGGGAAGCCCAGCAAACGCATTTCTAAGAGAGAAGTCCACAGGGATAAATTCCTACCTCAAGAAATAAGAAAAGTCCCAAATACACAATCTAACTATACACTTCAAGGAACTGGAAAAAGAAGAACAAATGAAGCCCATAGTAAAAGGAAGGATATAACAAAGATTAGAGCAGAAATAAATGAAATAGAGACTAAAATGACAGTAGAAAAGATCAGTGAAATTTAGAGCTGATTCTTTAACAAGATAAACAAAATTGACAAAACTTTAGACTTACCAAGAAAAAAAGAAAGCAAAAAATTAATAAATTCAGAAATGAAAGAGGAGATGTTACAACTGATACCACAAAAATACAAAGAATCATAAGAGACTGCTATGAACAGTTTTACAACAAAAAATTAGACAACCTAGAAGAAATGGATAAATTTCTAAAAACATACAATCTATGAAGAATGAAACATGATGAAATAGAATATCTAAGCAGACTAATTACTGGAATGGAGACTGAATCAGTAATTAAAAACCTCTCAACAAACAAAAGTTCAGAGCAAGACAAGTTCATTGGTGAAGTCTACCAAATATTCAAAGAAGAATTAACACAAATCCTTCTCAAACTCTTCCAAAAATATAGAAAATGGGGGAACTCTTTCCCCTCTAAAATGCTGAACTCAGCATTACACTGACACAAAAAACAGACCAGGGTGCCATAAGAGAAGAAAATTATCAATAAGAACATTTGTTGCTATTGTGAGTTCAAAATTATACAGTCATTTATACATTTCATTTTGAAAAATCACCTAGGAGTTACTTATAAAGTTTGTGATAGGTCCTCTCCAGAAAGTGGGTATAGAGAAATGAACCTCAACATAACAAAGGCCATATGTGACAAGCCCACAGGTAACATACCCAATGGTGAGAAGCTGAAAGCATTTCCTCTAAGATCAGGAACAACACAAGGATGCCCACTCCTGCCACTTTTATTCAAAATAGTATTGGAAGTCTTAGCCAGAGCAATTAGTCAAGGAAAAGAGGCAAAATGCATCTAAATTGGAGAGGAAAATTAAAACTGTCACTGTTTGCTGATGACATGGCATTATATATAGAACACCCTAAAGATGCCATCAAAAAACTCTTAGAACTAATAAATGAATTTGATAAAGTTGCAGGTTAAAAAATCAATATCAAAAATCTGTTTGTTGGGCTTCCCTGGTGGTGCAGTGGTTGAGAGTCTGCCTGCTGATGCAGGGGACATGGGTTCATGCCCCGGTCTGGGAAGATCCCACATGCTGTGGAGCCGCTGGGCCCGTGAGCCATGGCCACTGAGCCTGCGCGTCCAGAGCCTGTGCTCCACAATGGGAGAGGCCACAACAGTGAGAGGCTCGCGTACTGCAAAAAAAAAATCTGTTTACATTTCTATACACTAATAGCAAACTATGAGAAGGAGAACTTAAGAAAAGAATCCTATTTTAAATTGAGTCAAACAGAAATTTCTTTCTTAGGAAGAAATTTAATGAAGTAGGTGAAAGACCTGTATATTTAAAACTATAAGACAGTAATGAAGAAAATTGAAGAAAGCACAAATAAGTAGAAAGATATTCTGTGTTCATGGATTGAAATAATCAAGTGTTAAAATGTTCTCACTAGGCAAGACAATCTACAAATTCAATGCAATCTCTATCAAAATTCCACTGGCATTTTTGAAGAAGTAGAATAAAGAAATAGAATAAATAATCTTAAAATCTGTATGGAACCACAAAAGACCCCAAACAGTCAAAGCAATCTTGAAAAAGAAGAAAGCTGGAGATTTCACATTTCTTGATTTCCAACTGTATTACAAAGCTATAATAATTAGAACAGTATGGTATTGGCATAAAAACAGACACATAGATCAATGGAACAAAATAGAGAGTCCAGAAATAAACCCACATATATATGGTCAATTAATTTATGACAAGGAGCCAAGAATACACATCAGGGAAAGGACAGTCTTTTCAATAAATGGTGTTGGAAAAACTGGACAGCCAATTGCAAAATAATGAAACTCAACCTCTATCTTACACCAGACACAAAAATCAACTCAAAATGGATTAAAGACTTGAATATAAAACCTGAAATTGTAACACTCCTAGACGAAAACATAGACAGTAAGCTCCTTGACATACTAAGCTCCATGACTTCAAATCCTTGATGATTTTTATTGAATCTTACACCAAAAGCAAAAGGAACAAAAGCAAAAATAAATGAGTGGGACTAAATCATCTAAAAAAGTTTCTGTGCAGCAAAGGAAACCAGCAACAAAATGAAAAGGCAAACTACTGAATGGGAGAAGATATTTGCAAACCATATATCTGATAAGGGATTAATATTCCAAATATATCAAGAAATCATACAATTCAATAGCAACAATACAATCTAATTTAAAAATGGCAGATGATCTGAATATTTTTCCAAAGAAGACATACAGATGGCCAACAGGTACATGAAAAAATGCTAAATCTCATTAATCATTAGGGAAATGCAAATCAAAACCACAATGAGATATCACCTCATACCTGTTAGAATGGCTGTTATCGAAAGACTAGAAATAGAAAGTATTGGTGAGGATGTGGAGTAAAGAGAATCCTTGTGCACTGTTGGTGGGAATGTAAATTGGTGTCGCCACTAAGGAAAGCAGCATGGAGGTTCCTGAAAAAATTAAAAATAGAACTCCATATGATCCAGTGATTTCACTTCTAGGTATTTATCTGAAGAAAATGAAAACACTAACATGAAAAGGTACAGCTCCATGTTTATTGCAGCATTATTTACAATAGCCAAGATATGGAAGCAACTTAAGTGTCCATCAATGGAGAAAGAAATTTATATTTGTAAATTATATATACATGAATATTATTCAGCCTTAAAAAAGAATGAAATCTTGCCCTCTGAGGCAACATGGATGGACCTCAATGGCATTATGCTAGATGAAGTAAGTCAGAGAGAGAAAGACAAATACTGTATGATCTCACTTATCTGTGGAATCTAAGATTAAAAAAAACCAAAACAAAATGAAAACAAACAAAAATATCCCAAGCTCATAGTGTTACTGAGTCCAGCTCATACTGCTTGATGCATGACAGGCCAATAAATTGAGAGAGACGTTGAAACAAGGAATAGTGACTTTATCTGGAAAGCCAGCAAACTGAGAAGATGGTGGACTCCTGCCCCAAAGAACTATCTTGCCTGAGTTAGAGTTCAGGCTTTTAAACTGAAAGGGAAGGAAGTAAAGTCAAACATTTCCTGGTTCCGGTCAGCCTCCGGAGGGGATGTGTTGATTTCTTCCTCCCTGCAGTCATTCACAGATGGGCCTGGTCAGGATGTTTCCTGTGAGCTAAACAAAGGTATTTTAGCTTAATGCTCATTACTTGGGAAGCAGAGTTCCCAGAGATGGGCCATTATGTATAATTTAAGCTTATAGGCAACATTACTTTTAATAGAATACAAAAAGTTCTTCCCTGTTACAATAGACAGGGAACAGACTGGCAGTTGCCTGCCAGAGGTGGGGCTGGGGTAGGAGAAATAGGTGAAGGGGGTCAAAAGGTCAAAAGAAAAATAAAAGCAGATAAGTTGATTTTAAAATGAAATATAGTCTGAAAATGTCCTTATTTTTTTCCATTGCCTTTTAAATCCTTGCCACTTTTGCTTTCTTTTAATGCTACTTTAAATGTTATGGCAAAAGATTAATAAACCAAAGTGTTCCTTTTAATTTATTCTCCAAAGTAAAATATCCTTTTAAAAAATAAATTTAAGGTTCATTTTTCTCACTGTTAGAAGAACTAGGATTTTTTTCTTCTGAGTTAAGTTTTATGAACATGTGAAGAAATAAAAGTCACTGCAAGTTTAGCTTCAACGTGGAATACAAATTCTTCCCCTAAATACATTACAGGTGATATCACTCACCCCCGCCCAGGCACTCCCTATGCAATGTGGCCACAACATATTCTAACTTGACACTGAGGACGTGAGGATGCCTTTCTCTGTAACCCAAGGAAGTAAGCATTCAGTTTCAGATGGAGCACACCTGAATGACTTGGCCTTCTTCTAGTTGCTTGGATATGGTTTGTCAACATCCTATTGCTGGCCCCAAACCTTTGCTATGGAACAGATCACCCTTTTTCCCAACCTCATCCTCCACCTAATGCTTACTCATTATTTGGATTTTGACTTGAAAGGAAGACTCCTAATTCTCTAGACCAGGTCAGGCCCCCCTGTTGAATGTTCTCAGGGAAAACTTCACCCTTCCTTTGTGGAACTTCCACTGCTGTGATTTCGTATCTACTGGTCCCGCAGTTTGATTTATGCCTGTCTTGTGCAGGTTTCAAGATACAAGAGGGCAGCACTCTGTTTGTGCTCTTGATTATAATCTCTATAAAAATGAAAAAGGACACCCATCCCACAAGTATCTGCGGGCGCCTGGTGAATGCTAAGCTCTCTGTCAGGTACTGAGGACACAAACGTGAGCAGAGAGAACCATTTAGATGATGGGTCCTACCAGATTTAGAGCATGGTAGAGGCAGTTAGGGGGGCAATTGTCATGTGTGCCCGGGTGGGTGATAAAGGCCTCCTTTGTAGCAGGAGGTCTCATTTCCAAAGGCTTGAGTAATGGATGAGTGTTCAGGAGGATGGAAGGAAGATTTCCAGGCATGGAGGTTTGAAATAGTCTGGCACAATTGGCTTCATGTCTCCTTAGAAGCCCTCTATTACCCCTCACCCCATAAAAAGAGGGAAGATTCAGGGAACTGAGAGACTCAGGGTACAGACCTCCAGGCTGCAGCACCAATCAGGAAAAGAAGAGGGAGGAAGACCAGATCCCAGGGCAGGCGGGGTAGCAGGACACACAGACCGGGCTCCCAGAGGCCTCCAGAGCCGGCCACTTCAGGCCTTCTGTGAAAGACAACCATGGCCTCAGGGCGTGGTCTGGGCCCTTCCTAAGCACATGCTCTGGGAGGAGTGTTCTGTAGGTATCATAGGACTTCAAAGGGCTTGGAATCTGCTCTCCCTGAGACCAGCAAGGTGGTTCTGGGAAACAGGAGCCCAGGCATTACATCCCTTCTTCATTCACTGGGCTCCTAGGGCCACCAGGAACCACCCTAGCTCATCGTGGTGACCTTATGATTTGACATGCTAATCCTGAGGGTGGGGTCATTGTTCCCATTTCAGAAATGGGGAAATTGATGCTCAGAGATTAGAGTGATTTACTTGAAGATACACAGGTGAGCAGAACTGGAACTTTGAGTTATTGCTATCCTTTCTTGTTGTAGGAAAAAGTTATTTGTGATAATTTCTGTTTCATTTTTTTATAGGAAAAATACACGTTATTAGAAATTTAAACTTAATTTCTAGAAGGCTACAGAAAATTGTCATTACCCCTAGGGAGTTGGGATGAGTAGAAATAGGAAGTTTTATGGTTCATATTGCATCTTTTAAAAATCATTTTGGAGTTTACTGTATGTATATTTAAATTATAGAATAAATTTAATAAGTTAACAGAATTTACAAAGGAGCCACCACTAGAATAAAGGAAATGGGATGCATCATTTCTAAATAAGAGCAAATGACAGCTTGAGAATCTTGTGAAAGATGAGGAAGAAATAAATATGTAAAATATCGAACAAGCAAAACAAGAGATGAAAGACCTCAAGGACACCGAAACAAATGGAAAACTTTACTATATTCATGAATAGGGAAACTCAATTTTCTGAGGAGGTCAATTCTACTTGAATTGATCTATAAATTCAATGTAATTATAATCCAAATCTCAATGCACATTTTTGTTCTGTATGTGTTTTATATGAGTGTGTAACTGCAATGTTGATTCTAATATATGGAACAGCAAAGGGACAAGAATAGTCAAAACATTTCAGCAGAATAAAAACAATGGAGGAAGGGTGACATCAAATATCAAGCCATATTTATTTGAAACCACAGGAATTAAGACAGAAAGGCATTCACATGGAGACAGATCGATCAAGGGAACACAACTGAGAACCTGGGAAGCTTGATTTATGAATGAGAAGGGCCAAGTCAAGAAAAGGTACTTGGGGAATTGATTATCCACATGGGAAAAAATAAAACGATTGACACAGGAGTGAACATGCATGTGGTGTGGAAAGCGGCACGTGGTGGAGGTTATGGAAACCCTACATCCACCTGTTCCTCCTCCACAGTGTCCCTGATGGGAACCTGCCTCTGCCCTGGGCCGGGCCCCATACTTCAGGGCATCATGACCCCGCATCTGGTGTTTGTTTACAAGGCCTCAGTAATTCCAAACGGACAGGTGACTCAACACAGGACAAATAGGTTTTGAAAAATGGAAGTTTGCTGAGTGGTTTGAGGCATTTCTTTTCTGCTGAGGCTGAGCTACATCTGCTCCCGTGATGGGCTGGTAGAGGGGGCATGAAGCAGTGTCTGCTGCTGTCAGCCTTTGGCCACCAGAAAGGCTGGCCTTGGGGTAGAACCAACATATTTTTTGATGGAGCCAAAGACAAACTGGCTCTAGATCAGAACTCAGTCTCTAGATCAGCTCTGCCCAGTGGAACATAAATTGCCGTATACATAATCATGAATTTTCTAGTAGCCACATTTAACAAAGCAAACAGAAACAAGGGACATACATTTTCATAGTATGTTTCATTTAATCCAATATATCCAACATATTATAATTTCAGCATGTGATCAGTATTTAAAATATTGAAAAATGTCATGTTTTTGGTACTAGGTTGTGAAATCTGGCATGTGACTTAGACTTCCATGACGTCTGCCTCACCTCTGATTCCTGTTATGACAGCAAACTGCCTACATGCAGAGATCTATCTGTGAGGAAGGCTCCTTAGATGGTGGACAGCATAAATGAAGCTAAAGACAAATGACGGAATAAGATAAAATATTTTCAGCGTACGCAAGTGTAAAGAGCTCTACTACATCCATAAGAAGAAAACAAAGAACCTAGAGATATAAAGATGCAGGGCACAGATATAAATACTTCTCCAAATATACACATCCTATAAAATAAGACAGTATGTCCAATCTCAGGAGTAAGCAGAGAAATGTTAATTAAGACGATATCGAGATAACGTTTTTGCCACTGCATAGGGAAAGTCAAAACACATCCATGGTTCTCAAGTGTGTGGAAAGACGTTTTGAGGAAGAAGAGTGGTGTGATGGGGGCTAGGCTTCCACACTCGCTGGTGAAGCTCAGACTACTTTCCATCGTACTCTACAGCCAGGTGATAGCCAAGAATGCAGGTTCTGCGGATGAAACCCTCCGGCCACGGCCTGAGACTCAGTATCTAGTGGTGCCAAGGAGCAGGGCCATCCTGAATTCCTCCCTAGTGCCACCGCCACTCCCTAAAGGCAGTGCCTGTAAGGAATGCGGGAGAAATAACCCCTCCCTCTCTGTGCACATGCATGACCTATCGATGCATTTATGGATATCGTCACCACCACCACCCACGATGCAAATGATCGGGCCTTTATTTTTTGTATCTGTGTCTTTAGAGCCTAGCAAAGGGCAGTTCATGTGGTCAGCTGCTGGAAATAATTTCTAATGAATGAATCAGAACTGAACGAATGAGAAAAATGTGTGAATGCTGACATAAGCTCAGGGAATCTTTATTTTATATTGATTTTGTTTGATTAACTTTTATCATCCTTCTCTCAATGTGCCTAAAAGTGATGGAATTTCTTAAAGCTCTGGTTTCTTCAACAGCTCCTAAAACATGTCATCAGACTTGAGGTTCATATGTGTGGCACCATAAGGACCCTAAAGCAGGAAGCCAAGTACAGATCTTTCATCTCCAAGGCACCCTGCCCTTGGTTATTTCACGTTGGGTTCTTTGCAGACAGCGGCTGTACAGCCAACATGTTCAGGATCACTTACGGTAGCAGCAGCTTGGTCATTGGCATAGCTGCATGGCTCAAAGGATGGATTATTTCTCTTCTGTGCCATTCTATATAAATTGGGGTAGTTATATCTATACAGAAATTTCTTCTTGCTCTTTTTAAATGAAAGTAATTCTGTTTAGCAGTTTGTACTCTAAACTTGAGTGGATATGGCCATAAAGACAATCGTCAGTTTATTTCAGTCCTGAAAGTGTTGATTTCTTCACATTGGACAGGTCTTTTCTCATGGAGCCACTGGAAAGTGAGCCCCTCAAACAGTGATCCCAGTGACTCCCCTAAATCTGAGGATATCATGGACAGTCCTGCCACCGTCAGCAGTATGAATTTATTACATTTTCCATTGTTTGGGCTCCATATTCTAATTGAATGTCTGCTCTGAGAAGTATGCTGTGAATGTTAACAAGAAGGGCTGACAGCCCTGGAAAGACCTGACCCAGCACTGCCTCCTGTTTCCTGTGGGCCTCTGCTTTCCTCCTCTGCTTTGATGTGGGTTTTGGCACACAGAGCTCAAGCTAGAATGATTTGGAAATGGTAAGAACAAAAGCAAGTGGAAGAATGTGCTTTCTGGGTTGGTCTTAGATGAAGGGACTTCTCATTTAGCAAAAAATTCTGTAGGTGTTTTTATTTATTTTCTTAAAAGACTTTCAACAGTTACAAACGATTTCACTTACATGTGAACTTCCATGCTGAGAAGGAAGAACCACACTGAATACCCATATCTGTGTTGGGGAGCATTTTGTCTGCATTGAGCTCCAAGCAAGGTGGGGCCTGTGTAGTCAAGTGATGCATAATAAGAGTAATGCTGGTGACGGAGAGAAGGCTGCTGCCGCCGTTACTGACATTCTGCCAATCCCTATATACTTGTTAGGTCACTGAATCCTCATAACCTACAAGACTGGCGCTGTGACCAGTTTCATAAAAGATGGGCAAAAACTCAGAGAGATTCAATAAATTACCTCACATTTTATAACTCATAAAAGGCTGGAAATTCAAACCAAGTCACGTAATTAAATCTGGTTAATTGTCTAAGACTCTGTTGCACATTTATAAAAGACACAGGTATTCTGTCCTTGGATTAATATTGGCCTTTCCACTTCTGAGATGTTACTTCCCTAAATGCATTTGTTTTCATCATTTAATTTACCTGATTCACAATTATTGACCACCTACAACATAGCTAGCTCTATAAAAAATCCTAAATCTCTTTCTCCATTCTAAAATGCGCTTGTTCAGTTAAGTTTGTCCATTCTTCATTCAAATATGCTTATTCAACATCGTTTTCCTTTCTCAGAGAACACAGTTTAGTCTAAAACTGTATCACCCTAGATTTTTGAGATTGTCCTACTTTTAATTTATCCCACTTTTGCACATTTTCTTTCTAAACTATCGTTTTGCACAGCCCTATGCAAAATGATATTCAATGCCTCTTTCTCCTTTAAGTTATAAAATGTAAGATATTTTCCGCACATCCAAAGCTCCAAATAATTCATTGTTGAGTTATCGCCTGCATAGTCTTGAGGAGGGGTAAATATTAAAAGGCTGACAATTCCGTAATTAGAACAACTGGAATCTGTCTTCTTCCCAGGTGTCTGTCCAAGTCCTTCACGAAGGAAGGCTTTGAAAGGCAGGCATTTGATGAAGGGACTTCTTTTGTTTCTTCCCTGAGACTTGAGTAAGAACCTCTGTATTAACCAAGTGCGTCCCCAGCTTTCTGAGGCATAGTCATCCCGTAAACAAAAGTACACGCAATCAGGATGAGAAAATGGATTTCTCCTTATTTGATACATGAAATCTTTAGAGTGTGGGGACTTGCACTGAGCTTTTGGACGTTTGGTTTGGACTCTGCCGTCCTAAAGATGCTCAGGTGCTGACCTATGCCCGTGCAGGTGACCCCACATGACCCCACTGTCTCAGGACCCCCTCTTCTCCCTGTCTTCTCTCTAGTGAAGCTCTGCTCCTTTTATTACCATGGAAGCGGGTGGTAACTCTGCTTTGATAACAGGAAGAACATGGGAAGGAAGTTCTAACAGAGACACCAAGATCAGACCCCACCCCTTTGAATTCCACAATGTTCTTCTAGGGGACAGGTGTAAGCCCAGCATCTGACCTACTTTCAGAGGGAAGAGGAACCAGCAACTTTTCCTCTGAAGAAACGCCTGGAGTCCATCTCCTCCTACTCAACATTTAGGACCCTGAGAACTTGAGGTCCAAGCAAAGAAAGCATTTCCCCCCTTAGTTTATTTTTTTTCCACTCAGACATACTCCGAAGTTCTGTCTCCTGCCCTAGAATGCCCCAGTGTGACTCACAGTGTGAACATCTCACCTCTTCATCGGAAGATCCCACTCCACCCACGGGGGCCATGTTTTTGCTTCAGCTTTGGAAAGACAATAGCACCAAACACATTCATAGGATACTGTACGTTTCCCAGTCTGGGCTGTTCCAGATGCAAGCTAGCAAAGGCACATTCCCAGGTGGTCCTGAGAAACCCCAGTCTGATCTTCTGATGTGTTTTATATATATTCCCATCTTCCTATCTCTGCTCCCCATTGCCCACAAGCAAGGGCATATACATACCCATTGAGACCCATGGCTGCTGTTATAGACTGAATGTTTATACCTCCACAATTCATAAGCCCCAATTCCCAACATTATGCTGTTTGGAGGTGGGACCTCTGAGAGGCAATTAGGTTTAGATGAATGAGGTCATGAGGGTAGGTCATAGGATCAGTGTCCTCCTAAGAAGAGGAAGACTGGTTCTCTTTCTCTCTCTCTCTCTCTCTCTCTCTCTCTCCTTGTCCCGTAGTGAGGACACAGAAGTCTGCTGTCTGTAAGCTGGGAAGAGTGCCATTACCAGGAATCCAATTTGTCAGCTCCTTGATCTGGGACTCCCAGCCTCCAGAACTGTGAGAAATAGAGGTCTATTGTTTAAGCCGCCCCATCAGTGGTACTTGTTATGGCAGCCTGAGTCGACTAAGGTAACTCCATCTCGGGAGAAATACTTTTCAGCGTAAAAATGCTCTTAGAAAGGCAATCATTTCTGATGAGAAACAAACTGCAGAAATATAGCCAGGAAGTCACTATTTAACCTCACAGCTCTGAGAGGCTGTCTGTCTTATTTAGTTCTATTTCTAGACTTTTCAGCAGTTGGTAGGTCTATTCATATGCGAATGCCAACAGGTATAATGATCACCTATTCACTATGTCTTACTACCTGATAAAGCTGATACCTTTTTAGATCTGTTTCTTGTTTTTCAGAATTCCACCCATTCTGGCTTTATTTTTCTAGATGAATTTTAAAATGAGCTTCTTGCTTTTCATTATTGAGACTGTGTTAAATATTGCAGTTAAGTTGGGTAGAACTGTCCTTTTTATGACGTGAAGTCTCCTATCTCAGAATATCACACGTCTTTTCATTGCAGTAAGTGTACTTTTGGATAAGTAGGCTTTGCACATTCCTTAAATTAATTCCCAGGTATTTAATCTATTTTTATGACCTTTAAATGGATGATGCTTTCTCATGAATAAATCAGTTGCATTCTTTAGAATGAAAGTGTGAAAACTAATATGCCAATTTTCTGCATAGTTAACTTTGGAGAAAGCTCTTTCATAGCCCCTGCACTTCTACATCATTGTGTAGAATATTTGAATAATCCAGTTTATTTTATTAACAAACATTATAGAGGACTTACTGTATTGTGGATACTGCTCTCAGCAGTTAAAAAGTATTAAAACACTTAATCCTAATGGCAGTCCTCTGAGATCAGTACTAGTATTTCCCTTATTATAGAGGGGACACCACTGAGCCGCAGCCACTCAGGCATGGTCACACCCTGGTGAGCGTCAGACCGAGACCAGGATCCAGGCATCAGAGTCGAAGCTCGTGGTCACAGTGCTGTCAAGTTATCTAATTTCAAATAAAATTACATCCAAAATAATTTTTCTCTGTTGTACAGAAAGAATGAATGTGAAACTTCATGTGCTGGTATTTAAATGTTGATAAAACTTGGAGAGCACCGAGCTTTGCCTGTTTCAAACACCAGAGGGTCAAGTAAGCACCAGACCCAGCAGGTCACAGACACTGCTGTGCTGATTACGGCAGCCCAAACGATGGATTCCCATGTGGGTCTGCCTACCAAGTCTGCTGAAACCTACAATTTTTAATCAATGTCAAGGAATAACCTATTTTAAGTAATCATATGATTAAAAAAATAGAAAGTCTGAAATAAAAAGTCTTACCATGTCTCTAAACAATTTTCCAAATATGGTTTATTTGGGGACACTTTTATTTTGTTGTTTTTGTTTTGCACAGAGAAATTGACTTTATTAATGATGGCATGGGACTCCCTTGATTGCACTTCTGATTTTGTCCTTTAGTTAATTTATTCTATTTATTTATGTTTAACAGGGGAGGGGCTGGAGGCAAATTAAGGCAAGTCTATTTTTGTTTAGTCTAGTTTGGACCTGGGGCTATAACGCTTCACCATCCTCCCCTCCCTTTTTCTCCTCTCCTACCCACACCCTCTCCTGAGGGTGTACAGCATCTGCAAAGAAGTAGCCTTAAAAAGAGAGTATTTAGATTATTTTTAAGATAAGCAGTTTCAGCAAAGTGTAGAGTTAAGAGAATTGAGGCTGAAAAGGCTGGCTGACTTGCATTGGCTGCCCAGCTTACAAGTAGCTGGGCAGGAACTAATGCAGACTGTTCATCGTTACCTGATACCGCCTTCCAAGTTCATTGTGACAATGCCTGACATTGCTATGATCTGTGTATGAAGAACACGCACAGTCCAAATCTCATGCCTTGTTTTCTCATGCTTCAATAAGCTATGCTAGAAATATCTCGCTATGGAAACCACGCATTTTACATCCTTGTACAAAATATTCTTAGAGATCACTAAGAACTTTAAGTACATTATTAAATTAGGTGATACTGAGGCTTCGTATCTCTCCTTGGTCTACTTTGGGATATTTTGTTTCTTTGTCAATGACTTTAAAGTTTAGTTTTTCTTTATGTGTAAGACAGAGGTATTATCATCCTCATTCTGAATCGTGGAAGGGGTGGCCAGAGGAGTAAAATTATGAGGCCCTGGTCGCATAGTTTGCGAGAATCCATGGATGTTTAACTCCAGATATATGCATTTCTCACTCTCTGTTGCTGACTCTGTGATTCTCATCCAAATATATTAGATCCAGAGCCCACTTACACCGCTACGGGGAGCAAAATTTACCACCCTAACACGTGTCTCTTGGCAGCAGGATTAATTTAGATTGATTATTTTGAAGAAACAGAAGACATAGGAAGTCTTTCTTTTTACCTCCCCCTTGGTTCCTGGAACAGTGCTCTATTATCAGAGATACTTGCAAAGAATGTGGGTGAGGGGTGGTAAGTGAGGGCTGGAGATCAGAGTCCATTCTGTGCGGCATTGTCTCTGCATGGTCCAGCAAATGTTTTTTTTTTTCATCTCCGTGTCAACTGCCTTTTTCCCCTTTGAAGTTCCAAACCATGACCCCAACATCTTCTTTTGTCATTAGCAGAAGCCGGTATTTAAAGTGAGAACTTTGGCCATTTTGTCAAGTTACTTGGTTTTCCTGGGTCTCTCCCATGTATATATGCCATTCAACTTTGTTTGTTCTTTTCGCTGTTAATCTGGCTTATGTCAATTTAATTCTTAGACCAGCCAGAAGAACTTAGAAGGGTAAAGGAAAACCTCTTCCTCTCTGACAGTTTAGCCTTTTCTTTTGCAGTTATGTGCATTTTCCACCTTCAACATTAGAGTGTCCATCTCTAGAAGTTTTATGTGTGTCTTTTTGAATATTTTCCGTATCTGTACTTACCATGCTCTTCTCTCCCCTAGCTTTTCAAAGATGTGGAATACAGTTATAATAACAGCTTTACTTTCCTTTTCTACTATTTTATCATCTGTCATTCCTGGGCTGGTTTCATCATTATGGGTTCTGTGGCTTCTTTACATATCAGCTAAGTTTTTATTAGATGCCAAACATTGCGAATGTTACATCATGGGGTACTGGAGATGTTATACTGGTGTTTGAGCATTATTCCGGAACGCAATAAATTATTGAAAATAATTTGGTTCTTTCAGATCTTACTTTAAATCTTTGTTACTTGGAACCAGACCCAGGTCTGGGACTTATTCTGGCCTACTATGGTTGCGTTTGGGTGCTGTAACTGATATCCGTTGGATGATGAGATTTTCCACCCTGCTAGTAGGCAATAAAATTATCTTTGCCTCTCCCTCCCATGTGAGCTATGGGATTGTCCCTTCCCGGCCTCGGTACTTTGCTCACACCCATGTGCAGACCTGTGCTTGCCTGAGGCTGTGAGATCCCTGGCAATCTCTCCGTTTGATCTTCCCTCCCTGGGACTCTGCACGTGGCCACGGGGCCTCTTGACTCCCAGCCCCTTCTCCTCGGCTCTGGGCTCCCTGCCCTCTCCTGTGATCTGGAAACTTTCTCTCTAGGCAGCAGCTGAGACAACCTTTTCTCCATCCTAGGGATCACTGTCTTTCATTGTCTGATATCCAATGTCTTGGTAACCATTGCTTCATGCATTTTGTCACTTTCTTTAATTATTTCAGTCAGGAGATAAGTCTGTTCCCTGTTAGTCCATCTTGGTCAAAAGTGGCATTTTTTTAAAACAAAAAAAGATCTTTGGTCAAACATTCACAATGCATATATCATCCCTTCCTTCCTCCCTCCCTCCCTCCCTTCTCCCCCTTCCTCCCCTCCTTTCTTCCTTCCTTCCTTCCTTCAGTCCTTCCTTCCTACTTTAGCAGGAGGCATATTGTATCTCATCCCTTTTCCCCGCTTACCTAAGGTACTGTTATGGGCGAACTGCATCCCCCCCAAATTCATATGGCAGAGTCTTCACCCCCAGAACCTCAGAATGTGACTGTATTTAGAGACACACTAACTGCATCTTTAAAGAGGTGACTAAGTTAAAATGGGGTCATATGGGTAGGGCCCTAATCCCACATGACTAGTGTCCTTATAAGAAGAGAATACTAGGACACAGACACACACAGAGGGAAGACCATGTGAGGATACAGGGAGAATAGGGCTGTGTACACGCCAAGGAGAGAGGCCTCAGGGGAAACCAGCCCTGCTCTTAGAGAATAAATTCCTGTTGTTTAAGCGGCCCAGCCTGTGACATGTTGTGGCAGCCTGAGCAGACTAGTGCCCGGTGTCTTCTCTGGACCACCCTGGGACTCCCTCCCCTGCAGTCTTACCTGTCCTGTTCCCATACCAGCAGGCCTACCAGTGGCAATGTGGAAAGCTGGTCAGGGTGGGGTCCCTGTGCTCAGCCATGCCAGGTTAGGGGTCCCTCCCTTACCTGGGGTTCCCCTATGGCAGCGCCCTGTTGGGGATTGTGCTTAAAGTCTAGTTTCCACAGCCCAGATTTTGGGCTTCTGCTCTGGCCCAGTTTTTAATGGATCCAGTCTCGCTTTGACGCCCCTGCCCTTAGGAGCCCATGAGCTGACCAGGTTTTGTGGGGCGTGAGGCTTGCGCCATTCAGAGAGATCCTCTCTTTAAAAAGGATGACACAATCATGAGTACAAAATCACAAATTCAAACTTAGGTGCAAACTAGAGTTTATTTAGAATGAGAAAAGAAATCACAACAAAAATTTAAAAACTGGACAAACACCGTACACATTTCTTTCAGTTCAATTTCTTGTAGTAAGAAGACTTACTGCTGATCGTATCTGAATTTTAAAATTCAGATACAATAATCTAAACAATATAAAAATTAATCTCAAATTACACATTGACTGAACACACTTTTTACGTGCTGCTGTGTTGTTTTGGGCTCCATAACTGTATTCTCAAATGACTCCTATAGGAGACCAGATATCCCACCTTCCCGTGCCTTTGTGGAGGGGTTCGTTGCTGGAACTCTGATTTCTCGGGCTTTGTCTGAGGTCCTGTCTGGAACCGCCAGACTTCATTCGGGTGAGACGTGTCTGATATTCTGGCGCATCCTGACAGGTCAGAGTGTATAAAACGTGGAGCTCACACACAGACAGTGCCTGCTTCTGGGTATGATGCTGCAATTTGGGGCTGTCATTGAGAGGCATGAGACTCCAGTTAAAAGGCTAAGACGTGTGTGTATTTGTTTATAATGGTGCCCACTGTAAAACTGAGTCTGTTCCTCAGAAGGAAGGGACTTCTGTGCGAACGAGCAGGAATCGCTCACGTCTGATGTCCAGGAACCAGCGTGTGTCTGTGGACGCTCTGAAGGTTTTCATGCCTGCTTTGCCTCTGCGTATTATGGACCTTGTTTCTCATCCCCTTCCTGCAGACCTCCTATGAGAGGCACCTTGGGGAGACTTCATGTTTCTGAGTGACTTCTGTCCTTCATCTTTGAGTCCAGATGCCTGGAGAGAGGCACCATGGATGCCCTACATAGATTTTGAGAAGCTATGCCTGATTTGGGATGGCTGGCAAGGACCTAATTGTACGGGACCCAGTTGTCACCTAATTCGAACCACACAAATGCATCCACTCAACCTAGCTTACCGACGCAGTTTATACCATTTCCTGCCCCTCTTTACCTGAACAGCCCAAATGCCCACAGTCCTACCTATGCTGCTGACATTGTAGAGGTGTGCAGAAGGGACCGGGGGGTGAAAAGAGACAGTATCCCCAACAATTGCAGTTAAAATAGCTTCCTTTGCAAATTTTGCCGAATCCAAATCTATAAGTCAATGAGCGTCAGTGTGTTGTGAGGGGCCCTTTCAGGGTCTTGGAAGGGGCCCAAGCAGGAGTGGGCCTCTGAGACTGACACTTCATAAGTTGCTCGGTAAATCTGCCCTTGTGCCCCTTCCCCACCCCAAGGGACAAAAGTCCAACATCTAGCCCCATCGTGTGCCCTACTATAGGGAAACTTTCAAGTGCAATTGTGTGGAACACAGACACCCTTCCACTGGACTTGACACTGACTCTCAGATCCTTGACCCTGGGAGCTCCTGCCTCAGCCTGCACTCCATCCCCGCCATCTCCCCCAACCTGCTGTCCGTGGCCCTGTTCTCATCCACCTTGTTGGGACTGAAGACTTCTAAACACACTTCAAACAAGGCAAGATGGATACAGAATGTAGTGACTCTTTGGAAACGAGGGTAATTTTCAGGACCAGTGATATGTGTCAGAGCCTTGGCGGTTTACCAAATACTCTCACGTCATTTTCCTCCCAACTCTTGTAGCAACCCATGAAGTATGTGAAGTATGGACAGTCATCCCCATGGGTCTTAGTTCAGGTTGCTGTAACATATCACTGCTGACTGGGGGCTGAAACACAGGCACTGATTTCTCACAGTTCTGGAGGCTACAAGTGCAAGGTCAGGACACCATGGTCAGATCCTGGCTTTCAGATGGCTGTCTTCTGACTGTACCCTCATATGGCAAAGAGAGAAGAAGTTCTGGTGTCTCTTCCTTTTTTTATAAGGACACTTATCCTATCACAGGGTCCCCATACTCATGACCTCATCTAGCCCTAGTCACCTCCCAGTACCATCTCCTGCCTACTCCTACCTACTCACCTCCTAGGACCATCACACAGGGGGTTAGGGCTTCAACATGTGGATTTGGGAAGGGGTGGGGGAGGGGAGAAACACTTCAGTGCATAGCATCATTTTACAGATGGAAAAATGAGGTCCCAAGCTTGAGGAAGGATTGACTTAAATTCTGGTACTCTGACGTAGCCACCAACTCCACAAGTACACCGTGGAGACCCTTACGTAGGATGTAAAGGCCCCAGGGAAGTATCTCTGCTTTATTGGCTGAAGGACACCAAGCTCCTCTACACAGGTGTACTCCACGAATGCATCGTTACCTGTCAGCTGGTACATGGCTCACCTCCACCCCAAGAGAAGCACTCTCGTGAAACATCATGACCCAAAGAGTCAGGTGTGCGCAAACTCTTCATCAAAAATAATTTTCAATTCTCAACTTCATATCATTGGGGAATTAAAAGTAATTTTTTCTTCCCATATTTGTTCTTCCTAATATAATAAATATGTCATCTTGTTTATCGTTTCATAGAAATTTCCAGTGACCCATTTCCCAGAAATTCACTTTGTAGTTACTCTGCTTATGCTCAATGTTATTCAGTCTACACTCCCTGAGAAACAACATACATTTTCAAATGTGTCATCTCCAGGCTCATAAAAGGAATTTAGCCTTTGGCTTTTTTTTTTTTTTTTTATTTAAGTACATAAAAAGCTTTAGTGTTCCAGGGAACATTTTTATGAAATTTCATAGAATTTGAAAACAACCAGAATTTATTTCTTTTCTTAGAACTATCAAGTGCATCAAATACAGCAGACACAAATCAAACCTATAAAAATAAAAATAGATGGTGTGTATGAATTTGTTGCAGGGATAACATGAAAGGTGTGATTCCATTTAGGAGAAAGAAGAGACCTATATGGTTAAACTCTAAACAGTAACGTGCCCAGGAGGGTGTTATATATGACAAGGAGACCAGGCATCACTAGGAATCAGAATACATGGAAACGTGGGGATGTCAAGGAACTCATGCTGTATTATCATGGCTTTGCCCATTGTAGCGTCCCATAGATGCTGTCCCACTAATTCATGCTTTGAAGTCTGATGTCCCGTCAGTCAAGGTGAGACTTCTTCCCCTGTGATTTCTGCCAAACTTAACTTCTGCCAAAGTAGTTAAATAACCTTCCACTTCCAAGAAAAGCCTCTCCTTCCCCTGGCCCCCAAAACATACCTACCTAAGGAGTCATTCCTTGTCTCCTGTAGACTCACCAGGTCTTTGGAATTCTAGGGCCAGGAAATGCTAAGGAGCAGTCTACTCAATGAAACTGAGCTACTGCTGGATTAGGTCATAATAAACAGGCTATTTTTCAGGAGAATTTACCGGGCAATTAATGTGCTCTGACATACAGTGGAACATTCAAAAGTAGGATATATAGAGCACAGGTAGCACCTGGTGGCCACTGTGGGCCTCACTCTGTGAGTCAGACTCATATACAACATCCTGTGTTTCCAAGCTGGGCTTGATGTTATATTTTTCATATGTTTTAATATAACTTTTCATATATTTTGATGTAAATTAAATGAAAATAGTTATATAATATAAATAAAATATAAGTTTAAGATAGATTTTGAAATAACTTAACAGAAATAAAATTTTTTTCATGTTTTAATATAAAAAATATACAGATTTTTTAGTTTATCTGATGAGGTAGAAGTGGTTTTCCTCGCCTAACAGATTAGAAAATACATGTAATACATAGATTAAAATGACAGTAATTAATAGATATTTTGGGGAAGATACTGTGAGGTTATGCAGATATCCTGTTTCCCCTAACAATCTCACCACTTTGGGCATCATCAGTGGATCTTGCTTACACTCATTATTACTGTGATGCTCTAATGCTGACCTCTTTTTTCCCTCATTCCTTCTGTTTATTAGTTGGGATTCTTCTGTTAGGAAAATTTCTTATTTATTTATTTATTGTTTATTCAACCATTCATTTATAAAAGTGTGGTCTCATGGGTGTTTATTTTATTCTTTGGGTTTTATTTTGTGACTTCAGTTGTTCCAGCACTGGTCATTGGGAAGTCTTTCAGGTTCACTTGTGTGTCCTTTTAATGAGTGCTTTTTGTTTGTTTGCTTGTTTAAGCACTACCTCACTTTCTGGTATGACACTGTGCTCCAGGCTCTCCTTATATTTTCTCTGTACCAGCCCTAGCAACAGCAACTGCTCTGAGGGGCCCTGGTTCTTTTACAGGAGAGTGGGGTTATAAACCACAGTTAGGATGAGACAGACTGGGACCTGGGACCCTTTGCTGCAGTGCTGCAATGCTTGCACCTGGACAAACCTCTCCTTCAGCAACAAAATACAAAGAAACTGTATGGGACTAAAAATAACTGCCTGCATGCACAGTTGAGGCAAATTATGGACAAAAAGATACAAAAGACCAAAAAACTCAACTGCCATTTCTGAAGATCAGGGAGTAAAAACAGGGTGTCAGAAGCAAAAGCAGGGTACAATGCATGCCCCCTGCGCACAGCACCACCAAGGGGGTGGGCAAACCACCTAAGCTCCACCCCTGGACACACCCCTACCCTCATCTCATATAAGGAACCAGCTTGGCCCCGCCTGGGGAAGCAAGCAACAGAACCTCTTACTTGTTCTTTCTCCCCCCTGCTGCAGCACGGGCCCCAGTAAAGCCTTGCCTGAATTTCTTGTCTGGCCTCTGGTCAATTTCTACTGATTGGGGAAGGCCACTAACCCTGGTTGGTGTCAAGGGCACAGAGTGTGTTTGTTGTTCCTGGGCTGTCATTGTGTCTAGAATTTCTCGGCAGACAGAGAAGTACACGTATGTTTACTCACCCATGCACACATGTCTGTATTCATTCCAGTACATGTCTATTTGTACGTGCATATATACTGAAATAAACATGAATTCACACTGTTGTTTCTGACCCAAATATGGCACACCACATCTTCATTCTAGCTTCCCTCCTTGGTTACTTATAACTTCCTGATCTGACGGTAAACATCCTGGACTCTCATTACTTACAAAATATTTACTATTTTGTTCAACTATAGTCTACGTGAAAGTTGTTTCAGAGCTGCTAGAAAACACCTAGTGAGAAACAGCTGTACCCACTAGCGTGTTTGTATTTACACCGTAGTTCCTTTGGTCTCTGCCTCGCAATGTCTTGTGATTCTTCCCAAAGTTACTTAGGTCAGTTCCCTTCCCCAACTCTTTAGTGTAGTGATGACATACAATCATGGTTCCCCTAATATTCTAGTTGATCTTTTATAAAACTTTGCATACTTTGGGAAGTCAAATCTTCGTGGTATAGAGCTTACGGGTTTTGACAAGAACAGTCATGTGTCAACCAACAGAATCACCCATGCACAGAGCTGTTCCCTCACCCTAAATTCCCTGTGCTGTCCCTTTGTAAATAAGCCACCACTGGCAGCTCCTGGCAACCACTCATCTCTTTCCTTTGCCATAGTTTTTTTCCAGAAGGCCATATAAATTGAAGCATATAATAGGTAACCTTTTAGGTCTGGCTTCTTCTATTCAGCAAAATGCATTTAAGATTCATCCATGTTGTTGCATCAGTCAACAGCTTGTTTTTTTGATTGCCAGCAATCATCCATTGTATAAATTCATCAAATCTTGTTTACTCGTTCATCTATTGAAGGATATTTGAATTGTTTTCATATTTGGGCAATTATGAATGTTGCTGCTTTAAGCTCTTGGGTACACGTTTTTGTCAGAACATAGCGTCCACTCTTCTTGAGTAAATATTATGAGAGGGTTGCTGGGTCATAAGGTAAGTATATGTTTGCTTTTATAAGTAACTCTCAGATGATTTTTCAAAATGACTGTATAATTTTGAACTCACAATAGCAATAAATATTCTTATTGTTCTATATCTCCATGACCATTTGATATTATCTGTATTTCTTATTTGAGACATTCTAATGGCACTGGCATTGTGTTTTTTTTTTTTTTTTTTTTTTTATCTTACCGGACCAGGACTTGAACCTGTGTCCCCTGCATTGGCAGGCAAATTCTTAACCACTGCACCGCCAGGGATGTCCCTGCCTAAGATTTTTTTTTTTTTTTTTTTAAACATCTTTATTGGGGTATAATTGCTTTACAATGGTGTGTTAGTTTCTGCTTTATAACAAAGTGAATCAGCTATACATATACATATGTTCCCATATGTCTTCCCTCTTGCGTCTCCCTCCCTCCCACTTTCCCCATCCCACCCTTCCAGGCTGTCACAAAGCACCGAGCTAATATCCCTGTGCCTTGCGGCTGCTTCCCCCCAGCTATCTACCTTACTACGTTTGTTAGTGTGTATATGTCCATGACTCTCTCTCGCCCTGTCAAAACTCACCCCTCCCCCTCCCCATACCCTCAAGTCCGTTCTCCAGTAGGTCTGCGTCTTTATTCCTATCTTACCCCTAGGTTCTTCATGACATTTTTTTTCCCTTAAATTCCATATATATGTGTTAGCATACGGTATTTGTCTTTTTCTTTCTGACTTACTTCACTCTGTATGACAGACTCTAGGTCTATCCATCTCATTACAAATAGCTCAATTTCATTTCTTTTTAAGGCTGAGTAATATTCCATTGTGTATATGTGCCACATCTTCTTTATCCATTCATCCGATGATGGGCGCTTAGGTTGTTTCCATGTCCTGGCTATTGTAAATAGAGCTGCAATGAACATTTTGGTACATGACTCTTTTTGAATTTTGGTTTTCTCAGGGTATATGCCCAGTAGTGGGATTGCTGGGTCATATGGTAATTCTATCTGTAGTTTTTTAAGGAACCTCCATACTGTTCTCCACAGTGGCTGAACCAATTCACATTCCCACCAGCAGTGCAAGAGTGTCCCCTTTTCTCCACACCCTCTCCAGCATTTATTGTTTCTAGATTTTTTGATGATGGCCATTCTGACTGGTGTGAGATGATATCTCATTGTAGTTTTGATTTGCATTTCTCTAATGATTAATGATGTTGAGCATTCTTTCATGTGTTTGTTGGCATTCTGTATATCTTCTTTGGAGAAATGTCTATTTAGGTCTTCTGCCCATTTTTGGATGGGGTTGTTTGTTTTTTTGTTATTGAGCTGCATGAGCTGCTTGTAAATTTTGGAGATTAATCCTTTGTCAGTTGCTTCATTTGCAAATGTTTTCTCCCATTCTGAGGGTTGTCTTTTGGTCTTGGTTATGGTTTCCTTTGCTGTGCAAAAGCTTTGAAGTTTCATTAGGTCCCATTTGTTTATTTTTGTTTTTATTTCCATTACTCTAGGAGGTGGGTCAGAAAGGATCTTGCTGTGATTTATGTCATAGAGTGTTCTTCCTATGTTTTCTTCTAAGAGTTTGATAGTTTCTGGCCTTACATTTAGGTCTTTAATCCATTTTGAGCTTATTTTTGTGTATGGTGTTAGGGAGTGATCTAATCTCATACTTTTACATGTACCTGTCCAGTTTTCCCAGCACCATTTATTGAAGAGGCTGTCCTTTCTCCACTGTACATTCCTGCCTCCTTTATCAAAGATAAGGTGTCCATATGTGCATGGGTTTATCTCTGGGCTTTCTATCCTGTTCCACTGATCTATCTTTCTGTTTTTGTGCCAGTACCATACTGTCTTGATTACTGTTGCTTTGTAATATAGTCTGAAGTCAGGGAGCCTTATTCCTCCAGCTCCTTTTTTCGTTCTCAAGATTGCTTTGGCTATTCGGGGTCTTTTGTGTTTCCATACAAATTGCGAAATTTTTTGTTCTAGTTCTGTGAAAAATGCCAGTGGTAGTTTGATAGGGATTGCATTGAATCTGTAGATTGCTTTGGGTAGTAGAGTCATTTTCACAATGTTGATTCTTCCCATCCAAGAACATGGTATATCTCTCCATCTATTTGTATCATCTTTAATTTCTTTCATCAGTGTCTTATAATTTTCTGCATACAGGTCTTTCGTCTCCTTAGGTAGGTTTATTCCTAGATATTTTATTCTTTTTGTTGCAATGGTAAATGGGAGTGTTTTCTTGATTTCACTTTCAGATTTTTCATCATTAGTATATAGGAATGCCAGAGATTTCTGTGCATTAATTTTGTATCCTGCTACTTTACCAAATTCATTGATTAGCTCTAGTAGTTTTCTGGTAGCATCTTTAGGATTCTCTATGTATAGTATCATGTCATCTGCAAACAGTGACAGCTTTACTTCTTCTTTTCCGATTTGGATTCCTTTTATTTCCTTTTCTTCTCTGATTGCTGTGGCTAAAACTTCCAAAACTATGTTGAATAAGAGTGGTGAGAGTGGGCAACCTTGTCTTGTTCCTGATCTTAGTGGAAATGCTTTCAGTTTTTCACCATTGAGGATGATGTTTGCTGTGGGCTTGTCATATATGGCTTTTATTATGTTTAGGAAAGTTCCCTCTATGCCTACTTTCTGGAGGGTTTTTATCATAAATGGGTGTTGAATTTTGTCGAAAGCTTTCTCTGCATCTATTGAGATGATCATATGGTTTTTCTCCTTCAATTTGTTAATATGGTTTATCACATTGATAGATTTGCGTATATTGAAGAATCCTTGCATTCCTGGAATAAACCCCACTTGATCATGGTGTATGATCCTTTTAATGTGCTGTTGGATTCTGTTTGCTAGTATTTTGTTGAGGATTTTTGCATCTATGTTCATCAGTGATATTGGCCTGTAGTTTTCTTTCTTTGTGACATCCTTGTCTGGTTTTGGTATCAAGGTGATGGTGGCTTCGTAGAAGGAATTTGGGAGTGTTCCTCCCTCTGCTATATTTTGGAAGAGTTTGAGAAGGATAGGTGTTAGCTCTTCTCTAAACGTTTGATAGAATTCACCTGTGAAGCCATCTGGTCCTGGGCTTTTGTTTGTTGGAAGGTTTTTAATCACAGTTTCAATTTCAGTGCTTGTGATTGGTCTGTTCATAGTTTCTATTTCTTCCTGATTCAGTCTTGGCAGGTTGTGCATTTCTAAGAATTTGTCCATTTCTTCCAGATTGTCCATTTTATTGGCATAGAGTTGCTTGTAGTAATCTCTCATGATTTTTTTTATTTCTGCCGTGTCAGTTGTTACTTCTCCTTTTTCATTTCTAATTCTATTGATTTGAGTCTTCTCCCTTTTTTTCTTGATGAGTCTGGCTAGTGGTTTATCTATTTTGTTTATCTTCTCAAAGAACCAGCTTTTAGTTTTATTGATCTTTGCTATTGTTTCCTTCATTTCTTTTTCATTTATTTCTGATCTGATTTTTATGATTTCTTTCCTTCTGCTAGCTTTGGGGTTCTTTTGTTCTTCTTTCTCTAATTGCTTGAGGTGCAAGGTTAGGTTGTTTATTCGAGATGTTTCCTGCTTCTTAAGGTGGGCTTGTATTGCTATAAACTTCCCCCTTAGAACTGCTTTTGCTGCATCCCATAGGTTTTGGGTCGTTGTGTCTCCATTGTCATTTGTTTCTAGGTATTTTTTTATTTCCTCTTTGATTTCTTCAGTGATCACTTCATTATTAAGTAGTGTATTGTTTAGCCTCCATGTGTTTGTATTTTTTAAAGATCTTTTCCTGTAATTGATATCTAGTCTCATGGCGTTGTGGTCGGAAAAGATACTTGATACAATTTCAGTTTTCTTAAATTTACCAAGGCTTGATTTGTGACCCAAGATATGATCTATCCTGGAGAATGTTCCATGAGCACTTGAGAAAAATGTGTATTCTGTTGTTTTTGGATGGAGTGTCCTATAAATATCAATTAAGTCCATCTTGTTTAATGTATCATTTAAAGCTTGTGTTTCCTTATTTATTTTCATTTTGGATGATCTGTCCATGGGTGAAAGTGGGGTGTTAAAGTCCCCTACTATGAATGTGTTACTGTTGATCTCCCCTTTTATGGTTGTTAGTATTTGCCTTATGTATTGAGGTGCTCCTATGTTGGGTGCATAAATATTTACAATTGTTATATCTTCTTCTTGGATCGATCCCTTGATCATTATGTAGTGTCCTTCTTTGTCCCTTTTAATAGTCCTTATTTTAAAGTCTATTTTGTCTGATATGAGAATTGCTACTCCAGCTTTCTTTTGGTTTCCATTTGCATGGAATATCTTTTTCCATCCCCTTACTTTCAGTCTGTATGTGTCTCTAGTTCTGAAGTGGGTCTCTTGTAGACAGCATATATAAGGGTCTTGTTTTTGTATCCATTCAGCCAATCTGTGTCTTTTGGTGGGAGCATTTAGTCCATTTACATTTAAGGTAATTATCGATATGTATGTTCCTATTTCCATTTTATATATTGTTTTGGGTTCGCTACTATAGGTCATTTCCTTCTCTTGTGTTTCGTGTCTAGAGAAGTTCCTTTAGCATTTGTTGTAAAGCTGGTTTGGTGGTGCTGAACTCTCTCAGCTTTTGCTTGTCTGTAAAGGTTTTAATTTCTCCATCAAATGTGAATGAGATCCTTGCTGGGTAGAGTAGTCTTGGTTGCAGGCTATTCTCCTTCATCACTTTCAGTATGTCCTGCCACTCCCTTCTGGCTTGTAGGGTTTCTGCTGAGAGATCAGCTGTTAACCTTATGGGGATTCCCTTGTGTGTTATTTGTTGTTTTTCCCTTGCTGCTTTTAATATGCTTTCTTTGTATTTAATTTTTGACAGTTTGATTAATATGTGTCTTGGCATGTTTCTCCTTGTATTTATCCTGTATGGGACCTTCTGTGCTTCCTGGACTTGATTAACTATTTCCTTTCCCATATTAGGGAAGTTTTCAACTATAATCTCTTCAAATATTTTCTCAGTCCCTTTCTTTCTTTCTTCTTCTTCTGGAACCCCTATAATTCGAATGTTGGTGCGTTTCATGTTGTCCCAGAGGTCTCTGAGACTGTCCTCAGTTCTTTTCATTCTTTTTTCTTTATTCTGCTCTGCAGTAGTTATTTCCACTACTTTATCTTCCAGGTCACTTATCCGTTCTTCTGCCTCAGTTATTCTGCTATTGATCCTATCTAGAGTGATTTTAATTTCATTTATTGCATTGTTCATCGTTGCTTGTTTCATCTTTAGTTCTTGTAGGTCCTTGTTAACTGTTTCTTGCATTTTGTCCATTCTACTTCCAAGATTTCGGATCATCCTTACTATCATTATTCTGAATTCTTTTTCAGGTAGATTGCCTATTTCCTCTTCATTTGTTAGGTCTGGTGGGTTTTTATCTTGCTCCTTCATCTGCTGTGTTTTTCTGTCTTCTCATTTTGCTTATCTTACTGTGTTTGGGGTCTCCTTTTTGCAGGCTGCACTTTCGTAGTTCCCGTTGTTTTTGATGTCTGTCTCCAGTGGCTAAGGTTGTTTCAGTGGGTTGTGTAGGCTTCCTGGTGGAGGGGACTAGTGCCTGTGTTGTGCTGGATGAGGCTGGATCTTGTCTCTCTAGTGGGCAGGTTCACGTCTGGTGGTGTGTTTTGGGGTGTCTGTGGCCTTATTATGATTTTAGGCAGCCTCTCTGCTGATGGGTGGGGTTGTGTTCCTGTTTTGCTAGTTGTTTGGCATAGGTTGTCCAGCACTGTGGCTTGCTGGTCGTTGAGTGAAGCTGGGTGCTGGTGTTAAGATGGAGGTCTCTGGGATATTTCCACTGTTTAATATTATGTGGAGCTGGGAGGTCTCTTGTTGACCAGTGTCCTGAAGTTGGCTCTCCTACCTCAGAGGCAGAGCCCTGACTCCTGGCTGGAGCACCAAGAGCCTTTCATCCACACAGCTCAGAATAAAAGGGAGAAAAAGTAGGGAGAATTAGTAGAAGTATGAGTAAAGAAAGAAGGAAAGGAGGAAAGGAAGGAAGGAAGAAAGAAGCAAAGAAGGAAAGAAAGGAGGGAGGGAGGGAGGGAGGGAGGAAGGAAGGAAGGAGGGAAAGAAGGAAAAAAGACAGAAAGAAAGATGATACAGTAAAAATAATATAAAGTATAATATAGTTATTGAATTAAAAAATATTTAGAAAAAAAAAAAAAAGGGGGACGGATAGAACCTTAGGACAAATGTTGGAAGCAAAGCTATACAGAGAAAATCTTACACAGAAGCATACACATACACCTTCACAAAAAGAGGTAAAGGGGGAAAAATCATAAATCCTGCTCCCTGAGACCACCTCCTCAATTTGGGGTGATTCGTTGTCTAAAGGAGGGAAGGAAGGAAGGAAAGAAAGAAAGAACGAAGGTAAAGTATAATAAAGTTATTACAATTAAACTTAATTATTAAGAAAAAGAATTTTTAAAAAAAAGTCATGGACGGATAGAGCCCTAGGACAAATGGTGGAAGCAAGAGTATACAGACAGGATCTCACACAGAAGCATACACGTACACATTCACAAAAAGAGGAAAAGGGAAAAAAATCATAGATCTCGCTCCTAAATTCCACCTCTTCAATTTGGGATCATTCCTTGTCTATTCAGGTATTCCACAGATGCAGGGTACATCAAGTTGATTGTGGAGCTTTAATCCGCTGCTTCTGTGGCTGCTGGGAGAGATTTCCCTTTCTCTTCTTTGTTCTCACAGCTCACAGGAGCTCAGCTTTGGATTTGGCCCTGCCTCTGCGTGTAGGTCGCTGGAGGGCGTCTGTTTTTTCGCTCAGACAGGACGGGGTTAAAGGAGCCGCTGATTCGGGGCCTCCGGCTCACTCAGGCCGGGGGTTGGGGGATGAGCGGCATTGTGTTTTTAATTTGCATTTCTGTAACGATTAAAAATATTGTGTACATTTTCAGGTGCTTATTTGCTATCCATTATCTTCTTTTGCGAAGTATTTGTTCTTATAGTTTGCTCATGTTTAAATTTGAGAAGTTTGTTTTCCTATTGTTGAGTTTAAAGAGTTCTTCACATATTCTGGAAACAAATCTTTTATTAAAAATGTGATGTTCAAATATTTTCTCCTTTGGTATGTGGCTTACCTTTTTACTCTCTTCAACATGTATTTTGCAGAGAAAATGTTTTTAATTTTATAATTTATTGTCTATGCCAAATATTTCTTTTACAGATCATGTTTTTGATGTCACATCTGAAAATTCATCTTCAGACCCAAGGTCACACAGATTGTCTCCTATATATTCTTCTAAGTTGTACGTTTTTACATTTTACATTGAAATCTATGATGCATTTTTAGTTAATTTTTATACAAGGTGTCAGATTTCTGCTGAGCTTCATTTTTTTTTACAGAGGGACGCTCATTTATCCCCACACTGTTTGTTAAAACAAGTAGTCTTTCTTCACGGACTGGTACCGGGGTGTGCGGCCTGTTAGGAACCGGGCCGCCCAGCAGGAAGCGAGTGGCAGGTGAGCAAGAGAGCGGAGCTTCCTCTGCCGCTCCCCATCGCTCTCCATCGCCTCATTGCCGCCTGAACCATCCCACGCCTCCCCCCGTGGAAAAATTGTCTTCCATGAAACCGCTCCCTGGTGCCAAAAAGGTTGGGGACTGCTGCATTAGACTGTCTTTACATCTTTGCCAACTTTTCTTTCTGGGCTCTCTATTCTATTCCATTTATCTGCATGTCTATCCTTCCACTAAAACCCCACTATCTTGACTACCATAGGTTTAAAGACAGTCTTGAATTTGGGTAGTGTGAATCTTCCACCTTTGCTCTTTTGCAGAATGGTTTTGGTCCTGTGACTTCCTTAGCATTTCCATATACACTTGAAAATTAACTCGTTGCGGACTATGACTCAGCCATAAAAAAGAATGAAATAATCCCATTTGCAGCAACATGGATGGACTTAGAGATTCTCAAACTGAGGGAAGTAAGTCAGAGAAAGATAAATGTCATATTATTTCACTTATATGTGGAATCTAAAGAAAAAGGATACAAATGAACTTATCTACAAAACAAAAGTACAGTTACAGATGTAGAAATCAAACTTATGGATACTGGGGGTAAGGGGGAGAGGGATAAATTGGAAGATTGGGATTGACATATATACACTACTATATATAAAATGGGTAACTTATAAGGACCTACTGTATAGCACAGGGAACTCTACTCAACACTGTAATGGCCTATATGGTAAAAGAATCTACAAAAGAGTGGATATATGTATATGTATAACTGATTCACTTTGCTGTACACCTGAAACTAACACAACATTATAAATCAACTATAGTCCAATAAAAATAAAAAAAAATTAACTTGTTTGTATCTACAAAAGAAAAACCCTGCTAAGAGTTTGAGATTCTGATTGTGTTTGAATTAAATTTATAGGTAAAAATTTGTAGGTAAATTTATAGGTAAAATTAGGGAGAACTTAAATATTAACAATATTGAGTCTTCCTATAAATTAGCATGATTTATCTCTCCCTTAGTTTAGATATTTTTAAAGAAATTTCTTTCATTAGAGTTTTCAGTTTTCAGCATACAAATCCTTCTGCTTGCTTTAGCCTAACTTTGTTCTTCTTTCTAAAGTTTCTTAAGGTGGAGTATTAGGTTACTGATTTCAGATTATTTTTCTTCTCTAATATAAACATCGAAGGCTATAAATTTCTCACTAAGCACTGCTTTAGCTGCCTTGCACAGATTACAGTATGGTTTGTGTTTTCATTTTCATTAAGTTCCAAGTACTTTTTTGGATTCTAGGTTTTTATAGTATCATGATTTCTGGCTTAATTCCATTCATTCCATTTATATGGTCTCTATTCTCTTAATTTGTTGGGAGTTGTTTTATGACCCCAAATACAATCGATCTTGGTGAATGTTCCATGTGCATTTGAATCATAATGTATATTCTGCTGTTTTTAAGTGGAGTATGTTATTAATATCAGTTAGGTCAAGTTGGTTTATAATATTGCTTAGGTTACACATATCCTTACTGATTTTTTGCCTATGCATTGTATGAAATATTGAGAGAAGTATGTTACCTTTCAAAGTATAATTGTGGGTTTATCCATGTCTCCTTTCAGAACTACCCATTTTTGCCTTATGTGTTTTGAAGTTCTCTTATTCAGTACATATATGTTTAGGATTATTTTATTTTTTTGTAGGACTGACACCTTTATTATTAGGCAATTATTACTTTATCCCTAATTAATCTTATTTGTTCTAAATTCTGCTTTGTTTGAGATTAATATAGCTACTCTAGTTTTATTTTATTTAGTATTTGCATGGTCTATCTTTCTTCATTCCTTTACTTTTATTTATGCCTTTATATTTAATGCGAGTTTCTTGAAGATGCCGTGAAAATAACTTTAAAAAGTCTAATCTGAGAATCTGTTTTTTGAATAGTGTGTTTATCCACACTGTTCACATTTAAAGTGCTTATTGATAAGATTGGAGTAACCCTGTCTTACAAGCTGTTTCATAGGACTTTCTTTTCTGTTTCTGCATTTTCTACCTTCTCTAGGCTTAATTGAGCATTTTGTAAGATTTCATTTTGTCTCCTCAATTGACTTATTATTTAGTTTAAAAAAAAAATTTTTTAGTGGTTTCCCTATATTTAAAAATGTTTGATCTTATAAATTTTGCCTGAAGTAGTAATCTCATGTATAGAATAAGTTCTATGCACAGATATATTAATAATTACATTGTATTTGTAACAGAAAACATTTAAAAATTCTGTAAATGTCTAATCACATGTCAAAAGTTGAATCAACTGTGGTACAGCCTTTGGTAAGACGATTACACAATATTACAAAAATGATTACACAGCAGTTGGAAGGATGGATTTAAACAAAAGTATGTGAAACAGACATAGACAAAGACACATGGGTTGAAACCCTGGCCTACTTACCAACTGTGGCATCTCAATCTCCTTATCTATAGAGTCAAATAATGGCATATTGTCTCACTGGGTTTACTGGTGGGGACCAAACGAATGACCCACAAAAACCCCTACACATAATGGTGGCTCAGGGACTGGAGAGAAAATGTATTAATTTGCATTCTTTCTATGTGAAATTCATTGTGGACTGGAAAAAAAGTGTTGACGAGTCTTTTGTTTGAAACTTAGCTTTACCACTTATTAATTATACAATCTTGGTTAAGCTTTTAAATTTTTCTGTGAGTTATTTTATCTAAGTGGAAACAAACCACCCACTCACAAGGTTGTTGAGAAGATTAAATAAGATGATAAAGGGTCTGACATAAGATTGGTCACAGAGCAGGAGCTAGTTTATCTCCTCAGTGAGCTTTGTAGAAAGAATTTATCTTTTTCCTTTCTTTAGGGCACAGATTCTGTAGGTGCTGATCACAAACACAGGGAGTTAATAATGACTTTTGTGTATTGAATTAAAAATAGTACTATGATTTGCTGAGGGTTTGTTTTTTACCAGGTTCTTGATTTGTATACAAGAATTTCATGCCAGACATAACTACAAAGAAACAAAAACAAACTTTTCTAAGTAGAAAATGGTAGTGCTAGAGGTTGGGTAGTGATGTAGGACCCAGTATTTTAAGATTTAGGATAGTTTATTGCAATGGGGTTTATTGCAATAAATCACATATATTCACAGAGGACTTTCAAAACAGTCTTAATGAAAGTCATTTCTTCACTTGGAAAGAAGTGGAGGCTAAGACACTTTGATGTGAGGCTGCGAACAAGAGTTCAGCTGAACGACGTAAGGCTGGTCCTCTTTGGTGAGCACAGTCTATAAAGAAATGTGGTCTCATTTATTTTACCTCTTTTTTTAAAAAAATAAAAAACACAAAACTAAGGAAGTTTCTATCTTTCATTTACTTATTTAAATGACTTAGCTTTGTCACATTCTCTTTTTCTTGTACCTGTGCTCTAGTGGAAAAGATATTGTCTAAAATGGAGACAGAAGAATACATTCTGTATTGTCCCATTCATACAAAATTCTAAAAGGAAAACTAGTTTATCATGACAGAAAACAGATCAATGGTTACCTGAAGATGGGGGCAATGGGAGTGAGGAACGAGATGAAGGAGAAATTACAAAGGAACATCATGAGGAAACTTTGGGAGGACACGGATGTGTTCTTTGTGTAGGTGTCGATGATTTCAGGAGTGTACATATATGTCAAAATCAATCAAAGTGTTCACTTTAAATATGCAGTTTATTGGATGTCAATTTCACTCCATTGACGTTCTTAAAAATATATAAGAAAACAAATAAATAAGTAAAATGGAAAAAAATAAAATAAAATGAAGACGGGAATTCTCTGCTCTCAGTCCGGCTAGGGGCTCTGGTTTCCCCAAGTGAATGAAAGGACTGAGACGCTGAGGGCACTTGCCGGCACCTGGTAACAAAGACTTTATCCGTTCAGAGTGGAGAGGCAAATTGGGATGGATTTTATATGAAGTGCAATTGCCAATTTACTTTTCATTAAGTATCAGGTCTTTTGAAAGATATAATTTATACTGGACGGGATCAGTTCAGTTGTCTTTGCTGGTGACTTGGAAACAAGAGGACAAAATATGATGTTGCATTTTATTGTTTAAGTATGGGTAAAAGACCAAATGAATACTTTAACAAGAGTGTAATAAGATTTTTACAATGAACAGGGCTTTAGTGGCTAAATTTTCTTTACAGGTACATTAATTTAAAAAGAAAAAATCCATCTCATTATCAGAATGGGTTTTTATATACATGTAGAAAAATGAATGTGTATGTATATGATCTAGGCATATAAATGTTTCTTCAATTTATGTGCTTGAGAAAACTCACATCAGCCTTATGGGGTTGGGGATGTAGGTTGGGTTGAGATGAACTGAGTAACTAAGACTCCAAAAATAATTTTATCTGTTTTTAATCTAGTTAATGAGAAGAAGTCTTGTAAGTATTGTAATTTGAGCTAAAGAGTTGAAGTTCACAGCAGAACCCTTCGGAGTTGGAGTAGCAGCTCTGCAGTGTCTAGCAGTGAGGCCTCAGGAGAGCTGCCAAATACCTACTGACCTTCATGTTGCTTCTCTAAAACCAGGGAAGTGATATCTACCAGTTTATTGTGAGAGCTTTTTACACCATAACTTTCAATGAACATTTAAGGAGGGTTCATTAGGGCATTGTTAACTTCAGACTATTGGATTCTTACTGGATTACAGGTCATTACACTTGTACAGCTATAAGTTGTTAGTCTATTGATGTCTGTGCCTATGTAGCCTTTATGTTCTTTCATGTAGAACATTTAACCAATAACAGAAGGATATTGGAGACATGGGAGAAGGGTATCCATATTTTGGACCAAAGCCAGGGAGGGATGTGTGTGTGTGTGTGTGTGTGTGTGTGCGTGTGTGTGTGTGTGTGTGCCCACATGCATTTTTTAGCCAGAACCACTATCAGGAATTTTTTTTTTCCATCAAGAATAAGAAAGCTTCAAAGTTCTTTTCTAGTTATACAAGATATTGTTAAGTATAAAAAGCAAAATGTAGAAAAGTTTTAAGAGAATGCAACCTTCCCTCTGTATGTTTGTATTCTTTTATTATGAGCGAGAAAAAACACAGAAGGCAGAATACTAACTGGTTAATTGAATAAATTGAAATTGGACTGGAGAGTTGAGACAAAGATGCAGAAGGAGAGGGGGAGGTAGAAGAAAACCATCAAAGAAAATGGAAAACATCAACCTTAGACTATAAATATAATCTTGGTTTTATTTTTGCAATTATGCAAACTACTATGTGCTTACATACACAAAGAAATTTAATATATTAGACCATGACGAACCTATCCCTTTGACACAGAGCTCTGGGAAGCCCTAAGGAGACAGAGATAGAGGCTGTCTTAACAGATGCAGAGCCCAGATGGAAAAGCCAGAGGATGAAGAACAGAGAGGTAGGTGTCTGGCATTGTGAAGAATTCACCAGGAGTAAGTATATCTCTGTGGAAGTGGAATTTTCTGTGTCTTGGTAGGAATAAAAGCTTTTGACTTCAGATAGCTGACATCCACCTGCAGATCAGAGAGGAATTGTATCAGTGTGGAATGCAGATGGGTGTCGGCTGTACTTGCAGAAGGCAAAGAGAACAGGTAAACAGAACAGACAGGCAAGGGACTCTTTTTTGAGACATGCCTGCCTGGAGACAGTGCTAATGGATAATTTCCTCCAAGGTCTAGGGAGACTTCATCTGGACAATAAAAGAACACGAAAACCTTTTAAATCTAATGCACTTTTCCTGAGTCAAATACATTTGCTTTAGAGGATTTAGTTCTGTACTTTATCAATACACATTTGTAAGGGTATTTGTTTGGATTTGAATCCAGGTCAGCGTTCTGTTCACTCATTTTTCCTCTTGGCCCTTGACCTTTCTTCTGGGATAATCTTCCTTCTTCACAAGTACCTGCATTAGAAACTCCTTTAATGTAATATTTTTGCAAACTCTTTCCTTTTTTTTCTTTTTTTTTTGACCGCACCATGCAGTATGTGAGATCTTAGTTCTCCCACCAGGGATTGAACCCCTGCCCCCTGCATTGGGAGAACGGAGTCTTAACCACTGGACCAACGGGAAAGTCCCTCTTTCCATTTTTTGATTATATTTAAAAGTCTGTATTTTATTCCTTGAAAGATAGTTTTCTTTGTACATGTACTAGGTGGACAGGGAGATTTCTCTCACTTCTGTCTGATGCTATTTGAGTGTCTTCTTTTCTCCATGGTGGCTATTGAGAAATCTATATTTTCCCTGACTTTTATTTTTTTAGAAGTCTTCTGTTTTTCTTTCCTGGCTACTTTGTAGAGGTCTTCTTGTTTTCTGCAGTTGAAAAATAATATGCTGGTGGCAGATTTCTTCTTATTTAATTTATAAGTATGCATTGATCTGCGCATCCTGTTTTTTATTGGTTCTGGACAATTTCTAGCCTTGAGCTTCTGAGGTTACCTCTCTTCCATTTTCACTCTTCTCTCCTGCTAGGACTGCTCAGATATGTGTTAAAATGTAACTGTCATCAGCACTGTCCATCAGACTCATCCAGCTTCTGGACGCCAGGCTTGCCAGGAAGGGTTGCCCTTCCTGACCTTTGGTTGCCCGGGGCCACGTGGTGCATTCCAGTCAACGGCCTGTAGGCAAAAGTGATGCGTGCCCTTCCAGCCTGCAGATTTAATTGGCAGTGGAACCCTTCCTTCTTCTACCTGGAACCCTTCCTTCTTCTACCAACGTGAACAGTACTCCAAGTTGTGGCAGTTTCAGTAGTGGAGGTGTCAGAGGAGGATGACAGCGCATGCAGGCCTCTAAGGACTCAGGATGGACTTGTAGAGTGAGCAGGAAATCACATTTGCTTGTTTCAAGGCAGTGAGATGTTGGAGTAATTTGTCACCATAGTTTTACTAAACCTGGCCAAGCCAAGAGACCCTCTCATTATATCATCCATATCCATTAATGCCTATTTTATGTATTTCATCTTATTCCATGTATTTCTCTTACTACATCTTTCATTTTGCTAATTATTACTTAAGTTTAATATATAAATGAATTTAACAACTATGGGTTTGTTTTTTCTTTTACCGTGTGTACTTTTTCTAATACTCTTATGTTGATTAATCATTTTTACTCATGCTGTTTATTTCTCCAAATATATTGCATGTGACAATTCTATATTCTGTATCTGAAAATCCACAACTCTGTAGTCCTTTGGGATATAATCTGTTATTTGTTGTTTCTGTCAATACTCAGTCCTAGTTGTTTGCTTTCTCCTGGGTTTTGTGAACTTGGATTATAAGCTTATTGTTTAATCTGGGCAGTGGGATCCTTGTAGACCTAAATTACAGGTCAGAGAAGCATTCCCCCTCCTCACTCTGCACGAGTCTCGACTCAGCTTTCTGGTCAACCTTGTCCTTCTCCATAAAGCTAGTTCCCAGGCTTAGTTTCTTGTTTGCTGTGAACAGCTGTCCCTCCCTGGGGAACTCAACCTCTCCTGCTCTCCTGGCCCCCTGCAGCTCTGGCTCAGTCAATCCCACCTCCTTGATGCTTCAGTATCATCTCATTAATGTGGTGTGGTGTGTGTGTGTGTGTGTGTGTGTGTGTGTGTGGTGTTTGCTTTGTTTGGAAAAGGCAAGAACTTGGGGATCTCCCTTAGTATTTGAAAAACAGAAGGCAATATTTCAGATTATGTCTATACTTCACTGCTTTGTTCCTAGAGAACTAGAGGCTTTTAAAAAATAAACCTTCAGTGTGATGTAATTGACATATATATAAAACAATTCAATAATTTTGTTATACGTTTACGTGCATAAACCCAACACCACCATCAAGATGATGAACACATCCATCACTGCAAAATGTTCCCTTGCTCCTTTTGAACCACCCCCCACCTCTCCTCTTCTTAGGCAGCTACTGATTTTCTGTTACCATCAATCACTTTATATTTTGTATAATTTTACAGAACTGGACTCATACACTGTGTACATTTTTGTCTGCCTTCTTTACTCCATGTAATCGTTTTGAGATTCATTCGAGTTGCGGAGTTGTGTCCCATTGTATGGACATATCAAACTTTGTTTATTCATTCATCTGTTGATGGACATTTTGGTTGTTTACAGCTTTTGTCCACTACAAATAAAGCTGCATGAACATTCCTGTATATGGACACATATATGATTTAATTCTTGGGTAAATTGCCTAAGAACTGAATGGCTGAGTCTTATAGTAGTTGTATGCGGCGAGCCGCTTCTGACCAGCAGAAAGACAAGTCACCACACGCTAGATTCTTCTCGTATCACACTTTATTGGAGTACAGCTTGGTTATAGACAGATGGAAGGAAGACCCCGAGCTTTGTTCACACTGGCTTTTTATAATGCACTATAACCTGTGGCACCCTGTGGTTGGCTGGTTAACTCAACCTGTGGTTGGCTGGTTAACTCAATCTGTGGTTGGCTGGTTAACTCAACAAGATATGTGCTGTTCACAATTTATTGGTTGCAATTCTGAGCCTTTATTAGCATATTGGCTCGTCGTGGCGCATGTGTGGCACATAGCCTTTGGGCTACTCCCTGATAAGCGTTATCTGCGACCAGCAGAACAACGGCTTCCACGTTATCTGCGGCATGGCAGAACAACGGCTTCCCACAGTTGTATACTTAACTTTGTAAGAAACAGGCAAACTCTCTTCAAAGTGTCTGCACCATTCTGCATTGTAGGAGAGTTTCAATCCTCCCCCTAATCCCCACCCCACATTCTTGCCAACACTTGGTTCGGGCAGTCTTTTCAGTTTTAACCATTCTAATAGGTGTGAGGTGGTATCTCATCGTGGTTTTAACCTGTATTCCCTGATGATCAGTGATGTTGAGCAACTTATCACATGTTTATTTGTCATATGGACATCTTTATTTGACAAAGTGTATATTCGTATATTTTGTCCCTTTTTAAAATTGAGTTGTTTGTTTTCTTGTTGTCTGTGTACTGAGATTTCTTTTTATATCATAGATTTAAGGTCTTAATCAGACATATATATATATATATATATATATTTTTTTTTTTTTTTTTTTTGGTGGTGCGCGGGCCTCTCACTGTTGTGGCCTCTCCCGTTGCGGACCACAGGCTCCGGACGCGCAGGCTCAGCGGCCATGGCTCACGGGCCCAGCCGCTCCACAACATGTGGAATCTTCCCGGACCGGGGCACGAACCCGTGTCCCCTGCATCGGCAGGCGGACCCCCAACCACTGCGCCACCAGGGAAGCCCTCAGACATATTTTTGATAAATATCGTCTCTCAGTCTGTGGCTTGTCTTTCCAATCTTTAAACTCATTATTTTAGCTCATTTTATTCTTTTAACTCATTCAAAACAGCTGAAGTTTTTCCTGTTCATAAAGTCCAATTGCTCATATATTTTACGAATTATGCTTTCAGTGCTGTATCTAAAGACTCTTTGCCTAACCCAAGGTCAGAAAGATTTTCTCCTATGTGTTCTTTGAGAAATTTTATAGTTTTAGGTCTTACACTTAGCCCTCTGATTAGAGATTTTGATGCTCATTTTACTGAGTGACGGTGAACAAGTCACAACATTGAATTGGATCCTACTTTCCTCAAACATGGTACGTGGGTTGGGAATGAGGCAGTTGATGGGAGAGCAAGATATGGCAGAGACAAGCTGAAGGCAGATGGGAACTCAAAGGTACACCTTGTGCTGTCCATTCTCTGTTACACAGATTTTTATAGGGGAGTATAAGTGACTGTTCACAACAACGATAAAAACATGAAAACGACTTGAAGAACAGTACAACTTCAGAAAAAAAAACCGTAAAAAATCATAATACGCATTTTTAGGGTAGGAACCAGCTTGAGTATGTTTACCCCCCAGGCAGGGGACGGGCGACTCCCCACCTGAGTTCCTGCCTTCTGCCTATGCTCTTTAGAATGCCATCTGAGTCCTCCTTGCAACAATCTCCCTGAACAGGTAAACCCAGATACAAATGCCTCACTCAGGAGGGCTCCTCTTTAGTCTTTTCTACAGGACTGAAGCCATAATCCAGCAAAAGCCACTTCTGAACCCTTACAGTCCTCCTGCAGCCCACTGTCTGCCTGAGTGTTTCTCAACCGGGACATTAGAATCATTTATACTTAGCTATTTCTGTTTTCCAGAAGAAGAAGGTGGGGGCGGGGGAGGGGGAGGGCGAGAGGAAGAAGAAGCAGCAGCAGTCTGGCCTCCTGCCTGCTTTATTCCAGAAGGAGGTTAAAATTACAACACGAAAATGTGAAGGCAGAATTTACCCAGTTTTGTCTTTCTACAGGGTGCCTTTCACTGGGGTTGTCACTAACGGGTCTTTGCCAGTACTTCTGTGACGTGCAGCCTGGACCCTGTGCTAGGCAAGGGACGAGGGGAGGGGACAGTTTTATCCACTCTGCTAAGCAGTAGCCATGGGATGACCTAACAGCCACCCATAGGAGAGTCATCTCAGACCATATCTATTTTAGAATTTAGAAAATCAAAGCTCTGAGAGTTCAGCTAACTTGTTCTGGGTCATGCAGAAAAATGGCATAGCTGGGGCCCTGAACTCAATCACCTGGTTCCAAATCCACACCCAAATACAGAAAACATATCAAAACCATAGAATTTACTTTCACTTGGCTTTTCTTTTTTAAGGACTAAATTCTTGGTAGCAGAAAGAGCACTTTTGGTGGAGTCAAAGCACCAAGATTCGAGCCCTCCTATTCCATTATTCTGTTGTGTGAGCCTGGAAATGTACTTCCTGTTTGTGCCTTAGATCATTATCAAGTAATCTTTAAATGTACTCTCAATCATGTAGCCACTGGCATAGCTTATATGAGACAACCAAGCAGATTATTTTTTAAATAATCTGCTCCACATGTGACCAAATTCTTTTCACTAGTCACGGGATCATCTGTAATAATGATTATTTTCTAGATTCATTCTTTAGTGATAAAACAAGTAACTGCTTAAAAAAGAATGCTTCTTTTTACAATCCATTCATCAAATGCAGTAGCATATTGAATATATGAACTACAATGAGGTCTCATGGAATAAAGAGACCACAGCGCCCAGAGTGCACCCTGCTTTGCTCTTCTGTTAAATTTTAAACACAAATAAGAACTCCAGGTGGTCATGCAGAATGAAAAAATCCAAGCAAGGCAGGCATTTCTCTGCCTTTTTTTTTTTTTTTTTTTTTTTTTTTGCGGTACGCGGGCCTCTCACTGTTGTGGCCTCTCCCGTCGCGGAGCAGAGGCTCCGGACGCACAGGCTCAGCGGCCATGGCTCACGGGCCCAGCCGCTCCGTGGCATGTGGGATCTTCCCGGACCAGGGAACGAACCTGCATCCCCTGCATCGGCAGGCGGACCCCCAACCACTGCGCCACCAGGGAAGCCCTATTCAGTATTATTATTATTTTTTTTTTTAAGTTTACTCCAGACAATGCACCCTTTATCACCTGCATGTGGGCAGGGGCATTCCACTGCCCTGACCTTGGTATAATTTTGCACATGATCCACTTTCATATAATTGCATTTTGCTAGAACTCTGTGTTATTGGAGACCTCACAGGTCTGCTTTCTACTCCTCTGGCATTGGGTGAACAGGAACCTTCAACTCTAGGACTAGAGATGACTTGCAAATCAACTTTTCTCTTGACAGAGAAAGGCTCACCTTGACACCTGTAATTAAGAGAAAGTATTTTTTTTTTTTTTTGGCGGTACACAGGTCCCTCACTGTTGCGGCCTCTCCTGCCGCGGAGCACAGGCTCCGGATGCGCAGGCCCAGCAGCCATGGCCCACGGGCCCAGCCGCTCCGCGGCATGTGGGATCTTCCCGGACTGGGGCACGAACCCATGTGCCCTGCATCGGCAGGCGGACTCCCAACCACTGCACCACCAGGGAGAAAGTAGGGAATCCCCTGGTGTCCAGGAGTTAGGACTCAGTGCTTTCACTGCCAGGTCCTGGGTTCAATCCCCAGCCAGAGAATTAAGATCCCACAAGCCACGTGGTGTGTCAAAAAAAAAAAAAAGCAAACAAGAGAGAAAGTAAACTTTTAAGTTCTCCTGACTTAAAGGGAAGGGTCCTTACCTTGTCTTTCTTCTAGCAATGCGCTTCAGACTCAGCAAGGTGGACTGAACATTGACTTTGCAAACTTCACCACTGTTAACCAACAACCTCTAGATATGCAGGGCACTGATATTTATTGAATAGCTACCATTTGCATGGTCTGTCATTCTCTTTTTATGAGAGTAAGTGGAGGCCTTGGTTTTCAGGGACTCCTGGATAAGAACACAAGAGATGGCCCAGACATCCAGATGCCAGGTTGCCTTGATGTCCAGCGGAGCACATCCACATTTATAGCGATGGCCAGGCTCGGGTGAAAACACACAGCCAGCACAATTCAACTCAAAGCTGCCCCTGGAAATAGCTCTGCTGGCTTCAGGGTGTGGTGCAAATTGTCGATTTAATCTACAAAGCCTCTCTCCTGCTCTAGGCCAGAGGAGCCACCGCACCCAGCGGGAGAGGCGCCAGGGCCCCATTACTCAGACCCATCCTCCCGGAGAAGCACAGTCGACAGCTGGTCCCACCAGGCATGTGGGCAGCGTCATCCAGGCCCAGGTCCAGGCCCTGTAGGTCACACTTCTCCTGGTGACATCTCTCATGGAGCTTGGAAGGGATTTCATGTGTGGGTGGGTTTCCCAGGAAATTACTGATGCCGGCACATTTTTTGCTGCCTGGATACATGTGTCTTTCTCTGTTAGGCTATGAAGCTACCTGGTACAGACATCATGTAGCTCTGTGCCTTGATTTTATCTGTGTCCCTGTGCTGATGGGCATGGCCTATTGTCTCAAAAAAAAAAAAAAGAAAAAAAAAAGATTGTTAATTTGAATTAATCAAGTGGTTACTTTTTTCTTATATGTGTCCTTTGAGAACTAAACCCATTTTGATCTGGCCTGGGAATAAATAGTAACCACCACCGGCCACCTCCACCTCCCCGCTTGTTCATACCCTGAGCAAACCTGTCAGGTTATTTTCAGCATTATTTGTAACCATTCACACTAAAACGATATGCAATAGTGATATGCAAATTGTTTTGGGGACCATTGAATCAACTGGTCATGCCCCAAAGGGTGCAAAACCTAAAAATAGCAAGCGAATTCCTGGACACAGAACAAGCTGTGTCTGAGTTTTAGCATCTGGAATTACCCATCTCTTGCTGGAGAGGAACTCTCCTGTCCCTAATTCACAGGGACTCCGTTGGCCTCTGTCAGCAGGGCTCATCTTCTGGGCCTATGGTGGGACCAGTGCAGACAGGCCCACCTACCAACCAGGAGGCTGCCTCAGGTCCACACAGGGCTGCCAGCTCAGGAGAGCAGGCACTGGGTTGCCGTTGGGTTTCCCTTGTTCCTAGGTGTCTGTTCATGTCCTGATATTTATTTATAGCATTACCAGTTTAATTTCTGAAACTCTGAATTTCAAATTTGGGCTTGAATTTGAAAATTAAACAGCCTCAAAAATTAACATATATACACTACTATATATAAAATAGATAACCAACAAGGACCTACCATATAGCACAGGGAACTATACTCAATATTTTGTAATAACCTATAAGGGAAAGGAATAAAAGAATATATATATATATATATATATATATATATATATATACACATATATACTATGTATATACATATACATATATATGTAACTGAATCACTTTACTGTACATCTGAAACTAACACAACATTGTAAATCAACTACACGTCAATAAAATAATTAAAAAAAATTTTTTTAATTTAAAAAAGGTAAATAGATAAAAAATGCATCTTATATTCATTCTGGCAACTCAACTGTTATAGACAAGAGAACACTTAAAAAAAAAACACTTTCATTCTTTTCAAAAATTGTCTTAAATGTATTGAAAAGAAAGCCTTATTTAAGCAGAAGGGTAATTCCAAGTAACTTTACTTATAGACTATGTTCATTTCTAAATGGTGTCATTATAAAATTATACAAACAACTGCTGGGAAGTTCTCTAACAGCAAATTATTGTTTGTTTTTTGTTTTGTTTTTAAGATAAATAAGTTTGGAAAAATTATCTGTTCTCTGGGGAGGTGTGTGTTTCTCATTTATTCTTCTCTCATTTTACTTGATGAAGTGTCATATTCTACCCACAAAAGTCCATTTAAAAAATGTCTTGTTTTTCAGAAAAATATTTATTTAAAGTAGAAAATTCAAGTGCTATAAAATACTATCCCGGTACAAGTGTGTTTCCTCTCTTCTCTCCACACTGGGTTCCAAGTTCCCCCATCACTGCCCCAACTTCCTCTGTGTCCGTTGGTCCAGACATGACTACCCAAGCATTAACGTGACTGAGTGAATGTGTTGCTCTACCCTTTATTTGAACATCCGTGGGAGCAGAAGTTTGACACACTTTTCTCATTTAGCTTCTTTGATGTGATAATTCTAGGGGACATTTTGTTTCATCACTCGCAGACTACTTTAATGACTATATTGTGTTTCCTTGTTTCAATGAGCCTTAATTTAATTAACTACTATTTATAATCTACTGCTGAGTGTTTAGGCTGTTTTCCAGTCATTTTCTACCACACAGAATTCTACTATGAATGCATGTATCTCTCTGTGCATGTGTGAGTATGTATGTGTCCATATAAGTCCTTAAAAGTGGAATGTCTCAGACAAAGGGGACGTATGTGTGTTTTCTGCGTGGCTAGAATTCTAAGGTCTGGTTGAACTGTCAATGTTGCCAAATCAATGACAAAAAGGTGTACTCTCACTTACTAAGCATTTATATAGAGATTCTTGTTTTCCAATAACTTCAAAAGTAAACTGCCTTACCAAGCATGGTGGTATCTACAACTTGAGAGGAGAATTGTGCTATTTTGTTTTTGCTATAATTCCTTAATTATAAGCAAAGTTGGGTCACTTTATAAAACTTTAAGTGGCCTTTGGGTTTCCTTGTCTGTGAATGTTCTTTGCTCATTTTCCTGGTTTTCTTGTCCCCCATCCTTTGAATATTTGTAATGACACGCCCACATGCAGACATTCTCTCCCTCTCTTTTCCCCTTTTCTGCCACATCTGGCAGAAAAAATGACAACATGCATTTTATTTTATGAAAATGTACGTTAAAAAGAATCCTTGCACAGTTAGGAGTGGTGGGGGTCCGTGGCACACCTGGCATAGAGTGCTCGGTTGCTCACCTCTGCTCAGTTCAGGCATTTCAACTTTGTAAAGGTTATTTTTAAAAAGGCCAGACTTGTGGTCCTGGATGAACATAATGATACCCAAGGAAAACTCTGGAAGGTAGTAGGAAGGTGGTAAGCTAGACTAGGACCCCAAGATAGCAGGAAGAGCACTGTGGCATGATGTCTGGTCCCCCCTCACCTGATAGAGGTGCCCCTCTCCACCCTAGCAACAGAAGGTGGCCCAGGTGGGTGCATTTCTCACCTGGACTGATGGGAAACCCTCTCAGAGACACAACCCCCGGGGAGACTGATGGGAGACCAGAAGCCAGGGCTGCCCTCCTTCCCTCCTGGATCCAAAACCCCTTTTCTACTGGAGAGGCCAGGGTGCTCAGGTGAGAGAAAGGTCCCATTCCCGGCAAGGAGCCTTTGTTCCCCAGCCCAAGCCCTTCACACTGCTCAGACATAGGAGGGTTGGCCAGCTGGTGGAATCCTATTACTTCCTTTCCTTACAGATAGCAGGCTTGTGGCTAACCCCTCCCTTCCTTAGGCATCACAAAAGTGGTGAGGAGGAAACCCAGGCATCAGATAAACCAAGGACACCAACTAACACAGAAAGCTTCTGCAAATTAAACTTGCATTAGAACCACAGCCCGCAAAGCAGGCCAAGAACCACATGCTAAACCTAACCAGGGTGGCTGCCTGTTAAAGTGAAAGGTTAAATAGGATCCAGAGTCTGCTTACATAATAGACAAAATGCGCAGGATACAATAAACATTACTAAGAAGCGAGAAAATCACAGCATGAATGAGAAAAAACAATCCACTGACTCCCACACCAAGATGAATCAGTGGTTGGAATTGTCTGACAAGGGTTGTAAATCAGCCATCAGAAAAATGCTACAACAACCTATTGGAAATCCTCTTGAAAAAAATAAAAAATAGAAAATCTCAACAAAGAAATTGAAGTTATTAACAAAGAAAGAAACAAACAAATAACAACACAAACAAGAAAGAACCAATTATTGGGTGGGCTCAAGAGTAGAGTAGAGACAACAGAGTATAAAGCTGATAAAATCAGGGATGGATCAATAGAATTCAACTGACCCAAACAATTGAGAGTAAATAGGCTGGAAAAAATGAACAAAGCCTCAGGGATAGGTGGGACAATAACAGAGGTTGAGCATTCAAGTTGAAGGAGTATTAGAAGCAGAGGGAGAGAGACTGGGACAGAAAGAGAATTTAAATAGATGTTGGGTGAAAGCTTCCCAAATTTGGTGAACTACACAAACACACAGACTCAAGATGTGGAACAAACTCCAAGTAGGATAAACCCCAATATATCCATGAATCCATTATAAATAAACTGTTGAAAATTATAGGCAAAGAAAAACATCTTGAAGAACGAGGAGAGAGATAATGCATCACTATAGGGAACACTAACCCACATGACAGTAGCTCTCTCATCTGAAATCACAAGGGCCAGAAGAAAGCAGAACACTTTTCACAGGCTGACAGAAAAGAGCTGTCAAACACAAATTCTACATCCAGTGAGACCATTCTTCAGGAATGATGGGGAAATAAAAGCCATTCGCAGATGAAGGAAAAGTTAAAGTCTATGTGTCTAACAGACATCCAAAAACACTATAAATAAACCAAGATGCTTCCCCATAAAACATTCAAGAAACCCAAATGAAGCAAGAATCAAGGAACAGAGGAATGAGACCAGAATAAACAAACAGAAAACTAATAAAAATGCGGCAGACTTAAAAACTAACACTTTAATAATTACCTTAAATATAAATAATCTAAATATACCAATATAAGACAGAAATTAACAAAGTGGATAAAAAAGTGACCCAACTATATGTTATTTATAAGAAATTATGTTTCAGTTCAAGAACATAAGTTGTTTGGGAAAAAAAGGATAGAAAATATATTCCACGTAAATGCTAATTTTTTTTAAAAGCAGGAGTGATAGTAATATCTGGTAAAGTTGACTTCAGAGCAAAGAATATCTGTAAAGACAAACAGGGACATTAACCTAAGGGCAAAGGAAGGACTCCACAGGGAGACACAACAATCCTAAATGGGTACACATCAAACAACACAGCCTCAAAATACAGGAAGCACAAGTTTATAGGAATAAATAGAGAAACTGACAAATTAACAGTGCTGGTCAGTGACTCCAACACTCTCCTCTCAGGAACTGACAGAGCTACCAGCTAGAAGGTAAGCAAGATTTGAACAGCACAGTTGATCAACAAGACCTAATTGATGTATAAGGAGCACTTCACTCAATAACAGCAGAATAGGCACTTTTCCAGGTGCCTGTGGAACACGCACCAAGAGGGATGAATCCTGGTCCCTCAAACAGACTTCAGCCCATTTAAAGAATTGAAATGATGTACAGTGTTCTCTAAGCATAATGGAATAAAATTATAAATTAATAACAAAAGACAACAGACACCATTTGGAAATTAAATAATATACTTCTGAATAATTCATGAGTAAAGAGAAAGTCTTAGAAGAAAAAAAATATGTATAGTACTGAATGAAAAATGAAAACACATGTCCAAGTATGTGAGATGCAGTGGAAATAGAGCTGAGAAGGAAATTTATGGCATTATAGTGTACAGTAGGAATGAAGAAAGGTCCTAAAGGAGTAATCTAAATTCCTTCTTGAAGAAAAATTAGAGCAAAATAAACACAAAGCAAGCAGATGGAAGAAAATGATAAAAAAAAAAAAAAAAATCAATGACATTGAAAATAGAAACACATTAGAGAAAAAAATCAATTTAAAAAATCTGGTTTTCCCCCAAATCAGTAAAATTGATACTTCTAGAAACATCAGCAAAAATAAAAAGAGAACACATAGATCACCAGTATACAGAATAAAATGGGGGTATAACACTACAGATTCTGCAGCCATCCATAAGATAATAAAGGAAAACTGCAAACAACTTTATGTTCACACACTGCAAAGTTTAGAACAAATGAACCAACTTTTTGAGAACCACCAACTACCAAAACACAACCAAGATGAAATAGAAAATCTGAATATGCTTATAACCATTCAAGAAACCAAATTTGTAATTAAAAGCCCCTGAGAAAGCAAGCTCCAGGGCCAGATGGCTTCACTGGAGAATTCTGCCAAGCATATAAATAAAGATTAACATAATTATTACAAAACTTCTACAGAAAATAGTAGAGGATGGAATAATTCCCAACTCATTTTATGAGGCAGTATTACCCTGATAGTAAAACCAGGACAAGGCAGGAGAGAGAGAAAGAGAAAGTACGGGAATGGGGGGAAGAAGAAGGAAGGAAGAAAAGAAAGAGAAAACTATAGACCAATGTCTGTCATGAACACAAAACTCCTTGACAATACCTTAGCACAGAAACATAACAATATCTCAAAAGAATTACACACCATGACTAAGTGATATTTATTACAAGTATGAAAGGCTGGTCCAACATTTGAAAATCAAGCAACGTAATCTCCCTATTTCATCAAGCGGAAGAAGAAAAATCATATGATCATATGAACTGATGCAGAAAAAGCATCTGGCAAAATCCAAAATTATAATAGAACTCCCAGCAAGTAACAAACAGTAGGGGGAATTTCCTCAGCTTGGTAAAGAATATCTGCAAATTACCTACAAGTAACATTATACTTAATGGTGAAAAACTTACTGATTTTTCCTTAGGTTTCGGAACAAGGCAAGGGTGTCCACCCTCACCAGTCTTATTCAACATCGTGGTGGAAGATCTAGCCAGTGTAATTAGGTAAAAAAAAAAAAAAAAAAAAAGAAGTAAAAGCATCCAGATCAGAAAGGAAGAAACAAAAATGTCCCTATTGCAGGCTGCCTTGTTCCTGGGTGGCCTCTCAGGGCTACTGGTCCCCATGGTGCCACATCATGCATAACTGGATGGCTAGATTCCCTCCACCCTGGTGTGTACCCTAGAGACCAGGAGACGCCCCAAGCACCAGCTTACATTCTGGAGTAGGCCTGACATGATATTTGTACAAATGAGGGGTCTTACCCCTCAAGATGGCCACGGAGGGTCACAAAGTCCAAGCGAGAGAAGTGGAGAGTAAAACTCAGTGTACCTGGGCCAGGCTCTGGACCCAGAGCTCCTCCTTTTGAGGCTTGCTCTGTATGGTTTCAGTGGGATAATTAACCCTTCCCTACTCAGTCCCTTCATCGTTTCTTTTTTTCTTTTCTTTTTTTTTTTTTTTTTTTTTTTGCGGTACGCGGGCCTCTCACTGTCATGGCCTCTCCCGTTGCGGAGCACAGGCTCCGGACGCGCAGGCTCAGTGGCCATGGTTCACAGGCCCAGCCGCTCCGCGGCATGTGGGATCTTCCTGGACCGGGGCACGAACCCGTGTCCCCTGCATTGGCAGGCGGACCCCCAACCACTGCGCCACCAGGGAAGCCCAATCCCTTCATCTTTAAATTGGAGGCAACAATTGCCTACCCTGTAAAATTTCTATTACAAAATTAAATCAGTCAATCTGTGTAAAGCATTGACAGTACTGCTTGTCATGCAGTAAGTGGACGGCAGATGTAAACCACTTAGATGCAAGCGTATTTATCAATGGATGCCTGCAACCCTGTGTTGAGAATAAGTCTGAGTGAGAGCTCAGCAGCAAGGAATGCTGGGATTGCCTGTGATTCTCCCACAACCTGTGACAGATGCTGGTCATCCACATCTCCTTTCATGGATACCAGAGAGGGGCCCAGGTGGGGAAGTGACCAACTCCTGGATAGCACAGCCACTCAATACAGACCAGGGGCTAACACCCCATCCTTTATGTAACCTATTCAGTTGTGTTTTCTCTCATTTCACAATTTGCTATATTTTCTGCAGATCAACTGCCATCCTGTAATGTGACACATCAGTCACCAGGGCATCTTGGCGTGAATGTGGGAATGCTTCTTAAACTTCCTAGGTATATTCTACAATTCCAGATGGGCAGAGTTTGAAACTAGTGCTTATAACCAGAGCTGAGACTGGTCGTGGCTACCTAGTTTCCATTTTTCCTCTTCTTCTTTATGAACACACCCACTGTTTATTTCAGGTAGCAATGTCCCCACTAAAAAGTAACATTTTCTTCCCCCCTTCTAGGTGGGGTCACCAATGTGGTGTAAACATAAGTCATTAAGTGAGGCTCTCTGGTAATTTTCTTAAGTCCTGACCCAGCTGGTGTTCTTTTGCCCCCTCCCTGCACTTTTTCCTACCTGGAATGTTGACAGAATGGCGGGGGCTCCAGCAGCCATCTTGGGTTACATGAAAAATTAGAAGAAAATCACATTGAAGGGCAGAAGGTGCCATCTCACAGATGAGACTGTGGAGCTGGCTCATCAGCTCTGCACTTCTACCTCCAGACTTCTTTTATGAGAAATTAACCTCTGTAATTTTTTTTCTTTTTTTTTTTATTAATTGTGATATTTGCTTTATTGTGGTGGCCTGGAATTGAACCCTCAATATCTCCTCAAAGTATGCCTGTATAAAGCTAATTTTAATTTGATATGGTAAAATGTAGAGATATCATTATGAATTAAGTATTATAACCTCAAATGATACAGAATTTGGAATGCTAAAGTCCTCACCCTCATCATCATGATCAAGGAACTAACACACATATAGCATTTACTATGTGACAAGGACAGTTTTAAGTGCTCTACATATTTGGTTTACCCATTTAATTCTCATAATAATCCTATGAGGTTGTGGCTATTAGTATCCTCACTGAAGCACAGAGAATTTAAGTAACTTGGCCAACATCACACAGCCAGTAAGTGTCAAGGTTGTGATTTAAATCTAGGCAGTCTGACTCCAGGAGACAAGTCAAGACATTCATTGTCTTTCATTTCTTACCTATAGTCTTACTGTTTGGCACTGGACTCCTCCTTCATTTCAGGGGAAAAAAGTGGAAAATCCATATTTAACAATTAAGCAAACTAAGCATAGACTGCAGTATATTTCCAAGCTGATAGGGTATTGTTGAAAAAGTCTATTTGTGGATGCAGTTTTTAAGAAAGTCACTATAGGACAGATGTGGGACACTTGTTATCTGACGACTGCTACTTACCCAGAAAAGAATTTAATCAAGGGATCCTTACAGAGTAACAAGTGATTTTTTTTATCCCCCTGGAAAAGTAAAGACCCTTTGGTTTAAAGGCACTATTGTGCTCTCTCCTTGAGGTGTAGAGATGCTAAGAACCTCTGTAAGTTTGAAACCACTCACTTGAGTTTTCTGTTTCTTGAAGCCAAACTTAATCTGTATTGAATATTATAGCCTAGAAAAATGCCCAGGTTAAAAGTCAACAAGGAAAGCTGGATTTTATCTGTCTTTCTTCTCCTTTAGCTCATCCTCCGATGCAGAAAAAATCTGCTCAGTGAGGTCCACAATGCAGGAAACTCCACAAAGCACACATACACCTCATTGTCGTTTGGTAAGTTGATGTTATGATGTGCCTTTATCATCTCTGAACCAAATTCCCTTTTTGGGAGATGCAGACACTCATTACTAGCAGGCAGGGCTGTTAGGAATATTAAATGAAATATATATATATAATATATATACATAAAATATATGAGATATATGTGATAAAAGATAATTCTTCCGATATCTACATTTACAATATAATAGTATTTACAATAATATCTCCATTTGACCACGGAGAAAGCAGGCTTAATGCAAGAATTGACTTGAGGTTTTCACAGCCAGGAGATAAAAAGACTAGAATCTGATCCGCTCCAGACCAGTTCTTTCCCTTAACCTGCAACAAACCGAGATTCTACTAGAGAATCCTAGACTTCACAGTTTACAGATACTTTCCAGATATCCTCATGATAGCCTGCAGGATGAATAAGCCCGCAGACCAACAGAAGTGTCAGAAACATCCAAAGCTACCCCGTTGTTTGTTTCAGCCCTGAAGACTCCTCCAAGTCTGTTTTTAGAACTCACAGACTCCCTCAACTTAGCTTCTGCTTCCCATTGTTCCTGAAGAGCCACAGATGGGAAATTTTTTCCCTTGACCGTCTCCTAAGAATGCCACTCATTCCTTTTATGACAGTGTGCGATGTTGAGGTTACATTTTATTTTAGCAATTGTGTCTTGAGACAAAGTCAGACTGTCCAGTTTCATGAATGGAATGGGATCTGGAGCAGGAAATGTTGACACAATGTCTCCTTCTAAGTGATTCTCTACGTGGCTGAAAGCGTGGGATAGGGCAAGCAGATAGTTTGATTTGTGGAACTGGATTTGGTCATCATCTTAAATTGTCTAGACAATACACATCTGGCTTATATATTGCTTGCTATATTTCCCTTGGCACCCTCGAGCCCTTGTCATAATTTCCATGATGGTACTTGCCCATCTGGGGAGCTGTCATGCACAGTTTGGCATGGAAGGTGGTTATAGGTTACGCCTCTGGAAGGAGTGAGTTTAAAACCTGCCTGTATTCACCCCAGCACCCCAACATACTGGGACTCTTGTGCCATAAAGACCATGTGAGGGGCTTCCCTGGTGGCGCAGTGGTTGAGAGTCCGCCTGCCGATGCAGGGGACGCGGGTTCGTGCCCCGGTCCGGGAGGATCCTGCATGCCACGGGGCGGCTGGGCCCGTGAGCCATGGCCACTGAGCCTGCGCGTCCAGAGCCTGTGCTCCGCAACGGGAGAGGCCACGGCTGTGAGACGAGGGGCCACAAGTAACTGCCTCCTTTTACATAGAAGTGGTCAGGTAAGGGATTCATGACTTGCCAGTAGAGGCGAAACTGCTCTAAAGCTCACAGTGCTCTTATTCCTGACCTTGTTATCTCTCCCTACAGCTCCAGATCACTCTGGAAACCGTATCATATTTACTCCTTAAAATCACCCGGTGAGGTAAGGATTAACCCATTTACGAATTCGCAAGGTAAGGCTTCGTAGTGTAACTACACTGACATCATAGCAAGTAAGGGAGGAACTGGGATTCAACACACACTAACCAGCACTAGCTCTGCTTATCTTCCCGCTGAGTTTCCAAGGCTGACTCAAGATGAATTTTCAGTGACATCTTATGCTTGATTACAGCGTTGGCCTTCACGCACAGTGTGACATTCTTTATGTTGACACGAGCCTCGGAGCTGGACTTAAAATCACGGGGGTGACTTATGCTGTAAGAACAGTACCCTCCCCCTTCCTCTCCGATCCCCTTAAGTGGCCCTGGCTCAGCAGTGGCCAGGGCTCCTCTGACTGTTCTCTGAGATAGTACCTCCCAACCTCCAGCCCCTTATGCGAGTCAACAACACCCGTTATCACCACAAGCAGAGAAGTGCCAGACAAGAAGGGAAATGGGTATTCTAGAAAGAAACAATACCTGGATCTGAATAACGTATGTGTTCACCAATCTGGTATACTCCTTTTACGTGGTTCGGACTTTGTTGATGGCACCAGGCACTAGATACACATCATGACTCAGTACATTTAATTCTCATACCGGCCTTTACAGTCAGTGTTCTGGTGTCATTTTTTGGATAAGGGAACTGGATTCAGAAAGGTCAAGTGGAATACTCAAGGCTGTTGCTTTGAATATGTAAGTGAAGCTGAGTGTGTTTGCCTTTCTTGTCTATTTACACTTGATCATTTGCAAGAGGCAAGTCATACATTCCCCTCAGTTTTTCTTTTGACACGTTCATGTTTCTCATACATTTAAAACATTTTTATTGGAGTAGAGTTGATTTACAATGTTGTGTTAGTTTCAGGTGAACAGCAAAGTGAATCAGTTATACATATCCATCTATCTACTCTTTTTAAGATTTTTTTCCCATATAAGCCATTACAGAGTACTGAGTTCCCTGTGCTGTACAGCAGGTCCTTATTAGTTATCTATTTTATATATAGTAGTGTGTGTATGTCAATCCCAATCTCCCAATTTATCCCTCCCCGCTTAGCCCCGGTAACCATAAGTTTGTTTCCTACATCTGTAACTGTATTTCTGCTTTGTAGATAAGTTCATTTTTACCCCTTTTTTAGATTCCACATAGAAGCAACCTCTCATACAATTTTGTAAGGGCTTTTAATCGACTGAGGATAGACACCACCGGTCTTCTGGGTGTGATGCTCAGATTTCTCTAATTTGGCACTTGTCTTTTGGCTTTGGGTATAGTGAGGTTGGCACCCAGAAATTTTGACTGGAAGAAGTAATAGAAATTTTTTTGACCTTTCAGATAACCTACCTTCTCGGAGTCATATAACTTCGGACTCAGAACTAGTTTCCAGGTAGAGGCGTGCCCTCAGTAGCTGTATATTCTCAGTCGAGTTAGTCTAGTTACTCAGATGCCCATCTGCAAAAGAACTTTAATATTAGGATTAAATGGGATAAAATACACAAAGTTCTGAGCACACAGTGTCATGCATAAAGTGAGGACGATGTAATAATTCAGTTTCTGTTCCTCTAGGTAAAATGCGCTACCAGCACCTCCCTGTAAATCTGTGCCTTCAAAATCTCACTTTACACTCCTTTTTTATTGCTTTGTGTTCAGGTGTGCACATCTAACAGGCAAGAATAGGTGCAACTGTCAAAATTACACTGTGCTGTCAAACGCAGAGATACATAAGCGGTCTAGTTTGTATTCGAACATGATACCAACAAGTCTTTTGCTTTATATTTTCTGCAATTCCATGAAAATTTTCACAGAGATGAAGATGATTTGAAACTCTGTTTTTCACCTCCAAGTGCCTAGGAAGGAGGGGCAGCATTTTTTTTGTTGCCATGATTCAAGGCATCACTTGACATTGTGGAAATCACGGCTGGCAATAAGCTCTGCTTGCAAGGAACCAACGCTTTCTTATCACAATTTCCCCTTCGTGGGCCAACAGGACATTTTGCTGGCGATCTCTGAATCAGGAAATGTAGCTTTAGTCAGTTTGGCAGAGCAGTTAAGGGAAGGGTCCGACAATGCATGTTTGCTCATGGGATGCATTCAAACCGTTTCAGTAACCACTATTTTTGACTAAGCATAAATGTTTTTGGTGGAGACAAGAAAACACCTTTTGATTGATGTAGGATTTGTCTGACTCCTCCAAGGCTTTGGAGGTTCTCACAAAGTCTCACATCCAAATCCTTTCCTGTACGTTGTGCCAGGTGCTCCGTTTTTGTCATTTACCTCCCTAATCCAGTTGGCCGTGTCGTTGCCTCTGCTATTGAACTAACATAGTCATTTGCCTGCTTTTTGGTGATGTTTGGGCCCTGCTGGCATTGGTATTGTCATTGTTCTCATTTTTATTACTTGAACCCTCAGGAAGCATAGTCACAACATTTACAACAGGAGAAATTAAACTGGCACCATCTCGTTGCAAAGCATGGTGGTTAATCCACAGGTAAGGTCACAGATGGACTGTTGATTACGATACATTTAAATCACACACACAAGTTCCATCATGGGATGGATGTCATGGATGACCCATTGTTAGATACTGCAAAATCTTGGTCACCAACGTCAGTGGTCAGAGGGAAAAACAGTCATTGTGGTTTTCATCCCCTATTCTGTGGGCTTCCGTATGGGTTTTGTACTTTCCCTCTAATCTTCTGCAATAATTGTTGAAAACAGGACTTTTCTCATGGGAGGGGTGGTGTCTTGGGATGGGGGACTTTTGGCGCTAAACTAGGACAGTTCAGGCAAATCAGGACCGTTAATCCCCCTGGCTGACAGGACAGCTGACACCAACCACCAAACATGTAAGAAGCTGAGATGTCCTGTCCACTTCAACCTTCCAAGACTGCATCATCAGCGAACATCTGGCCACAGCTGGACCCAGGAAAGAACTGCTCGGTAGAAACCATCCACCCAAGAACTGTGAGATATGGTAATTAATTATCTTTAAGCATTAAGTTTTGGGGGCTAATAGGTAAAAAGCAGAATGTAAGTGGAACACTCAGGAAAAGAATCCCAGGCGCAAAAAGAGTTTTGCTATATATAAGTCAGCATCATAAAGGAGTGGGGGAGCTCCTTTGCAGAGAACCGTGTAGTAGAGGGTACGGGCAGGTCTCTCCCAGGATGCACAGCAATTGGATGCTCCGTGGTTGATCTGGCAGCTCTGTGGTTATGAGAGATTCCCTCGAGGCTGTGCTTTGAGGACAGTCACTCATGGTACCCTGTGAGCACTTGCAGTAACAAAGCCACGGTGAGTCTTCTCTGTTCGTCTTTTTCTGAAAAAAAGCAGTTTGAAATGGGTAGCAAAGGGTTTTTCAGGGCATCACTGAGGAAATAAAATCAAACAACTGCGGAACTCTAGGTTCGGCGAAGCAGGCAAACCGAAGATGAATTCAGATGCATATTTGGTTCCAGGCAAAAAGGGTGCCAAGTGCCTGTTCTGGATTAGGATTTGTGTTTGCTGCTGAGGACAAAAAGAAACTTAAAATTCCTTTCCCTTGGGGAACTCTTAACCTAGCCAGGGAGAAAGACATGTAAAGAAGCACTTGCTACATCGTGAGCTCATGTGTGTAGGAACCTGGAAGGGGAGGCTGGGCTGCAGGCAAACCCACTGTCTGAACTCTGTGACGTCAGCCCCGTCCCTTCCCTCTCTGGGAGTCGGCAAGTGGGATGATCTTGCTGACCTATAGGACCCTTGCTGATGAAATGAGGCAGAGTATGCGAAATCTTCCAGGGCTCTGCCTTGGAAACTGTAGGTTCATAAATGTGGGATTTCTCCCCTCCCCCTCCTCTGTTTCATGAACATTTCACATCAGTTTCTCAGCATCAGCTGCTCCTGGTGGATGTGTGTCAGCCCCACGGTACTGTGAGGTGCGCTTTTTCTCAGGGTATGGGAAGCCTGCTCACACGGTTTCCTTCTTGATGACTCACAATAAACGTGGGCAGTTGAAGGTTCCAAGGATGCCTACCGTTTAAAAAAGAACGTTATAACTCTTTCACCTAGCATTTCTGGAATTTGTTTTTTACTATTGCATTCTTTTTTTTTTTTCCGGGAAACACTTTTCAACTTCTCATCAGGTACGTTTTGTAGAATGTGACTGTCCCTGATAGCCTGCTTAAACGAATAAAGATCTTTTAATCAGTGCTTGTGCAGTTTCTAAAATGATCAGTCTAGAATGAACCTTGTTCAGAGAATCCAAGTTTGGAAAAAACTGCCCAAAATTGTCCTGAAGGACCACCAATGCTTGAAATCTCTGGCTCCACCAGCACTAGCGCAAAGTCATTGTTTGTGAAATTTAAGGTATCCCAAGAAAACACAAAGGCCAAGAAGGCATTAGAATCAATAGCCATTCTAGATAATAGTCTAGGAAGTTAGGAATCAGAGGCTGTCTCTGAAATTCAGTTTCTTATATCACTAAAGCAGTCATATTGCAGAACTAGGTCACATTTGATGTAGTTGCTTTACAATCCAAGACAGCAGAAGGCACTTTCTTGTCACCACCATTTTTCAAAGTCATTCTGAAAATTCTAGGGAATGAAATAAAAAGCAACAACTTAATTGAATTGAATTCCAAAAGGAGAGCAGACAGAGTTATTATTTGCAGATGGTACCATGGTCTTCCTGGAAAACTAGAGAGAAATTTGAAAAAGAACTACAGTATTTGAGTTAAGTAATGTGATTTGTTAAAAATAAATATACAATGAACACTATTTACAATAGCCAGGACATGGAACCAACCTAAATGTCCATCGACAGAAGAATGGATAAAGAAGATGTGACATATATATACAATGGAATATTACCCAGCCATAAAAAGAAATGAAATTGAGTTATCTGTAGTGAGGTGGATGGACCCAGAGTCTGTCATACAGAGTGAAGTAAGTCAGAAAGAGAAAAACAAATACCGTATGCTAACATATATACATGGAATCTAAAAAAAAAAAAAAAAAAAAGGTTCTGAAGAACCTAAGGGCAAGACAGGAATAAAGATGCAGACGTAGAGAATAGACTTGAGGACACAGGGAGGGGGAAGGGTAAGCTGGGACGAAGTGAGAGTAGCATTGACATATATATACACTACCAAATGTAAAATAGAGAGCTAGTGGGAAGCAGCCGCATGGCACAGGGAGATCAGCTCAGGGGCTTTGTGACCACCTAGAGGGGTGGGATAGGGAGGGTGGGAAGGAGATGCAAGAGGGAGGAGATATGGGGATATACGTACATGTATAGCTGATTCACTTTGCTATACAGCAGAAACTAACACACCATTGTAAAGCAATTATACTCCAGTAAAGATCTATTAAAAAAATAAAAATATACACACATAAATAAGTTCCTAATGTAGTAGCTACAGTTCATTAGACAATGAGGCGATAAAGTGATTCTTTTCCTCAATAAAATGATTCGTGATTGTCAGAGAAGTATACAATTCTTAAGAAACATATAGGACCCATATGAAAAAACCGAAAAGGTTTGCTACATCCCATAAAATTTCCAAGGCTTCTTGGTTATGTCAGGTTCTTGGTTTCGTCTGAGAACAGATGGAAAGTACGTTCTGGCAGCACAGGGATATGGTCCACTTGACCATGACCCGGACGAGGACAATGGAGCCAGCATGGCCACAGGAGAGAATCTCACTGGTGGGTCTTGTTAACCTAGTTGGGGGGGTCCCACAGTATGAAGAGCAGACGGCGTGGCTCTCACATGAAAGTGGTAGCTGATATTCTGGTAGAGGCTTGTTCTGGTATGGCTGTGGGGTGTGTGTGGGAAGGCCTTCAGGAGGAGGGTCCAGGAGTCCAGGTGGAGACAGAGTCATGGTCTGGTCTGGGGAGTTGCTGAGCCGGGGAGAGAAGGGCTCATATGAACAGATGGATTCTGCCATCAATGGCTTTGGGAAGAAGGGCTAACCTTTGCAGATGTATTAATATTTACTTATTTATTTAGCATTACATCATGTACCAAAATAAACTCCAAGTGGACTGAAGATTCAAATGTGAAAGGAAAAAATACCTATAAAGCAGCAAGAGAAAAGTGCAGGCCAATATAACCTTGACACGAAGAGGAAATATCTACATCTTGCTCTATATCAGAAAACATGAGATTAACTACAGGCATACATTTTAAAGTGACACTTCTTCATAACTAAATATAATACAAAGATAGCAAATCCTATAAATATGGGGAAAAAATACCCCACAACATGGGTGTGAGAAACTTGGAGTGGCAGAACTCCAATTTCTACCTGAACACACAGCCATCTGGGAAAAATGGTTCCATTTCCTGGGCACCTTGGAAGCTATGGGTGTCCAGTGACCAAGCTCTGTCCAGAGAGTGGGCATGCTGGGAGGGCTTCCAAGGAAGATACTTAAAAGAGAGGGAGTGGGCTCATCCTGCTTCTTCATTATTCCTCACTTCCTTCTGCTGATGTCCCAGAAGGTGGATGTGATGGCTAGAGCCCCAGCAGCCAAGTTGGCCTGTGAGGTGCTCCTAAGTATGAAAACCACATGCAGAGGGTAATGGTGCAGAGAGGTATGTAAGTACCTGGGCCCCTGGGGCTACCATATGAGCACTCAAGTGCCTTCCCCCAGACTTCCTTCACTTCACAGAGAATTAAGTTTCTGTTTTGGTTGAGCCACTCATATTTCAGGTTTTTCTGATACCCACAGAAAACAAGATTACTCACAGTGGCTTAGTAACCTTAAGGAATTTTGTACACCAATAGCCACAGAGAAAATCTCTATGAAAAACAAGCAAAGAGCATGAAAAAAATTCAGAGAATTATAAATGTACAAAAACATGAAAGATGTTTCACACCATTCATAACTAAAACATTTCAGTTGAAAGTAAAGCTATTTCTTTTTTTCAAGTGTGTAAATACATGTTTAAGTGATAATTTCAAGATTAGGAAAGCTGCAGGGCTGCTATTGAGAGAGTAGCTTGTTATAAATTCTCAAGAGGGCAGTTTTTAATCTCTCCAAAATTGTTTCTTTTCTATTCAATATTTTGTTTTTAGTTGTAGGTCTTAAAGATGTAATTTACGGATGTACCCATGAGAGTGTTGTCCAGGTAATGGGAAGAACAGGAAATAACTGAACTGTTAAATATAGGAAATCAATGAAATGTTTGGTTCATTCAGTTAATGAAATATGGAACAGCTACTACACTTATTGTAGAAGGGTGATTAATGAAATAGAAAGATTTTTCAAAATGTGTTATGAAGGTTTAAAATGAAGATTAAAACCAGAAGATTCTCATTTTTATAATTTCTGCTAAAATATAATTAAAGATTTCTTAATCTCCTCTTCTATGCTCTATGCCATAGTAGCACTGGATTCTACCTCTCTCTCATCTCTCATCCTATCATAGTCAAAATTTCTGAATTAATTTTTCTATATTATTTTTTTTTTTGTCATGAGCGGTTTATTTATTGAGAGAAATTTTCCTTGAGCCTGTATTATTTGCTGGAGAAAAGAAATGATTCCTGAAAGTTACAATCTCTTTTAAGCAAAGAGGGTTAATCTGTAACAGTTACAACATAACCATGCAGTCAATAAAAATGTATTCAGAGCCTTCCTTCAAGCTGGGTTTACAGCTGGATTAAAAAGCCATTGTCCCTGTCCACAAAGAATTACAGCATTTTGGTATTATAGTTGCCTTTTGAATTATCGGTGTTATCTGAGACGCCCTAGGTGTCCACAGTCTGTGGACATGAACGGTAGTCATCATTGGAACATGAAACGCTGTAATTTCACTGGTTTTGTTCCTGATTGGTGACACGGGACCCTTCGTCATTTGTAAGATCCCCTACCAAATACTTCCAGGGAGACCCAGAGGCATCTTAAACGTGTGGGCAAATGAGTCCATTCCTTTTGGATACTGCCAGTCACCTCCCCCTAGAGCCATTGTTGATCTGCTGTCTGCGGTCTGTGTGCCTGTGAGCTGCGTAGCTGTTTTTGGCAAAGCTGGGGAGAATGCCTTCCCCTCCGTGTTTCCCTCTGTGAGGTTCAGAGTGTTTTGTTTCAGGCAAACAAACAAACACCAAGAGTGCTTGCTAAATATATTAATTGTTTTTATCTTATATTTCATTCATGTGTTAGCCCAGTACAATCTGACCTGTATTCCTAACCCACCACTGAAAATGTCCCTGTCCTTGGGCTCTTTGGGGAGGTAATCCCTCTTCCCACCTGTCTTTCTTGCTCAACTGTCTGTTGAAATCTCTGGCCACTCTCTCACCCTTGAACTCTGACGGACCCCGCACAGATAATGCGAGCTTTACACCTGCAGGTACCTCTCCTGGGATTCCTTCCTCTACCCTGACTTGGTTTAACAAAAATCAACTTGTTTGGAAATATTTAAATTTGGATGTTTCTCCGAGGTGGGAGAGACAGGTGGTTAGCTTTTAGGCCAGTAACAGAAACAGGACTTGGGGGAAGATAGGCAGTGAGCAAAGATGGTGAGTCTAGTTTTGGATGGAGATCTAGGTACAAGTGTCCTTTAGGTAGGCAGCAGGAATTCTGGTTCTTGAGCTCTGGAAAAAGGTTGAGGCTAGATAAGGTGCACCAAAGTTACAACAAACAGAGGTAGTAAGCGCATCTGGAGAGAGAGCTCTGAGGAGGAACAGAACCTGGAGAATGAATCCATTGAAGAGCAGGCTGGAGAGAAGGGCAAAGAGACAGGAAAAAATGCAAGAGTGTATTGTGGTGAAGGATACGAACAAAGGTTATTGAATATAGCTATCTGTGCTATACTCAATAACCAATGATAAACCATAATGGAAAAGAGTATTTTAAAAGAATATATAAATATATAACTGAATCACTGCTGCAGAGCAGAAATTAATGCGACACTGTAAATCAACTATACTTCAATAAAATATTCTTAAAAAGAAAAAAGAAAAAGAAGGAAGGATATTGAGACAGAAGGGGCAGAGGCTGAGACGGCAGAGGCTGCAAGGCAGACAGGCTGCAGGGAGGGCTCTGGGTGGTGAGCTCCAGGTGCAGATGTAGGATGGTTCATGCTGCTCAGAGCCACTCTGGATCTGCGGAAAGGTGCCTGCTGGTTGGTCAGTGCGGTAATGCCGAAGGCTAAAATGCACGGCCTAAGCACATTGAGACAATTGATACATCAATTTCATAAGTGTTGGGGAATTTGGGGCAAATGTTCAAACTCTTTCACCTACCCAAGTCCTAGTACCAAATTTATGTGATATGATTGAAAACATCTGAGCTATAAATTCCAGTGTAGAAAGTAGGTGTATGAAGTCAATGAATGATTGTATTCTTATGTAGCTAAGGAAACAAAGGTTCACCATACATTTTCTGTGTTTTAAAAGTAGAAACCAAAATTTACCATCTTTAATCTGAACTGTACCAGAGAAAGGAAATCTCTAATGTCTGGAAACGTATGTGCCCCAAACCTGGCTTTGGTATTTATTACTTTTGAGACATAGAGCAAAATCAGCTTTTTTTGACAGTGAAATGGAGTAATGAATAGCCCCCTGCCAACTTAAGTGGGTGTTTGTTACAATAAAATGAGCTAATGAGCGTGAGAGAGTGTTGCAATCTGTAAAACATTCTTACAGGAATTCTCAAATTCTACAAAAAGCAGGACTTTTCTAGTGATGGATTTTTGAGATTTTGGTCAAAGATATTTTAGGCAGCATGAGTAAAGAGAAACTTCCCTCCTCAAATCATATCATGAATTCTTTTTCAACCTTGAGATTTTGCATGAACATCAATACACGATAAAAGAGGATGGTCAGTGCACAGGTCCAGTGAGAGGATCCTGAGAAGCAAGTAGATGAGGTCCCTACTGTGTGTTGGCTGGTGGCCGCCTGGCTGGTGTGCTCCAGTGGCAAGAAAAATATAGAAACTTCTATAGCAATTTAAAACTGTGTATTAAAAATTTGGTACATCACATTTCGAAATTAATGCAAAAAAAACAAAAACCACAAAACAAAACAAAACAAAAACCAAACCTGGTCCTGCATCCCATGTAGTTTTGGAAGCACTAGTGAGAAGAAAAGAGAACAATAGATGATATTTAAATTAAAATCCACCAGAAAACATATATGCAAGTGACATATCTTTTCATCATTAAAGCAATAAAAAAATCACATACTTTTAAAATACATTTGACTATATATATATATATATATGTATATATATATATATGTGTGTATACCTTCTAGAATATAAGGAGTATTAAATTGAAATATATAGGAAAACGCTATGGTATAAAGGATATTCTGATTTAAAAAGGGCAGATCAAGAAAAGGTACAAAGCTGAGTGAGAAATATTAAAACTCCAAGAAACAGCTGGCAAAGGCTATGGATTGATTAATCTCATAAAAAGAAGCAGACTTTATTTATGTAAAGAGCAAATGATTGCTAACGTATTATTAATTATATATTTTAAACAAATAATTATTATGAATTATTTTGAAGCATTGTTTTATACTTCAGTAAAAATCAGAACAACGAGGCAGTGCTATGAAGTTGTGATGAAGTTTGTGCACTTCAGGAAGCCTTGGCATTTTAGCTCATGTGCCTTTTTGATAAATGAAAGAAAGTAAAAAGTAACAACAATGAAACACTTAATTACCTACTTGCTTAAATTCTGGTATATATCTAATTATAACGCCCACAGGGTGTGAAGGTAAGAGGTTAGAGTCACTGTAATGGTTTTAATATTTCTCCTCTTCTTAGAAGTCTTCATTAAGCTTTACTTTTTAAAGGTCATATTAAAATTGCTATTTCCATATCCTCTCTTTTTAAAAAAATTCTGGAGGTTTTATTTTTTAATCCCCCCCCTTTTTTTTTTAAAAAAAGACTTTATTTCTTAGAGAAGTTGAAGGTTTATAGCAAGACTGAAGGGAAAGTATAGAAGTTTCCCCGTATATTCCCTGACCCCAAACATACAAATCCTCCCCCACTATCAACATCTTGCAACAAAGTTGTACTTCTGTTACAATCAGTAAATGTACATTGACACTTCATTATCACCCAAAGTACATACTTTACAATAGGGTTCACTGTTGGCATTGTAAATTCTACACAATAAGGTTCGCTATTGGCATTGTAAATTCTACGGGTTCTGATAAATGTGTAATGACAATTTCTGCATTCTCTTAACATCGGTTATAATATCGAATATGCTATTTTGAATTTCGTTATTCCTTTCTAAAATACTGACACACATACACTAGATTCATTATGCTAAGTAAATTACTAGTGGGATTGTGAATTGGGGAATCCATTTTGAAGAATTCTGTATGTAAGGAGTCCTAACGTGTTAATAATTTTCAAGTAAAAAAAATACAGTTTATGGAAATAATGGAAGACTGCCCCAAACAACAATTATTTAAAAGTAACTTTCTTTGTTTTTCAATTTCCCATCGTTACTTTCTCCAGCAAGCTAAAGCCGACTGCATAGGTCAAGATCTATCCAAGATGTTACTTCCTGGCTGAAACCTTGAACAGCTTCTCCAGAGGTCAGTTGTTCCCGGCCCTTGGCACACACTGCTCTTTTTAGCAAGAGCCTTATTTTCCGCGTTGGTGAGTGTGTTTGCTTCCTCCTACATAGTGACATTCTCAAATAAAGTAACTGTGCTATGCCTTTTCTTTCCCTTTTCACTGTTTCCTTTCTTTTTATTTAAAAAAAAAAACACTTTTAAAAATTCAAATTATTTAGACAAAACAAAACAAAAAATAGTTCACCCATTTCTCTCACTCCCCACCACTTTTTAAAAATTGAAGTATAATTGACCTACAACACTATGTTAGTTTCAAGTGAACAACATAGTGACTTGATATTTCTACATATTACAAAATAATCTTGTTTAGTTACCACCACCATACAAAGGTATTACAGTATTATTGACCAAATTCTCCATGCTGTACATTTCATCCCTGTGACTCATTTATTTTGTAACTGAAAGTTTGTAACTTTTTAATCTCCCTCATCTATTTCTCTCATGCCCCTGCAATCCTTTCCTCTGGAAACCACCTGTTTGTTCTCTGTATCTATGACTCTGTTTCTGTTTTGTTATATTGTTCATTTGTTTTGATTTTTAGATACCACATATAAGTGAAATCATACAGTATTTGTCTTTCTCTGTCTGACTTATTTCACTGGGCATAAAAATTTCTATATCCATCCATGTTGTCACATATAACAAGATTTCACTCTTTTTCATGGCTATTATTCCATTGTACCACATTGTACTACATCTTTATCCATTCGTCTATCAATGGACACTTAGGTTGCATCTGTATCTTGGCTATTGTGAATAATGCTGCAATGAACATAGATATGCATGTATATTTTTAAATTAGTGATTTTGTTTTCTTTGGAAAAATACACAGAAGTGGAATTGCTAGATCTTACGGTAGCTCTATTTTAAATTTTTTGAGGAACCTCCATACTGTTTTCCATTGGGGTTGCACTAATCCCATCAACAGTACATGAGGGTTCCCTTTCCTCTACTTCCTCACCAGTACTTGTTATTTGTTTTCTTTTTGATGATAGTCATTCTGACAAATGTGAGGTGATATCTGGTTGTGGTTTTGATATGCATTTCCCTGATAATTACTGATGTTGAGCATCTGTATGTCTTCTTCGGAAAAATATCTATTCAGGTCCTCTGCCCATTTTTAAATGTATTTTTTTGAGGTTCAATTGTATGAGTTATTTGTATCTTTTGGATATACCTCTTATTGGATATATCATTTGCAAATATCTTCTACCATTAAGTAAGCAGCTTTTTTGTTTTGTCAATAGATCCCTTTCCTGCGCAAAAGCTTTAATTTGATGTAGTCCCATTTATTTATTTTTGCTTTTGTTTCCCTTATCTGATGAAATATATCAAAAAATGTTATTGCAAAGAGCATAATCCTCATGTTTTCTTCTAGGAGTATTATGTTTCTGGTTTTATATTTAAGTATCTAATCCATTTTGAGTTTACTTTTGTATATGGTGTGAGAAAGTAGTCCAGTTTGATTCTTTTACATACAGCTTTCCAGGTTTCCTAGCACCACTTATTGAAGAGATTGTCCTTTCCCTGTTGCATATTCGTGCCCCCTTTGTCATAGATTCATTGATCATGTAAGTGTGGGTTCATTTATGGGCCCTCTATTCTGTGTTCATCTGTTTTTGTTCCAGAACCATACTCTTTTGATTACTGTAGGTTTGTCATATAGTTTAAAATCAGGGTGTGTGATTCCTCCAGCTTTGTTGTTCTTTCTCAAGATTATTTTGGCTATTTGAGAACTTTTGCATTTCTGTACAAATTCTAGAATTATTTGTTCTAGTTCTGTGAAAAATGTCATTGGTACTTTGATAGGGATTGCATTGACTCTGCAGATTGCCTTGGGTAATATGGTCATTTTAATAAAATCACTTCTTCCAATCCATGAGCACAGTATACCTTTCCATTTGTGTGTATTGTCTTCAATGTCTTTAATCATTGTCTTTATAAATCTTTTACCTCCTTAGTTAGATTTTTTTCCCTAGGCATTTTATTCTTTTTGATGTGATAGTAAATGGGATTGTTTTCTTAATTTCTCTTTTGGATTGTTCATTCTTCTTGTATAGAAACACAATAGATTTCTGTGTATATTAATTTCATATCCTGCAACTTTACTGAATTCATTTATTAGTTCTAATAGTTTTTTGGTGGCATCTTTAAGATTTTCTAGTATAGCATTATGTCATCTGCAAACAGTGACAACCTTTCTTCTTCCTTTCTAATTTACATTTCTTTTATTTCCTTTTCTTGTCCAATTGCTGTGGCTAGGACTTCGAATACAATGTTGAGTAAAAGTTTTGAGAGTAAGCATTGTTATCTTATTCCTTATCTAAGATGAAATACTTTCAGCTTTTCACAACTGAGTGTGATACTAGCTGTGGGCTTGTGATATATGGCCTTTATTGTGTTGAGGTATGTTCCCTCTATACCCACTTAGGTTTTTTTTTTCTTTTTTTTAATCATAAAAGGATCTTGAATTTTTTCAATAGCTTTTTCTGCATCTATTGAGATCATATGATTTTTATCCTTCAATTTGTTAATGTGGTCTATCACATTGACTGATTTGTAAATATTGAGCCATGCTTAGATTCCTGGGATAAATCCCACTTCATCATGGTGTATGATCTTTTAATGTATTGTTGAATTTGATTTGCTAAACATTTTTGAGGATTTTTGTATTTATGTTCATCAGTGATATTAGCCTGTAATTTCCCTTTTTTTGGTGTGTCTGTCTGGTTTTGGTATAAGGGTGATGATGGCTTCATAGAATGCATTCAGAAGTTTCCTTCTTCAATATTTTGGAATAGTTTGAGAAGAATGGGGTTAGCTCTTCTTTAAATGTTTGGAAGCATTCTGTTTCTTTTTTTTTGGTAGTATTCTTTATTACAAATTTAATTTCATTACTGGCAAGTGGTCTGTTCCTGTTTTTTATTTCTTCCTAATTCAGTCTTAGGAGACTGTGTGTTTCTAGAAATTTATCCATTTCTTCTGCGTTGTCCTTTTTTTTTTGGCATATAATTGTTCATAGTAATCTCTTATGATCCTTTGTATCCCTTTGGTGTTGGTTGTAATGTCTCCTTTTTCATTTCTGATTTCATTTATTTGGTTCTCTCTTTTTTTCTTGATGAGTCTAAAGGTTTATCAATTTTGTTTATCTTTTCAAAGAACCAGCTTAGTTTCATTGATCTTTGCTATTTTTTTCAGTCTCTGTTTCATTAATTTCTATTCTGATCTTTATTACTTTTTTGCTTCTACTCATTTTGGTTTTTGTGTGTGTGTTGTTGATCTTTTTCTAGTTCTTTTAGGTGTAAGGTTATGTTGTTTATTTGAGATTTTTCTTATTTTCTGAAGTAGGCTTGTATTGCTCTGAACTTCTTTCTCAGAACTGATTTTGCTGCACCTCATACAATAGATTTTAGATATTGTGTTTCTATTTTCTTTTGCCTCCAGGTATTTTTAAATTTCCTCTTTGATTTCTTCAGTGACCCATTGGTTGTATAGTAGCATAATGTTTAGCCTCCAAGTGTTCATGTTTTTTACAGTTTTTTTCTTGTAGTTTGGAAAAGGTGCTCAATATGATTTCAGTCTTCTTAAATATATTGAGACTTGTTTTGTGGCCTACCATGTGATATATCTTGTAGAATGTTCCATGTTCACTTGAAAAGAATGTGTATTCTATTACTTTTGGATGGAATATTCTCTATATATCTATTAATTCCATCTTATCTAATGTGTTGGTTAAGGCCAGTGTTTCCTTATTGAATTTTTGTCTGGATAAATTTTCCATTGATTTAAATGGGGTGTTAAAGTCCCCTATGATTAGTGCATTCCTGTCAATTTTCCCCTTTTTGTCTGTTAATATTTGCTTTACATAGTTTGGTGCTCCTATGTTGGGTGAATATATATTTACATTTGTTATGTCTTCTTGGGTTGATCTCATTATCATTATACAATATCCTTCTTTGTTTCTTGTTACAGTCTTTTGCTTTATAGTCTATCTTGTCTGATATAAATATTGCTATGCCAGCTTTCTTTTTGTTTGCACATGCATGGAACACTTTTTTCCATGTGCTTAGCTTCATCTGTGTATGTCTTTGGTTATAAAGTTAGTCTTTTGTAGGCAATATATATAGCCTTTTTAAAAATCCATTCAGCCACTCTTTTGATTGAAACATTTAGTCCATTTACATTTAAAGTAATTATTGATAGGTATATACTTATTGCTATCTTGTTAATTGTTTTCTGGTTGTTTTTATAGTTCTTTCTTGTTCCTTTCTTCTTTTGCTCTCTTCCTTTGTGATTTGATGACTATCTTTAGTGTTATGTTTGGACTCCTTTCTCTTTTGTGTGTGTGTCTATTACAGATTTTTGGTTTGTGGTCACTGTGACATAGACATAGATATAGTTACAGATATAGGTGTAGTTATAGTTATTTTAAGTTTGAATGCATTCTAACAATCCTGAGTTTTTATTCCCCCACCCCCCATTAATGTTCTGGACATCATATTTTACATCTGTTTGTTTTATGTATCTCTTAACTACTTATTGTGGATATAAATGATTTCACTGCTTCTGTCTCTTAACCTTCCTACTAGCTTCATAGGTGGTTGATCTACTAGCTTTACTGTTTGTTTTTCTTTACCAATGAGATTTTTCCTTTTATAATTTTCATATTTCTACTTGTGGTCTTTTCTTTTATGCTTAGAGAAGTCCCTTTAACATTTCTTGTAAAGCAGGGTTAGTGGTGCTGAATTCTTAGTTTTTGATTGTCTGTAAACTCTTTATTTCTCCTTCAAATCTGAATGATGGCCTTGCCAGCTTGTTTTTTTTTCCTTTCATCATTTTCAATAAATTGTGCCATTCCCTTCTGGCCTGCAAAGTTTCTGCTGAAAAGTCAACTGACAGTCTAATGGGAGTTCCTTCATATGTGACTAGTTGTTTCACCTTAGTGCTTTTAAGTTTATCTCTTTATTTTTAATTTTTGTCATTTTAATTACAATGTGTCTTGGTGTGTTCCGCTTTGAGTTGATCTTGTTTGGGACTCTCTGTGCTTCTTGGACCTGGATATCTGTTACTTTACCCAGGTTAGGGAATTTTTCAGCTATTATGTCTTCAAATGGTTTTCTGTCCCTTTCTCTCTCTCTTCTCCTTCTGAGACCCCTTTAATGCAAATTCAAGTACACTTGATAATATCCCAGAGGTCGTTTAAGCTGTACATATTTTTTAAAATTCTTGTTTCTTTTACTCTGTTCAGCTTAGGTGATTTTCACTGGTCTGTCTTCCAGTTCACTGATCTATTCCTCTGTATCGTCTAATCTACTGTTGATTCCTTCTAGTGTATTTTTATTTCAGTTATTGTATTCTCCAGTTCTGTTTGGTTCTTCTTGATATTTTCTAGCATGTTGTTACACTTGTCACTTTGTTCATCCATTCTTCTCCTGAGTTCATCAAGCATCTTTATGTTAATTACCTTGTATCCTTTATTGGATAGATTGCTTATTTTCACTTAACTTAGTTCTTCTTCTGGAGTTTTATCTTCTTCTTTCTTTTAGAAAATATTCCTCTGTCATGTCATTTTGCCTAATTCTATGCTTTTATTTTTATGTATTAGGTAGATTGGTTACATTTCACAATCTTGGAAAAGTGGAGATGTTCTATGGGGCCCAACAGCACACTCCCCTATTTTCATCAGAGCTATACACTCTAGAAGTGCCTCCTATGTGGACTTCATAGGCTCTTCTGTAGTGGTGGGACTGACTTCTGTGAGCATGCAGGTAAGTGGGGCTAGGCCCAGCCTGATTGGCTGCCAGAGTCTGTCTTTTGTGGAAGTTGATGGCTGCTGGTTAGTGGTTTCAGGTCCTGGCATGGCTGGCTGTGTGACCTGGGGAGTTCTGGGACTGGTGCTGGCTTGCTGGTGGGCAGGGCCCAGTCCCAATGAGGCTGGCCACAGGGCTACAGGTCCTGGGGGTTTGCAGGGCTTCTGTCAAACTACTTTGGATGGGACCACATCCTGGTCCCACCCCACTGGTGGGCAGGACTGTGTTTCTGCAAGTAGCAGGGCTGGCTGCTTGGCCTAGTGGATTCCAGAATTGGTACCAACTGGCTGGTAGGCAGGTCAACTTCTGCTGCTAATAGGTTAGAGGGGGACTCCAAAATGGCACTTGCCAGTACCAATATCCTCCTGGTAGAATGAGTTTAAAAAAAATGGTTGCCACTAACATCTAGGTCTGTAAGGGAAGTCCTAGTTGCCTCCTGCCTCTCTCAAAGGCTCTCCAAAATCAGCAAGTGGGTCTGACCCAAGCTGCATTCAAATTACTCTCTCTCTGCTGGGTCTGGGGGCATGTGAGATTTTGTACGAGCCATTTAAGAGTGGAATCTGTTTCCTACAGCTGCCTGGCTTTCCCATATGCAAGTCCCACTGGCCTTCAATGCCAGATGTTCTGGAGTCTTGTCTTCAAGATGAGGGACCCCAGGACTGGGGAGCCCACTGTTGGGCTCAGACCCTTTTCTCCTTTCTCCAATTATATAATTATATATAATATTATATAATTATAATTATCCTCCTGTTTGTGGGTTGCCAACCCAGGGGTGTGAATCTTGATTATATGATGTCTCCACCCCTTCTACCTGTCTTTTTATGGTTTCTTCTTTTTAACTTTAGTCATGGAAAAGTCTTTTCTGTGTGTTCAGCTCATTCTCATCAATAGTTTCTCTGTAAATAGTTGTAATTTTGGTGTGCCCATGGGCTGAGGTGAGCTCAGGGTCTTCCCACTCCATTGTCTTGGGCATTCCCATGTTCCTTTTTTTTTTTTTTTTGCTTTTTTGTTTTTTTCTCTCTTCCCTCCCTCCCTTCTTTCCTTTCTTCTTCCTTTCTTTTAATTCCCTTTCACTATCACCATACTTCTCAAATAGTAGGTGGTCCCTTAAAATATTTCAAATAAATATTTCCATACATGTAGAGGACTTATACAAACAAACCTCTTCTAGTTTAGTAGGAATGTCAATATAAAACAAATACCATATTATCAAATATGATAATTTTTCTCATTAAAGATTCAGACTAAATTGTCAAAATTATAATTTGTATCTGGGCAGTAGAATGTGTCATTTTTATTTTTATTCTTGTTTTTGTTTATTTGTATTAAAAAATTCTAAAGCAAACTTATACTATCTTAGCATTAAGAAATTCTGCTTTTAAAAAGCATCCAAACACAAATTTATTATTGTTTTTGTTGTTGATTTTTGCTGTGACACATACCAAACCTATTTTGGGGTACTAATACAATAGCTGTGGTAAACTAGCATTTGGATATGCGTAGACTCAAAGTCAGTTAATGTACATGGAGTTCATTACTTTCCTCATGTAACCTCGCTGTAAAGCTGGTAGAAGTAAATGCTGCAGCAGAAAGTTTTGTGGCCCCAAACAGTGTGCAGTGCTAATAACCATTCTCCAAAGCAGAAAAAGAGCAGTCTTCTGAAGGCACAGGATGAGGGTGTGAGAAGCAGATGGGAGAAGGGCTCTGGTCATCTGGCTTCAAGTCTTTGCACCTCACTCACCTCGTTGGAATGTTTAGAGTAACACTAAACTAAAAGAGCACCTCATCCCTCAAGGAGTATGAGAAATTTTGAAATTTCATTAGCACAGCAAACTATCTTAATTTGGCTCTAAATTGCCATAGAAGTTTTGTTTCCTATTTTTATATTTGAAAACCATCCATAAGCTAATTTTTTCCATGGAATACAAATTGAGTTAGAAGCCGATTTGTCCTAGTTATAACCACAATGAAGAAATGTGCTATTGGGTTATAAATTCTGGAAAAGTGAAAGTGCATATTGGAAACAGTGACTCAAACCTAAGCTGAAATAATTCGTCTCCCACAGTGATCTAACTCAAGCCCCTGATGTGTCGAAGTATTTTAGACTATCTCTTCCGCAGGATTCCTTAATAAAAGTTAAAGGAGTTTCTAGCACTCTCGGGGATAAAGCAACTACTATGATACAATTTTAAATTTTCAAAATGCTTTTTTTTCAGGTAAAAGAGTGCTGAGCTATAATTCAGAAGTCACAGGTCTGGTTCCCCATTGGGCCATTTTGGGATGGATGATCTTTAGCAGGTTCCTAGCTTCACATGACCTCATTTCTTTATTAAGTGAAATTGGAGATTCTCATCCCTGTTCCGTCTACACCACAGAGTAGCATGGAGAATTGAATGAAATGAGGAATGTCCAATGGTTGTGCACACTTTGTCTGCAATGCAAGAGCAAGGAATCACAGTAATCTCACAGAGGAGACCACTGAGACTTGCAGGATTATAACATAATATCTGTCAGAAAATCTAGAAAATAATAGAAATAAACTGGAAGAACTATCTCTTGATTCTAAGTCCAATGCTCTTTCTGTCACATAACTTTTACCATTAATGTACTGTGTGGCACCCTTAGAAAAGTGATCCACTGAAAAGATCATTTGGTCTTAACTTCTTCACTATGTGTGTTTCATACGTAATAGAGTGTGTGGGCTTCCGAAGTAGAGAGAGTTGGACAGCTGGAAAAGAGTGTCACTCCCAATCTTACTACAAGAACAAACCTGGGTAACCTGCAAATTAAGGACTTTTGTTGGGCCCAGGAGAGAACTAAGGTCACAGGGTAAACAACTAACATGAAAAGGGAGACGCAGTACTTGGTACCTGACCATTTACTTATCTGGAGCAGATGCTTCCAGATAAGATATTAGCAAGACTGAGCTAGAAATTATTAATGAACAACTCAAGGTAGTGTGTGGGGTGGCATGAGTAGTTGGGTCCCTGGGGGTTTCAGACTTGCACGTTTTTCCTTCAGGGACCCCCCAAAATGGGGATATTAGGGAAATCCTGAGAAGCCTCCCATGAGGTGCTCTGTAACGGAAGGAACAGCAGCCAGCTCTCTGCAAAGACCCATTGCTCCTGTCTCCTTTAAAGACCACGTGAGGGGGCTTCCCTGGTGGCACAGTGGTTGAGAGTCCGCCTGCCGATGCAAGGGACACGGGTTCGTACCCCGGTCCGGGAGGATCCCACATGCCGCAGAGCGGCTGGGTCCGTGAGCCATGGCCGCTGAGCCTGCGCGTCTGCAGCCTGTGCTCCGCAACAGGAGAGGCCACAACAGTGAGAGGCCCACGTACCACAAAAAACAAAAACAAAAACACTTACTCCTAGGTATAGCAGTACATTAACTATCATAGTTAGCATTTCTTTGTTTTATGTTGCTATTTTCAGTTTGTGACTATCACTGTGGTAGAAAAATGTATTTGATTTTTTGTATTTAAATTATCTATTTGGCAATCACACACACACTCACACACACACACACACACACACACACACACACACACTAAGAGTATGTCAGTTGATAAGTTGATCACTAGAGCTAGCCAACATAGATAGAGGTATATTAGGGTTATTCTCTTTCTCTAAGCCAATTTTTTAAATGCAACTGTGTGTAAAAATGCACACTATATATTTTATGGACATGATGCCTGAAAATCATGATATATGATTATATATATATGCATATAATGTATATTATGTATTATATATTATATATGTATTATGAGAGAGAGATTTGAAACTTGTATTTCTTATTTAATAATATATTGTACTGGAGACATTTCAGTTTGTATAAATCATCCTTATTCTTTTGCTGCAATTGCTTAGTTTTACATGCCTTTTTTACATAACATAGACTGATTACCCTTATACACAATCTCATGTGTGTTGCAGGATAACATATGAAGCAGTGAGTCACAAATTCAAAGAGTTTGCATACCTTAGACTTGGACAGACATCAGCACACGGCTCCCTGAGAAAAGAAGTGCAGATCTTCTCCGTTGTGACCAGCACATGCTCAGACCATTTCCTCTCACTCAAACAAGAACTGGATACTGTATTCACATTAAGTGCTACTTTTGTTGAGATTGGCAAAGTTGAACTTTGATTAATCTGCCAGGTAAAAAAATTACATTATTTTATTTATTTTTACATTTCCCCGAACGGCTCTAATCCGTATCATCTCCGAAACAGAGGATAAATCAGAAACTCATGAGAGGGGTTCTTTTTGAAATCACTGGTCTAGTTGACCTCTTGGGCCCTGTATAACTCTAGGAGTCTGTGAAATGTGTGCATAAGAAGCTATTTCCACACAGTATCTCCCTTTTGTTAAATATTTGCAAATACATATCTTGAGTAGGAAAAAATTGTATTCAGTCTTGTCTGTGTTTCTGTGAGTCCTCTGCAGGTCTCAACAAAGCCACAGGTAATGATCGTGTTGATTGATAAATATCATATCAGAACCAGCAAAGCCTCTCCGCCCTGTGAGCTATGATTCTGAGTATGGTGATAAATTACTCAGAAACACACCATGAGGTGTAGCAGTCCTGGGGATTTTTGTTTTCCCCAGAAACGTTGAGAACAGCTGAAACAGTAGGGTGACTCAGCATTAAATCACAACCACTAATGTAATTCCCTCCGACTTCTGAGGAGTTCCTTTACATTATTCATGCCTCTTGTGTATTCAGTCCCCTTCTCAGGAGACACGTCTGTTCTAATGATCTTTCTTTTATGTTTCTGTTTTAATGCTCTAAGTCCCTCCTAGGACTATTTCAGTGGGGTTGATGATAATGGTGATCATATTTCTTGATGTTTTGGGGGAGTACTTATGGAATAATTGTGATGTGAAAGAAATTATTCTGTAGATGTATGAATTTAAAAAAAGGTCTTTCCGGGCTTCCCTGGTGGCTCAGTGGTTGAGAGTCCGCCTGCTGATGCAGGGGACATGGGTTCGTGCCCCGGTCCGGGAAGATCCCACATGCCGTGGAGCGGCTGGGCCCGTGAGCCGTGGCCGCTGAGCCTGCGCGTCGGAGCCTGTGCTCCGCAACGGGAGAGGCCACAGCAGTGAGAGGCCCGCGTACCACAAAATAAATAAATAAATTAAAAAGGTCTTTCCTTTAGGACTTGAGGAGAAAAAAAAAAATTGCCATAGGTGACAAACACTAAATCAATACTCACAGTGCCGTGAGAAAAGAGGGGTTGGATAATTAATTTTGCCTGGGGAATATGAGGGCATAAAGATCTGGGACATTTATAGAATGGAGACAAAACTGGATTTGATTATTGAAGAATACATATATTGCAGTCATATCTGGGGAATAAAGGGCATTACAGGGATTGGTGAAGAACTGAAATAAACTGAAAGGCTCCTGGCAAAGTTGAGGCCTCAGTAACTCTTGAAGGAGGTTCCCAGAGGTGGGTACTTTAGGTAGACTTCTAAAGTGACCCAAAGTCCCCACCTCCCGGGATTGGTGCCAGCATGTAATATTCCCCCTTGGATGGGTACTGGACAAAGTGACTTGCCTCTAACCAGCACGGTATGGCAAAGTTTTGGGGGTGTGGCTTCATGATTAGGTTATAAAAGACTATGGTTTCCACCTTGTTAATCTCTTGCTAATCTCTCCATTGCTTTCTTGGTCTCTTGCTTTGACGAAGCAAGCTGCCGTGTTGGAGGAACCCAAATGACAAAGAACCCAGAGGGCAGCATCTGGTGAAGAGCAAGCACAGAAGTGAATCTGGCCAACAGCCATGTGAGCTCAGGGGCAGGTCCTTCCTTCAGATGATGACAGCTTGGCCAACGTGTTGATGCAGCCTGTGACAGGCCTGGGACCTAGGGTGACCATCTGTCCCAGGGTGCCCAGCACTGAGGGGAGTGTCTGGGATGCAGGATTTTCATTTTTATAACTGGAACCATCCCAGGAAAACCATCCCAGAGTGCCCTGGACTGAGAGGTTTCCTGGAATGCTAGATTTTCAGGGCTGACACAGAGAAAATCCTAGACAAACTCAGATAAGTTGTTCATCCTATGCAGGGGACCCAGGAAGCTGTGTCTGGATTCCTGATCCATAGAAGTTGTGTGATAATAATGCATGCTGTTTACAGCTGCTAACTTTTAGGATGGTTTGTTACCCAGCAATAGATAAGGAAGTGAAAAGGGATCAGGCTGAATTCAAGGAATAGATGAGAGAAGCAAAGTTTTGTTTTATGTGGCAGAGCAGGGAGTTTAGATCATTTCACGGGCAACGGCGTGCGATTGTGCCTTCTGAGTAGGAAAATGCCATGCTTGATCAATGCTTCGTAAAGGTGGCAAGGTGGTGTGAGTTTCATTCAATAATAATTATAGTAGAAAATTGAAAATAATACATACAATCAGTACTTAATAGGTGCCAGGCCATGAACTTTGTCATTAAAAACATTATTTCATCTTTCTCAAAGGTCCATGTGTTTTTGATCCCCATTTCAGTACAGGGGAACGTAAGGCCCACAAATACGGAGGAACGTGTCTGTGGTCACCCAGGCAGTAAGTGGGAAACAGGATCTGGATCTTAGTCTGTGAACAACTGATGAGAGCGACAGCAGAGTCAGAGTTTAGGATTGATGGCATTTTCAGATGTTCAGCGATGAATCAAGTTTTCAAGTAGCATGAATGTCCTAGTCGTAGAGATGTCAAGGGATAATGATGTTCATCTTCATTTAAGAAAAAACAAAACAGGATTTGTTGCCAAACGGAATGTAAACCTGCGTGCCTGAATGTCCTTTGTGTTGCAGAGGGTCACCTAGTGGATATTTCCGCCAGCTCTTGTGTGGCCTTTGTGTTGCAGAGGGTCACCTAGTGGATATTTCCGCCAGCTCTTGTGTGGCTGTATGGACATGGGCGGACGTGAAGATTTCCTCCAGGAAAACAAATGCTACTCTGGGTGAAAAGAACAAATGCCAGTAAGAAAGACAACACTGTTAACGTGGTCGAGCTTCAGTTAACTTAATCAAAGGAAAAGAGGTGGATGATCAAGCCCACAAGTTTGGAACTGAGACAGAGAAATAAAACTGGTTCCCAGGGACCTGCAGTACTTGTATGCACTGCTAATATGCAAATGAATGCAAAACCCCTGGGGACCTTATGGAACTATGGATGTTTAAAATGGCCCTGCAGAGAAAAATAAAACACAAATGCAACCCTAATGATGGAAAAAAAAATTTTTTTTTAACTTTCAGATATATTCCCAGATAAGAATGAGGACAGACAGTGTCACGGCTAAATTTTATAACAAAATAAAATTTCTGTGAAAATAAGTCTACATTAAAAAAAGTAGTAAAATTCACATAAGATGTGATGACATATTTTAGCTCTCACATTAACATTTAAGAAGTTTTATAATATTTAGAGTTATTGTCTATCAAAATTTAAAAACTATATGACACAGAGATTCCACTTTGAATTTTTCCTACAGATTTCATGCACAAGTGTGCAGACTTAGGAAGTCTTGTCTGTACCAGCAAAACATTACTCATGACTTGATCATAATTGATAAAGTACTGGAAGGTTCCTGGTGTGTATACACCTTGAAAATCCATGTGAATGTTAGAAAGAATGAACTGTGCTGACACGAAAACAGCTTGAGGGAATGTTATTAAATATTTTTGCCGCTTTTAATTGAAATATACTGGACATATAACATAAAGTTAAGGTGTACCCATTTTAATTCTATCCATTTGTATACTGTAATGATTGCCATGATAGTGATAATTTGAACCTCTATCAGGCTATATAATTATCAATGTTTTTAAAAGCAGGGTATCTGCTTGTGTTTCTATCTCCAGTATATATATATATATTTTTTTTTTTAAAATAAATTTATTTATTTGTTTTTTTTAGCTGTGTTGGGTCTTTGTTGCTGCGCGCAGGCTTTCTCTAGTTGTGGGGAGCGGGGGCTACTCTTTGTCGCGGTGTGTGGGCTTCTCATTGCGGTGGCATCTCTTGTTGCGCAGCATGGGCTCTAGGCGTACAGGCTTCAGTAGTTGTGGCTCGCAGACTCAGTAGTTGTGGCTTCTGGGCTCTAGAGTGCAGGCTCAGTAGTTGTGGCGCATAGGCTTAGTTGCTCAGAGGCATGTGGGATCTTCCCAGACCAGGGCTCGAGCCCACGTCCCCTGCATTGGCAGGAGGATTCTTAACCACTGTGCCACCAAGGAAGCCCTCCAATATGTTTTTTAAAAAGTAGATAAAAAGGTAGAGAAAACATTTGAGCTAGAAAGACAGATATAGAGTCAGAGACAGAAACTGGGATAGAGGTAGAGATCCCCTCTCTAGGGTGTGAAATAGATGGAGTTGGCCCAGTCTGTACATGCAAGCAGTCTCTGGAGGCAGCTGCAGGAAGCTGCTGATATTTTCTTTCTAGGGAGCAGGACTGCAGACTTAATATCAGCTGGAGACTGACAAATACTTTATCTTTAAGTTATGAAACATTTCAGACATATACACATAGAAAGCGTAAACACCATTATTCACCCTAACTGCTTACAGAATAAAACATTCCAAAAACCATTGCTCTCTGCAGCCTTCAGTGACCTCTTCCCCTCTTTTCTTTCTAGAAGCAACCATTGCCTGGGTGTTGTTTATTACATTTTATATACGCTGTTATATACATATATACATATAGGAATCTCTAAAGATATGTAATCTTTTTGCATATTTTTACATTTGTAGAATAGTATCCTGATATAGTATGCTTTTACAACTTTCCTTTTTTCGGGTCTTATTATTTCCACCCCTCCCCTCGGTATATTCTTTCAGGTTATTCTATGGTTCTTTATCTAACTTTATCTTTTTCTTATAGTTTTCACACTTTTTTCATATTGATGCATGTATTTCTAAGGCACTGATTTTCAGTGCTTATACTATTCTACGGAATGAAGAAATACCAATTTGTCTACACTTTCTCCTGTTGCTGCACATTTAAAGCATGTCCATGAGTTGTCATGAGTGGAACGTTGCCATGAAGATTCTTATGCACGTTTCACAGGCCCCTGTTTGTGGATACGTTCATAGGAGTGGGATTGAGAGTTTTATGATTATTAAAAATTATTAAAAATTAAAAAAATTATTTATTTATTTGAAATATAGTTGATTCATAATGTGTTAGTTTCAGGTGTACAGCAAAGTGATTCAGTTACATATATATATACATATTCAGTTACACACAGACATATTATATATATTCTTTTCTCATATAGGTTATGACAAAATATTGAGTGTAGTTCCATATTCCATTGTGTATATATATATATATATATATGTGTGTGTGTGTGTGTGTGTGTGTGTGTGTGTGTGTGTATATATATATATATATATATATATATTCTTTATCCTTTTATCTGTTGATGGACATTTAGGTTGCTTCCGTGTCTTGGCTATTGTAACAGGAGAGGCACATTTTCGAATTTCTCAGTTCTGTCGAATTTCTTTTCAGTTTACAGAAGTTACTTACATATTAATAGTATTCCCTTTGCTCCACATTTGTACCAACATTTTCTTTTGTAGAAGTTTTCATTTTTGTTTTGGCCTATGTTCATGAAGCTCTATCACAATCACCTTAATTCCCATTTCCCAATTATTACCAAGATCAGTCATATGTGGTAGGAATTCCTATTGCCGGTTCATGTTCAGTTTCCCTCTGTATCTAGGCACGTGGAAGAATGCACTGTGTAGCCTTAATTTCTATCCTTTGTGGGTGAAGAGGTTAAAGAGAACAGTAAATACCATTAGCTCTAACTTTGGACAAATTTACGTGTGGCTTAAGGCCTCTTCTGGAAGGCAGCAGCCTTTTCACGTTGACACATTATTACCCAGAAAAACATTATACTAATTCCTGACTTTTTTATATCGAATGTGTTTTTGTATAAACTGTAAAAAATCATGAGGTTTTTTCTCTTTAATCTTTATAGTAGTGAATCACAGGAATAGATGGTCTAATTTAGAATCAGCCTGTAATTCCTAGAAGGAACCCAACTTGAACCCAACTTGGATATTACCTTTGTTTTGTATTGTTGGCTTAGGTTTGCTAAAATTCTGGTAGGGTATGGCCATCCATGCCCATACATAATTTTGATCTATAGTTTTTCTTTTCCACATATCCTATTAGGATTTATATTGTAATTGTTCTATCTTCTTCAACTTATTTGGGGTGTTTTCCTTTTTTTATTGAGGTATAGTTGATGTACAATATTATAAGAGTTTTCCTTATATTTTTATTCTCTGGAAAGGTTTGTATAAGATTATAATTTTATGTCCTTGAACTTTTGATACAACCCACTTGATAAATGTAACTGTTGTTGTTTCCTGTAAATTCAACGTTGTTTCAACTGATTTAATAATTATTAGTCCATATTCATTTTCTATGTCACCTACAATGAGTTTTATGAAGTTGTGTTTCTTGAGGAAACTGTCCAATCTCTTTATTTAAAAATTTATTGGCAGGGCTACTACTGCTCCACACAGATGACAGGGACACTTGTTCCCTGCTCATTCTTGCTAAACACAACTATAAACCCTGGAAATAACGCAAGAGTCAAACAAAGAGAGGCCTGAGAAGTAGTGAGACGAAGGGGAATGGGTTGGACCGCGGCACTGGAGTGGCAAGGTCTCTTAGCTCTTTCCGCCCCAACGTGAGAAGCCACTCCGGCCCAGCACAGCCCGACCCCAAACTAGCCACAGAAGGCAACTCAGGGGTCGTTACTCCCCTGGACTTACACCACCAGTGAGCTGGCACCGCAGCAAGGGGACCAATCAGGAGACCCATGAACAGTAAGCCCCCAGGGGACACGTCCTCTTTCCCCACTGGGCCTAAGACAGCCCTCCTCCACTAAGGGATACTGAGGTCACTGGGGAAAATGGGCAGGAGGGACCCCAACACAACAAAGACCTGGCCCGGGAGCCTACTTGTCCAGCCCCACAGGCCTGGGATTCCCTCTTAAGCTGAGACAACCAGGCAGCCAGGGCAGCAACCAGAGGGACACAGCACAAGTGGCCTAGGTGGTGGCTTCTTTGTCCCCATGAGATTGAAACTGGGGGCTGCGAGAGACACCAGAGTAAAGGATGCCACCAAAAACTGGAATCATCCCACATTGTCTTCAACAAGTGAATGGTTAAACCAACTGGTGTTTTCATTCTATGGAATCCTGCCATTCTTTACCACACAAACCTGGTATCAGATCTGTCCCAACACACTCTCCCTCCGTGATGATGTGACAGTACAAAACTTAGAATGGGCTTCTTCTGATCATTCCTTCCTCTCACAGGTTATTTTTTTCCAGCAAATTTCCACCTTGTTATTTTGCTCCCCGCAAAATTAGCCTTTGTGATCATTGTTTTCGTTTTTTTTTTTTTGCAATACGCGGGCCTCTCACTGTTGCGGCCTCTCCCGTTGCGGAGCACAGGCTCCGGACGCGTAGGCTCAGCGGTCATGGCTCACGGGCCCAGCCGCTCTGCGGCACGTGGGATCCTCCCGGACCGGGCACGAACCCGTGTCCCCTGCATCGGCAGGTGGACTCTCAACCACTGCGCCACCAGGGAAGCCCCATTGTTGGTTTTATTCATAGTCAATACTTGAATAAATTATTGACATACTTACACATTTTTTTCGGTTCATAAATTCTTCTGGAATATAGACAAAGATATTGTGAAGACAATATATAGTCTGAAGACAATATAGAATAAAATGATAAAGTTTAATAGAAATCTTATTAGATTCCAGAGAAGAGAATAGGAGGAAGTGTTAGAGACAGGGTTCAGAGAGTTTTCCTAAACTGATGAAATTCTCAAGTTGAGGAAACTATCTTTTCCTTTGAAAGATTTTCTCCTTACATTGAAGTTTCCCAGCTTCCCAACAATGTGTTTACTGTAAAAGAATGGAAAAGAAGATACGCCAGACAGGCAGTGCTGCTCGTTGCTGCTACTTTAGCCAGTGATTTTTTTAAAATTCTGTTTTGTTGCTATTTTTCTGTAGCGATAGCTTGAACCTCAGGGAGCGTGCCATGCTCAACAGAAAGGGAACCAGTTACTACAGAGCCTGATAATACAGGATGCGTCCTGAAACGAACATTAAACAAAAATGTGAAGTGCTCTGCTGGAAATACAATGTCAGCAATTATTTCTAATGATAAACATCTTGATTGTGAATGAAAAACGTTCCCTGCCATATCAGTAAACAAAGGATGTTGCAGCCATCAAGCCATCACATTATAGCTACCCCGACAGTGAGCCCTGTGGGAACTCAGGATGGAGGCAAATGGGCTGCCCACTGCCAAGCTCTCAGCCACTGCAGTCACCCCCAACTGTGCACCCTGAGGGAACTCAGGATGGTGAAAAGCAGGATACTGGCCCAGAGAGCTGAAGTGCATATCAAAGGAATGATTTCAGTGAGCCCAGACTCTTGCATCTTCCCAAACATACAAAAGTGCTAATTACTTTGACTTGAGATTATCTGGTTTTCTTTAATTAACAATAATCTTTTGATGTCCTGACTACCTGGTCTTTGTTGCAAAAACTCTTATATATCCTGGTTCCCACTTTGCCTCTTTGGAGCAGTCCTTCAGAGCCATCTGAGAGTTCTATCTCCCAGGCTTGAAGTCCTCAGAATGTCTGCTGAATAAAATGTATTCTCAACGTTTAGGTTGTGCATTTTCTTTCAGCTGACATGATCTATAATGTTCAGCCGTTAATCTTATTATCCTTCAGAAAACACTTATTTTTATGCTGCCGTGTTCAAAAGCCACACTGTGGCTGAGAGGAACTCTTTCTGTCACACACAAACAATAACTCTAGTAGCTGTTGTATGCCTTAATTTCTCCTGATGTCAAACCCCATTTCTCCATCTTCCCTAGAAGGTGTGACCGCATAGATCATGAATTATGCACCTTCAGTGACTAATGAGGTATATGGCAAACTGATCACCAAGTAATAATCACATGGTATTCTGGACGTATCCTGACACAGGGACAAAGCACAGACGAAAGAATGTATTAGAAACACACGAGTTTGGCATCAGCTTGCCTCTGATTGTTTTTAAACAAAATGTTTTTAAAATCATTATTCTGGTACAAGATCTGTTGAAACAAGTTACTTGAATTCTAAGCTCTTTCACATAGAAAATTTCCTTGGAGAGTCAAAGGTAAATATATACATATAGTGAGAGATTATGTTCCTTGTGAAATAGTGTTAAAAATTGGATACTAGCTTTCAATCCATTTGTATTTGCTCAATGCACAAGAACTAAACACCTCTGGTTTGTAATGTCAAGAGTATTTTAACAGAAATCATTCTCTACTTTTTGCTCTAAGCTAATTCAATACTGCCTAATAAGCACCTGTACTTCCTTTTTTTTGTTTTTTTAACATCTTGATTGGGGTATAATTGCTTTACAATGGTGTGTTAGTTTCTGCTTTATAACAAAGTGAATCAGTTATACATATGTTCCCATATGTCTTCTGTACTTGCTTTTAATTAACCTTTTTGTTCATTACATCACTTATACAAACATAAGTTACAATCATTCGCTCACAGACTAAACGTTGCCTCTCTCCATTCATTTTTTCTCTTTTAATAGATCTTTGTTGGAGTGTAATTTCTTCACAATGCTGTGTTAGTTTCTGTCGCACAACAAAACAGATCAGCCATATGTATACACACGTCCCCGTATCCCCTCCGTCTTGAAGCCTCCCTCCCATCTTTCCTATCCCACCCCTCTAGGTCATTGCAAAGCCGATCTCCCTGTGCTCTACATTCTTTTAAAGACATCTTTTTCAAGAATGCTAAGTATATCAAAGAGGGGACCACCTGTACTTTTCGAGGGTCTTTTAGGTAGGACAACACTGGCACCTAGTGGCACATGTTATGGAAGGAAGTGCCTTCCAGAGACAGCCAAGTGCAAATCTCCCTCCGTCCATCAGTTGGTCCTCAGGGCTTGGATTTACTAGTCCTTAAAAATATACATTTTAGTTGCACAAGTCGCAGAGTTCTAGGTATCAGAAACCAATGAGAGAGTAAAAATACTGTGCTGACTTTTAAGAACACAAGTAGTAGTTTTACCAGTTTTATCGTCCGTAGAGTGGTTGGTCATAGAAGAAAAGCTGATGACCTTATCAATGGCCCACACCGTCTTGTTTAAAGTATTGGAGTAGATACTGTAAGGAAAGCCCCGCTCCAAAACCAAACCATTTTTTTATGTCCTAGAGGCATTTAAGACCTAATAAGTATGATGGGATATTTATCAATTCATACATTTAAAAATATTTACAAGTCATTTCCTCGGGCTCTGTGAGAGATGCTGAGAGTGGCAGAGAAAGAAGTAAGACGGAATTGGAGCCCAAGATCATCTTCAGGTTCTTGGAGAAGGTAATTCCAGCAGCTAATTCTCTATCCCACACAGTGAAAAGGGATAAATATGGGTGAGAATTATAGAAGCAAATCTCCAATGGTCAGAGGAGGACCTGGTGACATCTCAGTGGGTCTTAAATAGTAGAAAGAGTTGCACATGAGACCGGAAGAGGAGGTTTCCTGATCACAGTCTAGGTGTCAGGAAACCAAGGGGTGTAAAGGGAAAGAGGTCAATATAGTTAGTGCTGAAATATGGACTTCAGGAAAGGGTGCAAGAAGCATCCTCTGGGTGCAGCAGGAAAGGCCTGTGATGGGGGCTGGGGAAGTGGGCACTCTGGAAGTCCCCCAAGTCCTCTAAGCTCCCTCGGCAGGTTGAGCTCTGTGGCCTTCAGCCCTTTACCCGGTCCCCTTGGACCTGTCACTCTATGACTTTCTTCTGTAAGATGAGGGCAACGTGGCCTTGCCTCTCAATTCCCCAGCTAACAGAGAGATTTCAAACATCTGTCCTATTATCAGATCATGTGAATGACATTCAATTAAGAGGGAAAAACTTATCACTAGAGAGAATCTGGGGGTTTTTTGAGCGAACATGTAACATGATAAGATTGTTTTCTGGAAAGGTGAATCTAGCTCCAGGAAGCAGAATGGGTCGTAGGTGACAGAGTGACATCCATAAAGCATTGACAAAAGTTGGAGAGTGGATTCCAGTGGGAGGGCAGGGAATTAAAACTAGAAATGCTTGGCCTTGGGGTTTAGTGTCCTGGGGGGACAGCAGAGAGATTACTTCTAGGTTTCAAGTGTACTGCAGACAGAAGGAGGGCACTTTCCTTCCACTAAATAGAAACACAAGAGGAAGAGCAAACCCCAAGGGGAGGCCAACCAGCTAAAGTGGCAGGTGTCAGGAACCCAGTATTGATGGTCGTGTGTATGGTGGCAGAGGTCCGTCTTTATAGGACCTGTAAGCTGTGGACTTGGCCATCTCGGGAGGCCATGGCAGCTGTCGGTGTTAGTGGTGAGGACAGGACTCCTGGGACCCACGCTGAAGGAGTTCTTGCACAGAGTCCTCGGCCCGATGCTCAAAAGAGGGACAGAGTCCCCACCTGTAGGAGGAAGAGTGAAAGTGTAGCCCCGCCCAAGTCCTGCGCAAGGAGAGAGGCAGGATCCTCCCAGAATGAGGCTCTGAGTTGTGTTGTGGGGAAACCAGGTCTGGGCCACATGGACCTTCTGCTGTGACCTGGAAACTTGCCCAAGGTGTCCCTGGGAGGCTCGGGAAGTGAGAGGGATTCATTCTCAGGCAGATGGAGCCAGGAGGGGCAGGAGACCCATGGGGGGCGGGGATAAATGAGGAGCTCCAGCTCTTGAAAGAAACGCCTTTGCTTCCTCCCTCAGACTGGCTCCCGGTCACAGGTCTGAGAGCTCCGGGTTGGGTTCAGGGTTTGGCTCTATAACCTGGGCTCCATTTCCACTCTGCTACAGCCCCAGCACAGGTAAGTCACAGCCACCGGATGGAAGGCAGTGCCAGAAGACACGAGACAGGGACCGGCTGGCTCAGTGTGGTCTCTACGACTAACTGTAGTTTTTAGGGGATGGACCCATGCACCCGGTGTGTGCACTGGCTGCCCCTCCAAGCAGCCCATGCGGGGACGCTGATGGTGGGGTGATGCGTGAGCAGGCAGCCCTGCCAGCGGTCGGCCGGGCACACGCACACACACCCGAGCACACGCTCAGCCAAGAGCCTTTGGTATTGATTTCTGACTTTCTACTCCATAGCCAGTCTATCATCACGAGCCCTCCGTTCTGCTTCCAGCTCTCTTCTCCATCACTTGCTGTGTCTGCGGCCGCTCTGCCCTGGCCCGAGCCTTCCGCTGGGGCTTGGGATGCCACGCTGGGGTCCCAGTGCCTTCTCTGCTTGGCTTTAGTCTCTTCGAAGTCCGCTCTCCCCAGAACTGAGTGATTTTTTGTTTTTTTATTGTTTTTTTTGCGGTACGCGGGCCTCTCACTGTTGCGGCCTCTCCCTTTGCGGAGCACAGGCTCCGGACGCGCAGGCTCAGTGGCCATGGCCCACGGGCCCAGCCGCTCCGCGGCATGTGGGATCTTCTCGGACCGGGGCACGAACCCGTGTCCCCTGCATCGGCAGGCAGACTCTCAACCACTGCGCCACCAGGGAAGCCCCTGTCCGTCCTGCTTTTGATGGACGTTAAGGTTGTTCCGATTTGGGGGCCACTGTGAACATTCCTGTAATATACCGTTGCGTGCAACAGTATTCGTTTCTGTTGGGTGTCTCACTAGGAATAGTTAGGGTAGTACAACACCACGAATTACCCCATTTCCAATCTGCTGTGTGGGAGGACAGACAACACTTTGCCCCCAGTGAAAAGTGTGCCCTTGATTTTGGACATCAGGCAGTTACCACTTCAGTTATCTGGGGCAGCTGAAGGAGGCTTCTACCCCGCCAGTTCCCAGGGCCAGTCCTTTGATAGACTCCTAAGACGTGACCTGGATGTGTTCTGAGCTCGGCCTGCAGCTCTGTGACTTGAAGTATGGACAATGTATTCCTTTTAGGCGCATGCAAAATTTATTTATTCACCAACTTTAGTTTGCTCCTTTGTAAAATACAGGTGGTGGGCCTAAAGATCACCCGCATCTACTTCAACATTCCTAACAAGCAGACCTACATTGAGCCTTAGTTTGAATACCTCCCCTTAAAGGAAGCTCACTACCTCACAGCACAGACGATTCCATGCTCACAAGTTGAGATCATTCACAGTCCCCTTCATGAGTCTACAATCTGTGTGTGTGTTGGAACCACCCTTGAGTCCTGGCCTAAACCTCTGGGCCGCACGGAGAAGTTTGTTTTGCATCAGAGTCCTCTAGAACAGGAAAAAATTCAATAGCAGCAAATAAACAAATTAAAGCAATTTTCCCTGTTAAAGTGTGCACTAAATGCATTTACTCTTCAAAATGAAAATATTTACCACTTCTCCTAAGTGATTGCCATGGAACCCACAGTCATTCAGTTCAGAGAAAAACTTCCCAGTCAGAAGCTCAGCTCTCAACAGGTAAAGGCAGAGCAGGAGAAAGGCTGTAATTATAGGATAAGCATGGTGAGAATTCCGTTATCAGGTCCTGACCTAGCAATAACTGTGTGTCTGCACCATATCTGGAGGAAAAGTAAATCTTTCAATGGGCTGTCTAGAGGAGGCTGGTGTCCAGCATGGAGAGGTGGAGAGGCAGGTGGGTTTTGGAAAGTGACTTACTTTGTCAGGATGAGGCTTGTTTCCCAAAGACAATGGTGTCCAGTGGTGTTTGTTCAGAGCTCACAAGGCTGGCACAGGTGTACAGCTGTGAAATGACACCTTCTTGAGGGAGATCATTACCCTCATATTCAGGCCATGAAACTAGATGAAACAATGAATGTCTCTGCACCTTCGTTCCCTGAACTATACCATTTTTAATTCAAAATAATAAAATAAAATTTAAAAATATTAAAAAACCCAGTTTTAACGATGTAGTTCTTCTTTCCTGTATCCTCATCCCTACCTTTCATCGTTGACGGAGGGGGTGTTTTCCTGTCGTCTGGCGCAAAGATCTAATTTGTATCTACAGCTTATCCACTCAGCTCAGGGACGCTATTCCACTGACTTCCCTGGCTTCACTATTTTTCCTTTATTCTGTCCCCACACTCCACCTCCATCCTGGCTGACCTGGTCATCCCTGCTTTCTTTTAGAGCCACCTACATTGTGACTCTTCCACCTTGGACTCTGAGCTCCTGTCAGACAGAGACTGGAGTAAGGTCAGCTGCACTGCAACGAAGACCCAGCGCAGCCAAAAATAAATACAATTAAAAAAAATAACATCAAGTATCACTAATCCTTAAAATTATACAGAATAGCTCTTGAAAGCTCTTTCTCTGTGTTCCTACTCCATATTCTATTCCCCAGGGTGAATTTCTCTTATTAGTGTGATCGTATAATTCTAGGATACTCCCAATCTCTCTCTTCTCTCTCTCTCATTTTTTTTTTTCTGATAAACATAAGTTTATTAATAGACGTACTACATTTTTATATTACTGTTCTTATTTTTAAATATTCAAAAAATATCTTCATTAGTAAAACCCAGTGGTGTTTGGCTCACATTAGCTCTTTTTTTAACATCTTTATTGGGGTATAATTGCTTTACAATGGTGTGTTAGTTTCTGCTTTATAACAAAGTGAATCAGTTATACATATACATATGTCCCCATATCTCTTCCCTCTTGCATCTCCCTCCCTCCCACCCTCCCTATCCCACCCCTCCAGGTGGTCACAAAGCACGGAGCTGATCTCCCTGTTCTATGCAGCTGCTTCCCACTAGCTATCTACCTTACGTTTGGTAGTGTATATATGACTTGAGGATATGGGGATGGGGAGGGGGAAGGGTGAGCTGTGACAAAGCGAGAGAGAGGCATGGACATATATACACTATCATTTTTGTTTTGATTTGAAAATAGTAGGAACATTTTTATTTCAATTACATTTTTAATGTAGTAGTATATTATGTGCCACTTCCTCTAAGAATCTATAAATGTAAGTCATTCACTGAGTGGCAATTTTATCACTTAACTAATGACAGTATCTGAATTTCTTTATCACATTTATACAGACAGACATTTTAGACATCTTAAACAATTGTATGCTATCACAAACGATGCTGCAACAAGTACCCTTACCCTTTACCTTTGTGTACTTACGCTATTATTCCCATAGGCTGGATTTATAGATGTGGGTAGTTGTCCCCAGGGTTCTTCAATTTTAAATTTAATCCTGACTGCAATTTATCTTCCAATTCATATTATCACCAAAGCATGACAATTTCTGTGTTTTCTGAATTTCTCTTCAGTTCTGTGTTTAGTGAAGTTGTGTATCTCTTTGTGTATTTTATCAGCCATTTACATTTATCTTATGAAATGCATATTTGCTTCATTCCTATTTTTAACTCTGTTTTGTATCAGTCAAGATGGGGTAGAATATAATTCTCAGTAGGTGAAAGATATATATATATATATATAGCTTTACCTCAGTAGGTTAAGATATATACATATATATATATATACACACAGTTTTACATCTATTCATGTTTTACTGTCCAAAGCAACTTGCGTATCTATACCTTACTTCAAAAAGTGAAAAACAGTACAAAAGCCTACCTGAAGCAGATTATTAAGTGAACTGACAAATGATCCAAAATCAAGGTGTTGGCAGGGCCATGCTTCCCCTGAAGTTTCCAGGGAAGGATAGTTCCTTGCTTCTTCCAGGCTTTGGTATTTTCCAGCCTCCCTTGTCCTTCCTTGGCTTGTGGCTGCATCACTTTAATTTCTGCCTCCATCGTCCTGTACTTTCTTCCCTCTGGGTCTCTGTTTTCTCTGTTTTATACAGACATCAGTCATTGGATTAGGACCCACTCTAATCCAGGATGACCTCGTCTAAACTTAACAAATAACATCTGCAAGACCTTATTTCCAAATAAGGTCACATTATGAGGGTCTGGTCAAACATGAATTTTGGGGATACCCTGTTCAAACAATACTGTGTGTGTGTGTGTGTGTATTTTCTTGAGCATATGACCATGCTCATATGTGTATGCAGTCATTAAGACCATGAGTTCTTTCATAAAATAAAATTGGGAGTTTGGGATTGACATACATGCACTGCTATATTTAAAATAGATTACCAACAAGGACCTACTGTATAGCACAGGGAACTCTGCTCAATATTTTGTAACAACCTAAATGGGAAAGAATTTGAAAAATAATAGATACATGTATATGTATAGCTTAATCACTTTGCTGTACACCTGAAACTAACACAACATTGTTAATCAACTATACTCCAGTATAAAATAAAAATTTTTTTGAAAACCAACTAAATTAGGGCTTCCCTGGTGGCACAGTGGTTGAGAGTCCGCCTGCTGATGCAGGCGACATGGGTTCGTGCCCCGGTCCAGGAAGATCCCACATGCCGCGGAGTGGCTGGGCCCGTGAGCCATGGCCGCTGAGCCTGCGCATCCGGAGCCTATGCTCCGCAATGGGAGAGGCCACAACAGTGAGAGGCCCGTGTACCGCAAAAAAAAAAAAAAAAAAAAAACCCAAAAAACAAAACCTAAATTAAAAAAAATAAATAATGTAGGAGATGGGTGAATCCATAAGAATGATTTCATCTTCGCTCTTCTCCCCAAAGCAAGATGCCATTTGAGTGTCACATGGTGTGTGGACTTGCAGTCTCCACTTGAAAAGTGGCAGAAATTCAGGATTTACAAGGCATCCCCTCTTATTCTAAGAAAGCATTACCCTACTTAAATCTCATTCAAGACAAATACATAACTGAAAAAATGGAGCGTTGACTATGTTCCTGCAAGAAAAGAAGACTCAACATCATTTCATCAGTGATCCACCTGATAAGTCTATAAATTCAATGCAGGCACCAAATAATTCCCATCATAAAGCAATTTAGGACTTGTCAGGTTGTTTCTAAAGTTCAGTTGGAACAACAAATGCTCACGAGAGAAAGCCAAAATTTGAAACCAAAGAATGTGTTTTAGGACTTTAGCAATTGAAGAGTGTGGTAGTCCCAATGACAAAACCGGGGGCAAGTTGAGTAATAAAATAAATATACTGATAACCCAAAGTATAAAATAAATATTCGTGAGTCCATAGTGACACAGAGAAACAAATCACTGAATAAATAAATAAATGGCAGGGGTGTACAAAAGAGGCAAGCCTCCTACAGAGAAGAATTCCAAATAACTTATGTAGATACTTCCCCTGCAGGAAGCAGAGGGTAATTCCCCACTCTTTAAGTGTGGGTTATGCTCCCAAAGAGGACAGTATGGAAAGAGGGTAAAAGGTAGCTTCACAGTGGAGACACCTTGCAGACATGACCTTAGTCAGGCGATCGAGGTCAGTGTCAGCAGGGATAAGTCATGTTGGTAGCATGTACCCTTGATACGATTGATGAGAAGGGTATTTTACTCTGTGGTCGTCCTCCCCCAAACCCATATCCCCTGTCTAACCCTGGGGAAAACATCAGACACATTCTAATGGTGGGACAGCCTGCAAAACACGTGGCCGGTATCCCTCAAAAGTGTCAAGACCATCTAAAATGAGGGAAATCTTAAAAACTGTCACAGCCATACCTAAGTAGAAATGACAATTAACTGTAATGTGGTATTTCAGGATGGGATCCAGGGAAAAGAAAGACACATTAGGTAAAAACTAAGGAAATGTAAATAAAGTATGGACTTTAGTTAATAATAATGTAACTGTATTTGTTCATTATTACAAAAAATGTGTCATACCAAGGCAAGATGCTAATAATAGGGGAATCCGGGGGGTGGTTATATGGGAACTCTGAACTGCCTTCACTATTTTTGTTTAATTGAAAATATCTTTATTTAACCTTCATTCTTAAAAGATGTTTTTACTGGTTAAAGAAATCTGGGTTGACATTTTTCTCTTTGAGAATTTTTCCCCCAATTATTTTTATTGTGATAAAATATGCAGAACACAATATTTACCATCTTGAGCATCTTTAAGTGTACAATTCAGTGGTATTAAGTGCATTCATATTGCTGTGCAACCATCACTGCCATCTATACACAGAACTTTTCCATCTTGGAAAACTGAAATGCTGCTCCCATTAAACATTACTTCCCAAATTTCCCCTCCCCCCAGTCCCTGACAACCGTTGTTCTACATTCTCTCTTTACAAATTTGACTATTCTAGGGCCCCCATATAAGCAGAATCACAGTATTTTTCCTTTTGTGACTGGCTTATTTCACGTAGCATAATGTCCTCACGGTTCATTTATGTTGTAGTATGTGTTAGGACTGTCTTCCTTTCTAAGTCTGAATAATATTTTTTATTAATCTAAATTTGTTCTAAAATAAAAAGCTTATTTAAAACAAATTAAAAAGAATGTGACATAGCTATAGGAAAAGAAACAGAAATGTAATTATGGAACAGACTAGAAAGCATTGATGCAGACCCATCTATGTATTAGAATGTGTTCTATGGGAAGAATACAGATTCAAATAATTAGAGAGAAGAGATACTTTTGTAAATCAGCTGTTGATGTGAAAGAAAATAAATTTAGAACATTATCTCAAATCATACACAAAGTATATTCTGCATGGAGTAAAGAGCTAAACATAAAATTTAACAGAAGACCAAAAATGGAATTCAAACAAGTATAAAATATTCCAGGAGATATTTTTATTAATTTGAGGGCACAGAAAGCAAGACACAAATGGCAGGTGTTTATTTTCTTGTCTTTTTGTTTTTTCTTAAACTCTCACACCCAAACTTCTTCATTCAACTTCTAGTCCTTATTTCAAATTCTGGCCTACAGAGTAAATTAAAATAGCAATTTAAGACCCTCTTTTCCATAAAACCTTCTGATATATGAAAACAGCTCTAATTTATGGGCAATCAAGCTGTTGGCAAATATTTTCTTACCTGGGTAAACTTTGCCAGCAGCTTGATTGCCCATAACCAAGGGCATCTTCCTTTGCTGAGCTTGTACAACTGTTGTCCTGAGCAGAGCAGAGGTAGTCAGCGTCGCGTGGTCACTGAACGCTGTGTCCAGGGGCGGCCTGACAGCGGGCCCAGCGTGTTGGGCCTGAGTTCACACCACAGACTGGGGGGTTAGCTTAGTCAGTAGGCTTAAGCTTCATTCTTTTTTAGAAAACAGTGGTCAAGTCTATTCCCCAGCCTCTGTACAGATGCTATTAGCCTAGAAAATAGACTTCCATTTTTTCTTGCTATTAGAGGTATCCAAGGACTCTTTTCTGGTGAATTGGTTTCAAACCAGTGTCATGAGGAAATTTTACTTTCCTCATAAAAGACGAAGAAAGATCGAGGTCTTGAACTGCAGCACCCCACTGAAGATGGAAAAAAAGCGGGGACAGGGAAGCCCATGACGACCCAACCGCCTCCAGCCGATTCCTGGCTCTGGGAGAGAGATGAGTACCCAGGCACGGAATGCTGCTTTCTGAGCTTTCTGCCTCCCACCCCTCCCTGTTCCCCATCCTCAGTGCTCCTTCAGCTCCTGGAGATTTGCCGTCTTGCAGCAGCCAGCTGACTCTTCCTCCATTCCAACCTCCTTAGAATTTACTTTCCTCTTACCTTTTACACTCTGCCTATTTTAGATCAGATGATTTCTTTTTCTAGTGCCCTGGTTCTAAACTGGGGTGGGGGGCTGAGAGACATCTGGCAGTGTCTGCAGACATTTTTAGTTGTCAAGGTTAGGGAAAGTTCTACTGGCATCTGGTGGGTAGGTGCTAGGGGTGATGCTTAAGATGCTGCAATGAACAGGACAACCCCTGCTACCCCTGCCCCCCCCCCCCACACACACACACAAAAAGAATCACCTGGCTCCAAATGTTAATAGTGCCAAGGCTGAGAAACTGGGTCTAGAGTATGAACCTGGAAGTCCGACAGTGGTCAGGGAATTCTCCCTTTGTCTTTGCTGTGAGAATTGTACTGTTTTTCCAACCACAACTCACCCAATTCTTTGTGAGCCTTTCCCCATGCACATGATCAATACCCATTCTGAGGGATTCTGTCCATGTTCACTTGAATTTCAACTTGGTCAGCCTCGCTAAATTGCAGCTCTGCCTTTTCATCTTATACCTTGTCTTTGAAATATCTGAGCTAACAGAGACTTCTCTATGTAGGTTTTTTGGTTTTCAATGAACACTTCTTTCCCAATTTCATTCATAATCATTAAACAGAAGTTCACTGGTTTAAGAATTGCCAAGCCTACGGTGGTTTTCTTAGTGACAACGACTTAAACATCAAGGGCTGCAACTCTCCTCAGGATGTGAATGGTGGCCTGACTTGTCCCAAGTCTCAGAGTTGTTACACTGTGGGGATGGGCTAAAATGTTCCAAGTCTAACAGTCCTTCATTTCTTATGAATAGTTCTCCTAGTTTCTCTCTGGGGTTCACGTCAAACATGTTTGTTATCTTTTTGACACTGCTTTTCCCAAGCTGTATGTGTGTGTCTGTACAAGTCCTACGGTGTGCATTTTCTTCTAGTGATCTTCTAGTGATTCTGACTTTCTTCAGAAGTCGTGAATCCCTTTATGGTTTGTGCATTAAGTGAGTGAATTTGGAAATTGCACCCCCGAGAGGCTTATCTAGAGAAAAGAGAATTATAGAATTTCTTTATTTTTTTCCTTCTGTATGTTTATTCTAAACCTTTGGGTTTACAGTGAGGAGCAGGACGGAGGTCTGAAAGTGTCATATCATTAATGCTGCACTTACAGCCTCCAGCATCTAAAGATAACAACCAAAACGAGTCAGGAAGAGAAAGGATTTACAGTGTTTACTCTCTCCAATAATTCTGGGTTTATTTACACAATAAAATGATAAAGTGTTTTGAACCCTTGGGCCAGGTCCAGTGGTTCTCTGTTTGTTTGCTTTATAAGAATGTGAGGCGGAGTCTTGGGTGGGTGCCCTTGGGAATAGGTCATTGGCTCCCCTTGCTCTTTGACTTCTGCCATGAACTTCCAGTGCAGTCATCATCAAGCTGGGAGCCTAGTCTTAGGGTTCCATGGGGCTCAGCCTGCCCAGAGCCTTCAGTCACAGCATTCCTCTCCCCAGCGCCCTGCAAGGGTAGCATGTGTTCACCTGAAACCATGTCACCTTGGGGTTCTTAAATTGCCATCATCATTCTCTGATTAGAATTGCATCATTTCTTACCATTATGGACATGGTGCTCTTACCATCTGTTTTACTGGTCAACCATTTCTTGTCCTACTTTATGTCCTGTGGAGCTGAGAGGACAGGGTACATCAAAGCCCTCACCACTGTGTCCTTCTATCTTTGTCCTGTCCATTTTCCTTTCATTAGAACTATTGACAAAATAGTTCACCATCAATGTCACTGCCTCATCATCCATCTTTGAGTCTATGGATGAAGCTTCTACCTCCATCATTTCATTGGAACTGCTCTGAAAATATTGTTCAGTGATCTAGCCACCAAATTGAGGGGAGAAGTTTGCTTCTCTGTTTAACTACTATTCTATTCTCAAGTTCTAGAAACACTCTCCTCCACTAGCTCCAAGATGCTCCCCTCTTAGTGCTACTTTGTTCTCCTTGATGGATCCTAGTTTTCCACTTACTATTTGGATATGGTTTACCAAGGTTTTATCAGTGGCTCTTTTCTCTTCTCATTACACATATTCATTCTGCATGGTTTACTTTTCACTTTTTTTTGAAAAACAAAAAACAAAAAAACTGTCCAGGTGGCATAGACTGAACCTCCCCTCTTCCCAAATTCCTGTGTTGAACCCTCAACTTCCAGTATGACTGTATTTGGAGTAAGGAAGTAATTAAAGTTAAATAAAGTCATAAGGGTGGGGCCCTAATCTAATAGTATTAGTGTCCTTATAAGAAGAAAGAGAGCTTGCTCTCTCCCTGCCATGTGAGGACACAATGGGAAGGTAACCAATTGCAAAGTAAGAAGAGGTCTCTCACCAGAACCCAAGTCTGTTGGCACCTTGATCTTGGATTTCTGGCCTTCAGAACTGAGAACAGTAAATGTCTGCTTTTAAGCCACCCAGTGTGTTCACAGACCTAGAGAATGAACTTATGGTTACCAGGGGGGCATGGTGGGGGGAGATTTAGTTAGGGAGTTTGGGATTGACATGTACACACTGCTATATTTAAAGTGGATAACCAAAAAGAACCTACCAGTATAGCACAGGGAACCCTGCTCAATATTATATAACAACCTAATCGGGAAAAGAATTTGAAAAAGAATAGACACATATATATGTGTAACTGAATCACTTTGTTGTACCCCTGAAACTAACACAACATTGTTAATCAAGTCCACTCCAATATAAATAAAATGTTAAAAAAAAAAAAACAAAAAGCTGCCCAGTCTGTGGTATTTTGTTATAGCAGCCTGAGCTGACTATTACACTGGGTCAGATTTAAGCCCTGAATCACCCAGGTGCCTATGCACATATGGGATCTCTCACTAAGATGGGTCATGAGCATTTGAAGCAAGATGTTCCTCTGAACCAGGCTGTCTTCTCATGTTCCCCTTCTTAGTGACAAGCACATGCATCCTTCTTCACACAGTAGCCTTTAGATACTTGGAAGCAGGACTGCATTTTCTCTTCTCTGAGTAACTGAGCTCGTTTGTAAAACATGGCTATATTTTTCCCACTCTGTTTATTCTCTTTTCTGAGAATGTTTGTTCATACACTAGCATATACATTTTAAAAATTTGTATGCTGTTTTTAATTGTAAAATAAACATAACATAAAATTTACCATCTTAACTGTTTTAAAGTACACAATTCATTGGCATTAAGTACATCCACGTTGCTGTGCAATCATCACCACTGTTCATCTCCAGAACTCTTTACTAGATTTTAAGTGGGATTGTTTTTCAGGGTAGCCATTTTTAAAATCAATTGTGTTTAGTTAATGCTTATTTTAATGTATTTTACCTTATTTTCCATTCTCTAATTTAAATAATTTAGTTACAGTCTGTAAAAGTTGAGAGAACTTAAAATATTTATATATATTTTCTCTCCTTTGCACTTGATAATTAATTTTAGCCACATTCCTATAATTTTGAATTATACTAAAATGCTATTAGAGAAAATAGGAAAATATGGAAGCATATTTCTTCCATTAACCAATAAAATTCATCTAATATTATTTCCAACAAAAGGGATACCTATTTAGGTTAAAAAATTCATAGGATTTCTGTAGAAATGTCAGATGATAAAGAACAGTGAATTACCTTGGCATTTAAAAATAGAAGTAGATTTCCACAAATTATGCAATTTTATGGTCACAGTGTGAATTTCTTATCTCATTTAAGTAAATACACTATATGCATGTTTGTAAATATCTGTTGTTTAAACTTTCATTTAAATGAATAAAAAACAGGAATATATATATATATATATATATATATATATATAAATCTGGCAGCCATTGAAAAAAAATTTATATAAAAAAATATTTCTCTTGGACAGAAGTTCTGCTCAGTCACATTTGAAACAGAAGTGCCCTGAAAGTAACAAATACTCAGTTTGTCTGCATCATTTTAAAGTGATAGAATGAAAGTGATGGAGTTAATATGTGCAAGCTGTTAAGAAGATAGCCTGTTTGTAAGTAAATTTAATATAAGATGGATTTTAACAAATAGTGTAAGAAGCAGAGGCAGAATCCTTTGAGAGTTCCATAAGAGGCAGAAGTGAGTTTTAATCAAACAAAAGGAGTTGCCATTGAGCTGGACACTGAATTATGTGCAGTGTGGTAGAAGAGTGCTGGGAAAAGTAAGGTGTGCTCCAAACTGGGGAAGAAAATAACATTACACGTCTTCCCTACCTGTATTGGTATGGGGAAGAAAGCTGCCTAGGAATCTGATGAAATTAAAGAGTTTCAAACCTTCTGTTGCAGATTTTTTTATGCTTTATCTAGCCTAGTGCTGTAAAAACTTTTTTAACATGAAAAAGATAGCCACAAACTCAGTTTTGGATGGGGAGACAACATTAAAGAGTCAGAGAAAAAAAAAAAAGAAATGTGTTGCAGTTAATAATTTGAAATGTAAGATATAATTTTTCAGAAATTACATTATTCCCTTTAATTCAATTTATTTTACTATTGTTTGTAGGAATAGGAAAAAGAAAGACCTTAGGCTTTTAACCCGAAGTTCTTGTTCTGTCTCTAGCTCTGGCTTCCTAAGACAGGTGTGGATGTGAAAGTACTAGAAGGGATGGTCCTTGTACCTGCACTGACCACAGACTCACTGGAGTGCTTGCTCACGTACAACAGGTGAGGATGTGCGTTGGTACAGTCACTTTCGAAAACACTAGGATAGCATTTCACTGTTTCTTATAAAGTTAAACAAAGACCTGTCATATGATCCAACCATTCCACTCCTAGGAATTTACCCAAGAGCAAAGAAAGCACATGTCAATGTGAAAATATATACACAAATGTTCATGGCAGCTTTATTTGTAATAGCCCCAAACTGGAAACAAGCTAAATGCCCTTCAGTAGGTGAATGGATAAACACGCTGTGGCATACCCATTCAATGAAGCATTAAACAGCATGAATCTCAAAATATTGACGCCAAGTGAAGTAAGCCAGACAAAAGATTGGGTACTATGTATATGATTCCAAACCTCTCAGAAATACAAATGTATAGTGACACCAATCAGATTAGGAGTTGCTCTGGGGGAAGGGAGACTTTAGAAAGAGCATAAAAAAATGAAAGGGTTACAAAGGAATATGTGAAACGTGTACAAGATGGTATGTTCATGGTTCATTGTGATGATGGCTAAATAGTTTTATTCATATGTCAGTACTTAAACTGTTCACATTTGTTTTGTGCAGTTTATATTGTGTTAACAATATTCTTCAACAAAGCTGTTACAAATAAAACAGATAAGGTCTTCTTAAAAATTTGCAAGTGTGGCATGAAGGAATTTAACTGCATTTAACACTTGATGACGTTTAAATCCACAATAAAATGCAACTTAGTGTCCATAGCTAAATATGAAAGTAGTAATAAGAATAACCAAGTCAACATATGTTGATCGCTTGTCACGTGCCATGTCCTTCAAGTACTTTACCTTTTTAATTTGTGAATTCCTCCCAGCAGTCCTATACTGTGGGTCCCTGGGAGGAGCAGTTCACATTCACAAAACAAACAAGGGAGGGGCTGCAGCCCAAATCCACATCTATCCTAAAGACTGATTTTCACTGAAAAACTTGCTCACATTTTATGCATCTATGTTCGGTTGGAACACACAGAACTTTCTGGTAAGACATTAAATAAGTTCTGTCATTTCCTATGACTTTAGAAATATGATTGTCATACGAGGAATCACCCTCGTAAAAGTAGGATGCCAGCTCCTCCAAGGCCCCTGCAAACCTCCAAGAGCCCTCTGCAGGCCGATCATGAAACAGAAGTTCCTGCAGAGGAGACAAAGATGCTGGGATCACACAGTACAGAGTTAATTTAAATGTCACAGTGAGAAGCAAGAGGAAATGGTGGATGAGTTCACACATTTAAGGCAGAGGAGTGAGATCAAACACAGCAAACAGCATTTGGTGAATCTTGCAATGTTTTTCCAAACTGAATATCATCAAAATAAAAACTTGGGCAACACCAGAACTGTTCAGAATAAATCAATGCCATATATGGTTTATGAGCTCATATAATAGTATAACATAATATAGTACCGAATTTTACTATAAGATCCTGAATAGGGAGAATAGATTCCAACTTTATAAAAACTGCTTAGTTCTGGGGATGGTGATGAGCAAAGAAATCGTAACAAAGGTGCTTCTTTGGGACAAGAGTATTTTATGAAAAAATAAAAAAAAGTTCTGTTGCAAACATGGAAGCCAGTCTATTGACTGATGTAGAAAAAAGTGAAATAGAATGAACAAATAAATTATAGTAGAAATAGAAATGGAAACATTACTATAAATATAATACACTTGTTTCTCACAAGTAGAATACTATGGACAGCTTTACATGAACAAATTGGAAAAATTAGATTTCATGGACTATATATTTCACATCTACAAATTAATGCAATAATACACGTTTTAAAGGGAATATATCATTAATTATCATAAACACTGAATCTACAGTCAAATCCATACCCCTCTTTGGGAAGGCAAGCAGAACCATTATGCCCACACTTATCATTTTAAATTCAATTTTAAAAGAACAAATTATTTTTACCTTTTAAAAAGAGAGAAAGAAATGCAGCCTCCTTAATACCAAAATTGGAAAAAGATCATTTGGTGTTGAACAAAATTTATTCCAGAAATGCAAAGATGTTCAATTATTAGGAAATGTATGAACATAACTCATGAAATTAATAGTTTTATAGGGAAAATTATATAATATATAGATAAATAAAATTATTCCATAAAATTCAAATTTTTAAAAAGAAAATAAAAATTCTCTTAATGAAGGTAGAATAAAAAGAAATTTTCTATCCTCATAAAGGTATCTCCAAACAATCTAAAGTAGACAACATACTTAATGGAAAATTTAAAAGTAGTCCTTTAAATTTGAGAAATATTCCTGCTGTTTGCTCTCACTACTGATGTTCAACCTACTACCGTAAGTCTCACCCAATGTAATAAAAGATAAAATATTAAAAATATAAAAATGGAGAAGGAAAACACAAACTATTTTATTTGTACATAGAAAAAAAAAGAAAATAAGTGAATAAGGGAGATCATGAGAATTCTAAACCTAAAAATAAGTTGATATTTGATGTGAGGACTCAATATCTTAGGAAATTGTTTCTTCCTAAATTCATTTCTAAATAAAATACAATTCCAATAAATTCCCTGCTACAGACTGAATTGTGACCCTCCCAAATTCATATGTTGATGCCCTAACCCCCAGTGGGATGGTATTAGGATGTGGGAGGTTTGGGAGGTTTTAGTGTTAGATGAGATCACGAGTATGGGCCCCTGGCCCAATGGGATAAGAAAAGGCACCAGAAAGCTTCTCCTTTTCTACATCCCCTCAATGTGCACTCAGAGGAAAGGCCATATGAGGATACGGTGAGAAAGCAGCCATCTGCAAGCCTGGAAGGGTCCTTATCAGAAATCAAACTCCTCCAGAAGTTGATATGGGCCTTCAAGACTCCAGAACTGTGAGGAATAAACAAACTTCTATTGTTTATAAGTCACCTATCTATGCTACTTTGCTATGGTAGCCTGAGCAAACTAAGACATTCTTCACAGACATTTTTTTGTGGAAGTGTACAGATCCCAAAATAGGTAAGACAACATGAAGATAAAGGATGGAGATGTTTCTCTTCTTGGTAAAATAAACATCACATTTCATTGATTTTTATATGACGTGAACTGCAAGATACACAACTTTTACATAAATCAGTAAGAAAGAAAAATACTTTGAACTGAACAATGACACACCGTCAGCAGTAAAAAAAATCCCAACTTTAGAAATAATAAAATGTGAAAATAAATGTGCATCTTAGAATAAATGAAATATAGCATTATTTAAGAAAGACTAGTACTCACAAAGACATAAGTAAATAGGAATGGAACATGATAGAACACAGTGTTATTCGGAATCTGGTGAATCAGTGGGGAAAGTATGTAGCAGCAAAGAACAGCAATTGACTTTCTCTAAAGAAAAAAATAACTGTGGTCCCTACCTCATGACTCCAGGTAAATTAAAGATCTAAATATGAAAAACACATCTTAAAAATAATAGAGGACTCTAGCTGCATATGTTTGGAATATGGAAATACTTTGTTTTATTTTAGTTAATAGACTATACTTAGAGTAGTTTGTGATTTACAAGAAAATTGAGCAAAAATTATAGAGAATTCCTATACACACAGCTACCCAACATACAATTTCCCCTGCGTGATAATTAATGTTATGTGTTAACCTGGTTGGGTATTCTGGATGTTTCTGAATGAGATTAACATTTAAATCAGTGGACTTTGAGTAAAGCAGATAACCTCTCTAATGTGGGTGGGCCTCATCCAATCAGTTGAAGGCTTAAATAGAACAAAAAGACTGACATTGTTGAGCAGGAAGGAATTTTGCAACAGATGGCCTTTGGACTTGAACTGCAACACCAGCTCTTTCCTGGGTCGACAGCCTACTGGCACACCCTGCAGATGGACTTGCCAGCCTCCACAATTCTGTAAGTTAACTCCTTAAAGTAAACCCCTTTCTATATAAATACATACTCTATAGGTTCTGTTTCCCTGGGGAATCCTGACTAATACACCCCATTATTAACATCTTACCTTAATGTGCTACGTTTGTTACAATTGATGAGCTGGTATTGATATGTTATTATTAACCAAAGACCATACTTTCCATTAGGGTTCATGCTTTGTATGGTACAGTTTTATGGGTTTTGACAAGTGCATGATGTCATGTATGACATTACAGTATCATACAGAACAATTTCACCTCCCTAAAAAGCCTCTGTACTCCAACTAGTCATCCCTCTCTGTCTCTCCCAAAATCCCTGGCAACCACTGACCTTTTTACTGTCTCCACAGTTTTGCCTTTTCTAGAATGTCATTTGGTTGGAATCATACAGTATGCAGTCTTTTCAGATTGACTTTTTTCACTTAGTACCATGCATTTAAGTTTCCTTCATGTCTTTTTGTGACTTGATAGCTCATTTCTTTTTAGTGCTGAGTAATATTGCATTGTTTGGATGTACTAGAGTTATTTATTTATTCAGCTGTTGAAGGACATCCTGGTTGCCTTCAAGTTTTACAATTATGAATAAATCTGCTATAAACATCCATGTGCAAGTTTTTGTGTAGACACAAGTTTTCAACTCATTTGTGTAAATTTCTAGAAGTGTATGGTAATAGTATATTTAGTCTTGTAGGAAATTGATAACTGTCTTCCAAAGTGGCATTTTTGCATTCACACTTTCTTTACAGTAGTAGTATCCTTGGTACACAAAGCTTTTTATTTTGATGAAGTCCAATTTGTCGATTTTTCCTTTTATTGCTTCTGTAGGAATGCTCTATGCTAATTTTCTGGTGAAAAATGAAAAGCCAATTTCCACAAAAGAATTTTTCACTATGCGTTTTCATGCCATCAAAACACACTAGCTCCACTATTCCTAACACTGGGGAATGAACTGTCTCCTACAGTCCTCATAAAGATCATCATAAAATCCCCATAATGAAGCATTCCCAACCCTACCACGATCCACAAATCCAACTATTTCTTCCCCATCCTTCAGGCCTTAACATATATGTCATTTTCTCATGGCAGTCTTACCTTGACCACCAAGATGAGCTGAGTGTCACCATTAGAACCTCTGTTGACACTGTGAGACAATTAACACAACCAAAGTTAATAGGATATATATGCAGCTGTTTAATTATCTGTCTACACCACTAACAGTGAGATCTATGAGGAAAGGATGGGTCTAACATTTTCTCATTTTCTATCTGTCATGTAGCAGAGAGATGAGCACGTACTGGGCACTCAATGCCTATCAAACACACAAACAAATCATTGACAAAATCAACGAGTTTCATGGGTCTCTTTCTTACAGTATTTTTTATAAATTCCAGCAGTTATCTTATGCCAAATTACAGCTCGGAAAATGAAGTTCTACAGAAGATGAAAAGATACAATCCAGACACACAGTTTGCTGATGGTCTAAGATTAAACAATACCTCAAGGATATATAGATCTTCTTTAGGCATTCCTGGAAAGTATCTTTAATACATTTAATCTCTACTGAATACATTTGGTGGCAGGAGGGTTCAGCATCACAGTTGCTGAGAAGACTGGATATGATTTTCCCTAAAGGCACATTTCCAATACAAAGATAAATGTACAATGAATGTCCAGACTCTATACTAGGACTATAAAAATTATGTTTTCCAAAAAACTGAAATTCTCTTCAGTGATTAGGACACAAAATAATGTGCATAGAGTAGTGATTTGCATTTAAAATTGACATTGTGCAATATAAAGATGAATGGTAAAATTCATGCAAATAATTAAAATTTTGATTTTTCCTTACTTAGACCAATATTAAATGACAAATTAAACAAAACACTGTGAGAGGTTGAAAGAGAGACTGTGAAAGGAGGAAAAAGCTTTATAATTCAGTACCGATGACATTCTTTCCCTGATTTTTGAACACAGGGCCTCATATTTTCATTTTGCACAGGGCCTTGCAATTTATGTAGCTGGCCCTGTCTTTGGTATTTCTAATGCTTCCTCTGTGTATAGTGCTTAGGGATATTTGGGACCTGTATTGCTCTTATACACAAAAACAATGAAGGGTAGGAAAATATTTTTTTTATCATAAAATCATACAAGCATCATTGTGAAGAATGAGTTGGGTTTAAAGTTGTTTCCCAGTTATCAAATAATAAAACAGATTCCTGTGTAAGCTGAAGATCACATAAAAAAACCAACAACTCCAGAACAAAAGCACAAAACAACAATAGTCTTTTACCTTTGGTCTCATTCATGTCTTAGCACAATTAATGTGTCCATGATTTCATCCAACCTCTAGGGAAAACCTAAAGAAATATTTTATGGATAAATAAACTAGGCTCAGTGAGGTGGTTTCCCAAAGATCTTGGCAGATCAGCAAGTGCTAGCTGTGAACTGTGAACCCATGCATTCCAGAAACTGAATTACTTGCTCTCTACACAGCTCACACTGATGCTCTCCATCTGTAGGGTCACAACATCACTCTCTCCACAAAGCCTTCTCAGACTGGCAAGGGAAATAGCCACATGTAATAATGCTAATGCTAAGGTCACCACAATTTCTTCTTTAATTCCTATCTCAAAAGTTCACATCCAGCCCCTAAGACTATTAAATGTATTGAGACATTTTTATGGAGAAATATTTTGGTAACTTCCAAAACAGAGAAATAGAGCTGTGCTGATATGGAAAATTACCAAACTATAACTGCAAAAGGAAAAAAGGGATTCTAATATATTTAAATAAAAATCATCATCATCATCATCATAATAGAAGTTATTACTATTAATGCTAGTTTACGCCTTCTGCATTAGAAACACAAAGTACCCGGGGGAAAAAGAAAAAAAACTTAGCAAAGCATATGCTAGTCCTCTGGGTTGAAAACTAAAATATTTTTGAGAAAAATTAAGCCATAAATAATAGATGGATATACCACGTTCATGGATTGTAAAACTCAGTATTGTTAACATATTCATTCTTCCTAAATTCATGTCAAGATAGAACACAAACTCAGTCAAAACTCTATCAGGTTTTTTTGTAAAGAATTTGAGAAGCTGATTTATTTTATTTATTTATTTTTTGTCATTTTGCTTTTTTTTTGTTATTATTTTTTAACATCTTTATTGGAATATAACTGCGTTACAATGGTGTGTTAATTTCTGCTTTATAACAAAGTGAATCAGCTATACTTATACATATATCCCCTTATCTCCTCCTTCTTGGGTCTCCCTCCCATCCTCCCTATGCCACTCCTCTAGGTGGTCACAAAGCACCGAGTTGATCTCCCTGTGCTATGTGGGAGCTATCTATTTTACATTTGATAGTATATATAAGTCTATGCCACTCTCTCACTTCATCCCAGCTTACCCTTCCCCCTCCCTGTGTCCTCAAGTCCATTCTCTATGTCTACGTCTTTATTCCTGTCCTGTCCCTAGGTTCTGCAGAACCTTTTTTTTTTAAGATTCCATATATATGTGTTAGCATATGGTATTTGTTTTTCTCTTTCTGACTTGCTTCACTCTGTATGACAGACCCTAGAAATAACTCACTACAAATAACTCAGTTTCGTTCCTTTTTATGGCTGAGTAATATTCCATTGTATATATGTGCCACATCTTCTTTATCCATTCATCTGTCTATGGACACTTAGGTTGCTTCCATGTGCTGGCTATTGTAAATAGAGCTGCAGTGAACATTTTGGTACATGACTCTTTTTGAATTATGGTTCTCTCAGGGTGTATGTCCAGTAGTGGGATTGCTGGGTCATATGGGAGTTCTATTTTTAGTTTTTTAAGGAACCTCCATGCTGTTCTCCATAGTGACTGTATCAATTTACATTCCTACCAACAGTGCAAGAGGGTTCCCTTTTCTCCACACCCTCTCCAGCATTTATTGTTTGTAGACTTTTTGATGATGGCCATTCTGACTGGTGTGAGGTGATACCTCATTGTAGTTTTGATTTGCATTTCTCTAATGATTAGTGATATTGAGCATCCTTTCATGTGTTTGTTGGCAATCTGTATATCTTCTTTGGAGAAATGTCTATTTAGGTCTTCTGCCCAGTTCTGGACTGGGTTGTTTGTTTTTTTGATATTGAACTGCATGAACTGCTTGTAAATTTTGGAGATTAATCCTTTGTCAGTTGCTTCATTTGCAAATATTTTCTACCATTCTGAGGGTTTTCTTTTTGTCTTATTTATGGTTTCCTTTGCTGTGCAAAAGCTTAGAATATATAGAGAAAATTAAAAGGATGTAGGATCATCAAGATAATCTTGCAAAAGAAAAACAATGTTGCAGGGATCACAACCTGATTTCAAGATTTATTTTAGTAATGTAATAATGATGTAATAGTCATGACAAGTTAGTATTGGCATAAATATGGACAAATAGATCAATGAAACGGAATAGTCCAAGTATGGTGAAATATACAATCAACTGCTTTTTTCTGCAGTTTAAATATGATGTCTAGGGATGTGTGTGTGTGTGTGTGTGTGTGTGCGTGCACGCATATATGTGTACACATGTTTGTATTTATCCTGATTAGTGAGTTTTTTTGGATCTGTCATTTGGTATCTAACATTAATTTGGGAAAAATTTTAGCTGTATCTTTTTTTACAGCTTTATTAAAATACGGTTGACAAATAAAAATTATATATATCTAGGTTGCAGAATGTGATATTGTTAAGATGTACAGTATTATGATACATATACATTGTGAGAGGATTTCTACAATCAAGTTAATTAACACATTCATCACCTCACATAGTTACGTTTGTGTGTGTGTATTGAGAACACAAGTTCTCTTAGCAAATTTCAAGTATGTAATACAGTATTATTAAGTATAATCACCATACTCTACATTATGTCCTCAGAATTTATTCATCTAATAACTTAAAGTTGGTACCCTTTGACCAGTATGTCCCCATTTCCCCCTCCCCCAACCCTGGCAATCACCAGTCTACTCTATCACTATGAGTTTGATTTTTTTAGATTTCACACAATAGTGAGATCATACAGTATTATCCTTCTTTGTCTGGCTTATTTCCATCATCATAATGTCCTCAAAGTTCATCCAGATTGCTGCAAATGTTAGGATTTTCTTCCTGTTTACAGCTCATTAATATCCCATTGTATATACCATATTTTCTTTCTCCATTTATCTGTCAATAGACTTAGGTTGTTTCCATTTCTTGGCTATTGTGAGTAATGCTGCAGTAAACATGGAGGTGCAGATATATCTTCAAGACAGTGATTATATTTCCTTCAGTATATACCCAGAAGTGGCTTCGTGAATTGTATAATAATTCTATTTTTAATTTCTAAGGAACCTCCATATTGTTTTCCATAATGGCTACACCAACTTGCAATCCCACCAACAGTGCACAAAAGTTCCCTTTTCTCCACATACTCACCAGCACTTGTGATCTTTTTTTTTAAACATCTTTATTAGAGTATAATTGCTTTACAATGGTGTGTTAGTTTCTGCTTTATAACAAAGTGAATCAGCTATATGTATACATATATCCCCATATCCCCTCCCTCTTGTGTCTCCCTCCCATCCTTCCCATCCCACCCCTCTAGGTGGTCACAAAGCACCAAGTTGATCTCCCTGTGCTATGCGGCTGCTTCCCACTAGTTATCTATTTTACATTTGGTAGTGTATATATGTCCATGCCACTCTCTCACTTCGTCCCAGCTTACTCTTACCCCTCCCCATGTCCTCAAGTCCATTCTCTACATCTGCATCTTTATACCTGTCCTGCCCCTGTGTTCTTCAGAACCTTTTTTTTTTTTTTTAGATTCCATATATATGTGTTAGCATATGGTATTTGTTTTTCTCTTTCAGACTTACTTCACTCTGTATGACAGACTCTAGGTCCATCCACCTCACTGCAAATAACTCAATTTCATTTCTCTTTATGGCTGAGTAATATTCTATTGTATATATGTGCCACATCTTCTTTATCCTAATATATTCTGGATATTATCTCCTTATAAGATAGCTGGTTTATAAATATTTTCTTCATTCCATAATTTACCTTTTTTATTTTGTTGATTGTTCCTTTTTTGTGCAGAAGCTTTTTAGTTTGATATAATCCCACTTGTGCGTTTTTTGCTTTTGTTGCCCATGCTTTTGGTGTCATATCTAAAAATTGTTGTCAAGACCAATTCCAAAGAGGTTTTCCCCTATGCTTTCTTTTAGGAGTTGTACAGTTTCGCATCTCTGCATTTAAGTATTTAATTTATTTTGGGTTAATTTTTATGTGTGTTATAAGATAGGGGGTCCAATTTTTTTTCGTTTTTGCATGTGGATATCCAGTTTTCCCATCACCATTTGTTGAAGAGACTATCTTTCCCCCATTGTGTATTCTTAGTGCTCTTGTCAAAGAGTGATTGAGTATAAATAGATGAGTTTATTTCTGGGCTCTCTATTCTGTCTCATTGATCTATGTGTTTGTCTTTATGCCAGTATCATACTGTTTTGATTACTATAACTTTGTGATATAATTGGAAGTCAGGGAGTGTGATGCCTTGAGCTTTATTCTTTCTCAAGATTGCTTTGGCTACTTGGGGTCTTTTGTGGTTCCACATGAATTGTAAGATTGCTTTTTCTATTCTTTGAAAAATGACAATTTTAATAGACCTAATATTTTTAGAACTGCCTTAGGTTCACAGCAAGATTAAACAGAAAGTATAGATATGTCCTATATATCTCCTGCCCTCACATACACACAGCCTCCTGCACTATCAAAATCAAAAATTATTTGTTACAATCAACAAATCTACATTGATACATCATTATACTCAAAGTCTACAATTTACATTAGTGTTCACTCTCTTGTATATCGTGTAGGTTTTGACAAGTGTATAATGACATGTATCCACTTTTACAGTATCACACAGAGTAGTTTCATTGGTCTAAAAATCCACTGGATATTGCCTATGCATCCCTCCTGGCCCCCAATACTGATACTAATCTTTTTTTTTTTTTTTTTTTTTTTTTACCTTTTGGCCATTATTTTTCCAAATAAATCTTTTGATCTGTTCTGTCTTTCATCTCCCCATGATATTCCAATTATGTATATGTTAAACCACTTGATATTACCACAGAGCTTGGATATTCTGTTATTCCTTTTTTTCCCTCTTTGTGTTTGAGTTCGGGTAGTTACTGTTGATCCTTCTTTAACTTCAGTGGTCCTTTCCTCAGTAGTATTTGGACTACCAATGATCCCATCTAAGGCATTCTTTATTATGTTACTACATTTTTGATATCTAGCATTGTCTTTTGATTCCTTCTTTGAGTTTCCATCTCTCTGCTGACATTACCTATCTGATCTTGTGTATCATCTATTTTTTCTTTAGACCCTTTAACATATTAATCACAGTTATACTGAATTCCTTGTCTAATAATTCTGAGCTCCAATAATGTCAGAGGAGAGTTCTAGTGATTTCTTTATCTCTTTAAACTGTGATTGTTGCTTTGTTTGTTTGTTTTTACCTTTTGGCATGGCTTATAATTTCTTTTTCATTTGTTTTGCCTTGTTGGAAGCTAGACATGTTGTATAGGGCAATACACATGGAGATAATAGACCTTGAGTATTTGTGCTGTGTTTGATGTTTGTTGTTGCTATGGCACTAGAACTTCAAATTCCTCTGGTGTCCTTGGAATTGCCTCTCCTTTGGCTTTGGAACTTGTTTGCTTTGTTCCTCAGAAAGAGTCTCTTGCACCTCTTCTGATGTAGTCCACTGTTATTTTTACTGGAAGCTTATTAACATAGTACTATGTTGTGTATGGGGGATAGTCTCTGATATTTCGATTAATTTGCAGCCTTTGGGGTGCATGGTGGACTACTTTTGAGGTGTTGCCTTTACAAGTGTTTCTGTCCCTCCTTCATGGGTAGCACTTCTCCCTGATCCCTTATCCCTTCCCCAGATGTAGCAGGTAATCTCTGAAGCCCTCTCCCTTCTACATTATGGCTTAAAAAAATTTTTTTTTTCCTGAGCTGAGTCAGGGAGGTTAGAGCAGTGTGAGAGCAGATGGAGTTTTCTGTCTCCATCTGGGGTTGGGTTTCTCTCTTGCCTTCTGACACTTGTGGGGATTAAGCCTTTTGTATTGTAAGGGAGAAGGGTTTGAGGGATTTCAGAATGGCTTGTCTTTCCTCTCCCTGCCAGGGCCAGGGGAAGGAGAGGGCAGGGTAGAGGAGGAGAAGAGAGGTGTGAATGAGCTGGGAAATCCTCCCTGTGAGAATGTAGTGGGTCCTTGGAGGAGAAGCCTGAGAAAATGTGGTGGTCTGCATATAATGACAGCCCCAGTAACTTCACTCTTCTGCTCCCAGCCTCTGGTTTAATGTTCCTTCAGGGACACGGCATCCTAGGGTTTTTACTCCAGGAGAGCAAATCTTAAATCTAATCTGTTTTCTATCTCTGGATGTGTCCACCTTCCCAGATTTCAGTGTGATTGCCCTGTTACCTAAGTTCTCTAGTGAATCGAAGAAAAGTCATTGATTTCCAGTTTGTCTACCTTTTTTCTTGTTAAAAGGACAGAGGGGATGACTTCTAAGCTGTTACATGTCAGAGTTGAAACCAGGAGTCTGTGTCCTTAATTTTGAATAGAAATCTTTATTTTTTGTGTAATCGGATCAATCCATATTTCACTTTATGGATTTTGCTTTGGGAGACAAAAATATATATATTCCTACATTTTTTCCATTAACGTGATTGTGTTAGATTTTATATTCAGGCCCTTAATAATGCTGAAATCCACTTGGGTATATGGTGTAAAGGAGGAAACTTGTTTTATTTTTCTCTATATATTAAATCTATTTTTCCAACATCATTTATTAAACAAGTGCCTGTCTCTTTCAGATTTCATGATGGTGATTTAACCTGTGACTTCAATTCTCTAAGGATCCAAGAAAAGTTGTTAATTTTTATTTTGCCCAGATTTTTCTTGTTGTAAAGAAGGGAATGGTAACTTCCAAGATCTTTAAATGACTGGTTTGAAACCAGAACAGTCAATTGATTTTTTGAGCCGTGCACCAAGTCAACTAACCAGAAAGGGAAGTCTTCTTAGTAAGTGGTGCTAGAAAAATTGGATCTCTATACGGAAATACATGAGCCCTGACCTCTATTCTACTCCAGAAAAAGGAGAGAGAGGAATGAAAAAAACTCATGGGAAGAAAACACAAGAGAACATTTTCATGGTATCGAGGTAACTAGATTTTGAGACAGTTGCACACAAAAAGCTCTTGGATGCAAAGATTATGAATTTGAAGTAATGATGAAGCAGCTAAAGTAGTGACTATCTTTGATGGGGTGGTGGAAGGGTGAGAGAATTTAGGGCTCTTTGACTTTTGACTTTTTCTATTTCCATATTATTTGAAGTTTATAATAAATAAATATATTAACAAAGTAAAGAAATAATGGTAGGTTTACTGTCCAATTTTTTTAATTTAAAAACTTTTAAATTGTTTTAAATAGACTTTATTTCTAGACCAGTTTTAGGTTCACAATAAAACTGAGTGAAAAGGACAGAGATTTCCCACATAACCTCTGACCCCCATGCACGTGTGGAGCCTCTGCCACCACCAGCATCCTGCACCAGTGTGGTACATGTCCCAAAGTCCACAGTTTCCACTGGGGTTCACTCTTGATGTTATACGTTCTACGGTTTGGACAAATGTGTGATGATCTGTATCCACCTGACAGTATCTATATGAATAGTTTCATTGCCCTGAAAATCCTCTGTGCTCTGCGTATTCACCACACCCTCACTGACAAGTGGCAACCACAGATCCTTTTACTGTCTCCATAGTTTTGCCTTTTCCGGAATGTCTTAGAGTTGGAATCGTACTGCATGTAGGCTTTTCAGATGGGCTCATTTCGCTTAGTAATATGCATTGAAGTTCCCTCTATGTCCTTTTCCAATGGTTTTGAATTGTTAGAGTAGAATTGTTTTTTCTCCTTCCAAAGAAGGATTTGTACAATTATATAGTATCTCAGGAATCATATGCAGTTTTCCAAGTCCTGTTGTGAATTATGCTAAAACTAAAATCTTAAATTGTTATTGAGAACTTTTTTGTTATTTCTATTAATTAATTTTGCCAACATTAATACTGTTGTGCAAGGGTGTGGTCTGTACCTTTTACCTGTAATCACAGTTCATAGATTCACTAATCCCTTCAACAAATCTTAATTAAACACTTCATGTTAGGCCCTGAACCAGATGTAGAGGATTTTTGGTGTTAAAGATAAGACAAGGTCCCAATATTGTGGACATAGTAAGAGAATGTTGCCATGGAATAAAGCATCGTGATGATTATTGAAAAAAAATCTGTTCCAAACTTTATTTGGAAAAGTTCGGAAAAAATGGGAAAACTCCCAGGTCCACAATAAATCAGAAATGCTACTTTTCCCACAGAACTCTAACACAGAAAGATTAATAGGCTTTTTAGTCACATCTTAATCATGACTAAGGCTGTGCAGGCCCCCCACCAAACTGTCCCCTAACTCTTTTCCAACCCACAATCCAGGAACCTATTTACCCCAAAATCATCCTGTTGTGTTACTAAGTTATACACTCATGACCAAATTGTTACTTATTTCCAAGCTAACTTTCCCAGAATTTGTAAATTTGTCAATCACCAGAGAATAATCTCATTTTTCTAGATAACCAGGTGATTGTTTTCTGTTATAGAACATCTGAAAGGATGAGGTCCTTTATGGCCTCATGGGAGACCATGGGAGATTTTTATGTACTAAGATTCATTCCGAGACTAATAAGAAAGAGCTGACTAAAAATAACAGATCTAATACATCAACTTATACTTTCATTGATATCAATATTGAAATTGATCAACTCTTATTTTACTCCTCTTTGATTGCTATAACGTTGGTGGCATGGGGTTGGCTACACTCTTGGAAAATCTTTCTCCAACTCTTTGATGACTCTGGAAGTTGCCCTAATGTCCTTTCCACCTTAAAGCTTACTTTTCTACCTAAAGTAGCCGGAGTGGGGTCTATTACCTTCGTACGGCTCAGAACCTGTGTCTTCCTGACGCAGTTCTGGGGGCAGAGGGCAGGGCCCGAGTCCTTGGCAGGGGCAGCCGAGGGCCCAGGGCCCTGCCCTCAGGAGCCGGGGCTCTGCTCTCTTCTCGGCCCCAGACAAGGCGAGGGCTACTGCCATCTGAGCCGAGAACAGCACACGCCCCACCCCTTGTCTGCAGAAAACGAGAGGCAGTCCTGGTGGGCACATGACATATGACATGCAACATTGGAGCAGTGGGAAAAACAACACAAGCATAACAAAAAAATGCGTGGGGCTTCACAGAGTCACCACTTACCACCTCTGGTTTTGTGGCTCCATTTTCTCAGCTGTGTAACACCAATGTGTGAGCACGTCTGTGTAGCCGCTTCAGGGCGCAGCTCAACACTTGGCAATACAAAACAAAACAGAACTGAGTCAGCAGCTTACCGTTTCTCCATGGTGTCTGCGTGATTAGAGCACGTGAGAATTATGGCTTATGTAACAAATGGGTCTGAGGACCACCTTGTTGCAGACGTTCTGAAGGATGTTGGTTTCAGGGCAGTGAACAGAACAGAGCACCTCCCTCACAGAAGTTGCTGGAGGAGGTGAGACATGGGATGGTGGAGGGCATGGCCCAGAAGCTGCAGGGGGAGAAAGCAATTCTGAAGGGAAGGGGATGCTGACAAGCGTCTCCTTGTAGAGACGTCTAGGAGATGAGGACCGAGCAGGACTGGGGAGCCTGGGAGACAGAATCCGCCAGTGTGCAGAGGGCCACGCGTGCAGGTGCAGGAGGGAGAGCTTTTCTTCCGGGATGCGGTAGGTCAAGGGCGGGATGAGAAGACCCAGGGGTCAGGTGAGGTTTTATGTATTTGTTTTTGATTTGGGGATAATGTGACTAAGTTTATTTGTGTACTGGGAGGGAAAGTGAGAGGGAGGGGGCATGAAGTGAAATTCAGAAAAAAATAAGAGGTAGAGGGTCATGAACGCCGATGACAAATTAGATTCCACTGATCTGGGCTCATTTTAAAATTTTCCTTAGAAAGTCATAAAAAGAGAACACTCTTTTTCAAAGATATTATACACTAATGCCATCCACACAAGGGAGCCCTAGAAATGAAGTGTTCATAAGAAAATTCTTGCTTATAAACTATCACTACCCCAAGTACCTGTTAGCACTTGCTTTCAGGGTCTACCGAAGTGCCTTGATCTTATTAACCATTTATATTTTAAGGTCTTATTCAAACCTTCTCTTTTCTGCCCGATTCCACTTTAACTGACACTTTTGAACACCCCAGGACATGCATACTTATGTGGAATCAAGGCCAGTAGTACCCCAAAGCCAATAGCTTCCCAGTAATCGATGATCAGCCAGGTCAGATGAGGCCTTTGGATTAATAACCTTAACCTAATCTGAGCTACCCACAGCCCTGTGGTCTGCCATCCAAGCTGAGCTGCAAACACGTGGGATACAGCTTTCCTGCTAAGATTTATGGTACTTCTGCCTTCCTTGGTCAGATTGCAAACACTGAGAGTACTTAACCTCCCCACTTCACTTGCTGGCTTGACTCCTTCTCTCTGGAGAAACGGGTGCAACACAGTGGAGCTAAAACACTTAACTGAATATTTTACAACCTCAGGAAGGCCTGGGGTTAATCCTGATTGCATCTGAACTGGTTGAATATCAAAAAGCATCTTGCTTTTTATGAGTGTCTCCACATCCTGAAATCCACAGAAGTAAACATCTGGTGAAGTACATAAGCATAGCCTGGTTGTAAACACTTTGCAGAGGCTGAGATAGTGGGAAAGGAGATCCTTGGCAAGGGGTCTCCTTGAGAAATTGAATCCAGTTCCACCATCAAGGACATCCATGTGAGTTGGATGGATTTCTGTTCTTAGGGTTGTCCGGAAAAGAACCTTCCTGAGACAAATGGTCTGTGGTGTTTGTGTTCTCATTAAGTCCAGAAAACTCTCAGAGCAAGTGGAGAGAGCTCTTATTTGGCTCCTGGTGGCCAATACAGTTGAGATGTATTGAAGGCCATGCTGCTGGTGTCTGAGGGGTGGTCAGATCTTGTCCATCTCTGTGACTTTGTAACAGGCAATGAGCAAGGGTCTTCCCTTGGAAGATTGCTTCATAGAGCAGCTTCCCCTGATTTTCTTTTAAAAAGTGGTTTTCCTCCCCAACTTTCAGTCTCTCTGGGGGTGATCTCAGTCTCCCCCATGTTTTCAATGACCTCGTCCAGGTAGATAAAACTGTGCTTATCTAACCTCTCTCCTACCAGAGCTTTACTCCATTGCTGAAGTAAGCTGGACATTTCTCCTGTAACGTCCCGTCATCTCCTCTAAAATGCTTCATCTGCAGCCCAAGCCAGCCTCCACGTCCCTCCAGCTTCCCTGCTACTTCCAGAGGCATCAGCATGGGCCCATTCTCTCTGCTTCTCTCCCCACTAGTGGTCAGCTCCTTCCAAAGATGTTTGTGAGTATGCCTTAACCTTCCACCCTCAGAGTCTGCTTGGCCCCTGCCAGCCCTCCTCTGTGTCCTCCTGGTCATCACAACCACCTCCTAACTTGCCTTTCCTAATCTCCTCTTCATCTCCAATCCAACTTCCTGACACAGAACAAACTTATCTTTCCAAAGCTCAGCTCTGGGGAGGTGACACCCAGTTCCAGTATATTCTGCATTTTTTTTGTCCTGCTCTGCATTGCCTGTGCCCCCTCTGACTCCTATTCTTCCTCATTGTACACACCTCTCCACTCTCCAGTCCCTATTACGTGGTGTCCTCTAAAAGACACCAGGCATTTTGTACTTGCCCTTTATGTCTATGCTACATAGACTTATGTAGCATATGTCTACATATGCTACAAGCACTGCCCCAAACACTTTCTATCCTTCCTCCACAATCCTTCAAAATCAGCTTGAATCTTGCTCTCTCCCAAACCTGCCTTCTGTGTTCTCTCCCTGTGTACTTTCCAGAGTAAGACTGACCTCTAGAAAGGATTTGACAGGGCTTCTACTCAGTTTTCTGATTCTTTTCCTTACATTGATAATTTTCCAGTCTCTATTCTTACTTGCCGTGTTGGTCTTCCAGGGCTGCCATGACAAAGTAGCACAGACTGGGTGGATTAAACAACAGGAGATTATTGTCTCACAGTTCTGGAGACCAGAAGTCCAAACTCGAGGTGTTGGCGGGGCCATGCTCCTTCTGAAACCTACAGGGGAGAATCCTTCCTTGCCTCTCCCTAGCAGGTGGTTGTTGGGAATCTTTTGTGCTCTTTGGCTGGTAGCTCTATCACTCCAATCTCTGCCCTCATCATCACACGACCTTCTTCTTGTGTCTCTGTGTTTACATGACTACTTGCTTATGAGGACGCCGGTCATACTGGATTAGCAGCCCTCCTTCACGGCAGCATTATACACAATAGCCAAGAGGTGGAAGTGACCAAGTGTTCATTGGTGGATGAACAGAGAAACAAAACATGGCCTATCCCTATAGTGGAATACTTCCTCAACAAAAAGGAAGGAAATTCTGACACCTGCTACAACATGGATGGACCTTGAGGACATTATGCTAAGTGAAAGAAGCTAGTCACTAAAGGACAAACACTATATGATTCCACTCACATGAGGTATCTAGAGAAGTCAAATTTATAGAGACAGAAAGTGAATGGTGGGTGTCAGGGGGTGTGAGGATGGTGCAGGGGGGAATAGGGAGTTGTTTAACGGGTACAGAGAGTTAGTTTTGCAAGATGAAAAAGTTCTAGAGATGGGCAGTGGTGATGTGTACAAGAATGTGTATGTATATAACACCGCTGGACAGTACACTTAAAAGTTAAGATGGTAAATATATTATGTGTATTTTACTTCAATTAAAAATTTAAAACAAACAAAATCTGTACCTCATCCCATTGTCCAGGATTTCTCTCAACTTAGGGCCACAAGATTCTGGGCTAGAGCTCTATTCACAAGCAAGCTGCTTTGGGACCTTCCTCCGCAGTTATATCCACAAACAACTCCATGTTTTCTGGTCTGGTCCTTTATTCCTTGTTGGCCAAGCATCATGGTGTAGCATGACCCTATCTACTCTTCCTTCGGTCATTCCCACAACACCTGAGGCTCACTAAGGAGCCTGTGTGGTCTTGCACAGGACCACGGTCACAGGCTGGGTGAGAATCCGTGAAGTCGTACAGGCCACCTTCTCCCCACTTCTCTTTTAGAGATGGGGAAACTCATTCTCAGGAATGTCCTCATCCTCTTATACTTACCTTGTAATTTTTTACCTCTTATTCAAGTGTCCTCTGTACTTAATTCTCATTACATTGTTTTTCTGAAGATTTCATCAACACAAATACTGCATTGCCCTACCCATGTAGGTTCTCACTTGGTTCTAATGCTCTCCTTTTCCCACTTCTTTCCCTTTAGAATAACAAATCAGAGACCCTGGGAGTGTTGAGACCTTAAACCAATGAAATCCTATGTAAAATTTTAGTAGAGTATAATAAATAAATACTTTCACAGTATGCGCTTTCCAGTGGAAGCTTTTAAAGAAACAGGCTCTACCACAGAGCCTGATTTGGAAGGTATATCTGAGAGAAGAGATTATAAGTGATTTGAGCCTTGAGGGCAGGTATGAGCATGGATGAAAGCTGGAGATGGGTATGGAAGAGCATTGAAGGTGAAAATAATGATGTGGACAAAGTTGGGGAGAGAATGGGGGTAGAAATCATAAGGGATTTATAAACACAGGGTGGCTGTCATTTAACTGTGTGAATTGGACCAATGACAAATGAAGTTGGAATTGTAGACAAGAACCATTCATGGCGGCATTTGAAGCTGCACTGAGAAGCTTGAGCTCTGACTGGTGTTTTTCAACTTGTGGTCCATGGACCACCCACATCTGTTTCACTTGAGTATTTGTGGAAATGAAAATTCCTAGGCTCAGTCTTAGAATTTTATACATCAAAATCTTTGTGCTTAGGTGATAGGAATCAGCATTTTTAACAAACTCTCCAGGCAATCCCCATGAAGCACATAATTAGAAAACTGGGTAAGACTGAGAAAACCATTAAAAAAATTCTTCAATCTTAGCTGCACCTGAGAGAGCACCTCTTCCCACAGATTGCAGAGGTGTGGAAGGATTTCAAACTGGATTCTGAGAGTAGCATGTGATGTTATGAAGCTTCCATGTTCCAAAGAAATATTGGCTTGCAATGTGAGATGGAAACTTTGCAGGCTTGCTTTATTCATGACTTTTGCAAGAGTTTCCACGTTTGCCAAAGGAAACGTTTGCCAGAAGTAAAACACACAAAAGATGCATCCCCCTCTCTTCCCACACATGGGTAAGTCATTAAAATGGAATAAGCCTGACAGCTGACAACTCAGGTGCTCAGTGGATGCTGAAAACTTCTTTTATTTTTCTCTCTTCTTTCTTTTTAATTAGTCACAAGGAATGTGAATATGTTCCACTGACTCCTGATCCCATGCAAAATTTATAGTTTAGGCATTATAAACTAAGCTCTAACATTCATTTTCCTTTGGCAGGAGATTAAATTCTCCTTTAAAAGAAAAATAGCTATTTATTAATGTGTACAAATGCAAAGCCAGAGTAGAGAGAGCATTAAAAAAGGGGTACCTGATGCCACCCTGCAGGATGGGGTGGATCAGGTTCCTGCATGAGGGCTGGAAGGGGGAAGCCTTGGAGAGGAAGGAAAAATGCACAATTTCATGGAAGAGCTTTCTGGCCTGAAAGAATAATGTGGGCAGTAAAAGGCACAAGGGGTGGAAAGGGCAAATGTGTGTAAAAAGGACTCTCAGGTGGCTTGTACGGTGTGGGAAGATACTCATGGAAGTGTTTGATCTCACATTGGAGAAAGCCTCAAATATCAGGGGGAGGGGTTTGGACTTAATCTATAGACAGTGGAGCTCCCTTTATGCTCAATAATGTCATACTTCGGGTAAAAAGTTCTAGTAGTCTTGTTTTACGTAAACCAAAGAGAAGAGAGACTAGTTGTAAAGCAGTTACAGGGGCCTTTTTGTCTTTCCCTTAATGACAGACTTTATAGCAATGGAGTAGGTTTGAAAAAGTGTTGAGTTTCAGGTGGGTTGGAACATCAAATCACTATGAAGAGAGTCAGGCACGTGTGTCTGTGCAGGTGGGTGAGGGAAGAGGGACATTTAGCAACAACCAGGACTGAAAAGCTGAAACAACTCGTCTTGCAACTCTGATGCTTTTTCAGCTCAGAACATGGGGCTGGTCAGGTTATACTCCTAAAGACCCTTCTTGACCATTAGTGATGTTCAAAGTAGACTTTGAGAGCCTTCACTTACAAATATGGAAACAAATGGCAGTTTCTCTTTGCTAGTACAGCCATCTGTCCCATACTACTTCCAGAAAAACAATATTATAAGTATATTCATATTTGAATAATGATCTAATTAACTGGACAAGCGCTGATTCAGCATGGGATTCTGGTTTGGATAATCAGTCGTGTGGAAATGCTACACACTGCTAGAAATTCCTAGGTACTAACTCTTCCATTCCAGACAGATTATCTAGCTTAAGGTAAGTATGGTATGGTCTCTGAAGATAGAACTATGATCAGGACAAGGGTTCAGTGAGAACCATGGCACCATGAAATCAAGACTCAGGAAGGAATGGTGCTGCATCTAGGGCAGGTCCTTTGCTGTACAATTAAGAGAGAAAAGCTGGAGGAAAATTGCCCTGCTAGTTATCAAAACCACTGTGCAAACCATTTCTGAATATTTTTCCAAACAAATGTCTATAGATCTGTCTGGTAGAAATTGAGTCATTTATGAGCAAAGGGAAGACTACCTCACCAATGTCCTCTACAGAATTCCATTTCTTTGTAGACACATTTTGAGAACCATTGATTTGACAAAGATATGCTTAATTGACACAGATTTACAAAGACTAGTTTCCAAGGGTTGCTGCAGATAACCTTGCCAATGCTGAATGAATAGACTTTATCTAATGACTCTTCCCCATATATTCCTAAGGCTAAAGTTGACCTATGTGCTCACCAATATCAACAAAGTCCAGGAGAGCCATAGAGCCCAAGTAGATGAGGAAAGGATACTCCAGGCACTGTTTTAAGGCCACTGTTTTAAGTATATTAATTCATTTAATTCTTCTGCAGCCATTTTGGAGAGGTATCTTATTATCCTTCTTGGACAGACCAGGAAATCAAAAAATCAAGAGAAGTTACATCATTTACCTCAAGCCACACATATCCAGTAAGTGGCAGAGCTGAAATGAGAATCCAGTTAGTGCTGCAAGCCACTATGAAGCCCTATGCCACACTCTTCATACAAAAAGAAGAGGAGCACCAACTCGAAATATTCCTGGAGATGAAATTTGATGGGACTTGGAATTTATATAGCTTTTTACTTATTTCCCGTATAAAAAGGCCTTTAACATGAAGACTTCAAAGAATCTCCATAAATATTGGTATTATTGTCTTAATCACCTTTATAATGTTTAAACATTTTGGGAATACAATCTTTGTATTTTTGGACACCTATAATCTCCATGAACTTGGTCAAGTCATTTCAGTCTCCCTGAGCTCAGTTTCCTAATCTATAAATTGGGGATGATTCTAAACAGATTCTAAAGTTTGCACCAAGGTCTAGCAAGATGAGAAATGTTCAGGAATCAGCACTTGGTAGTTCTAACACATGTGATTTAGGGTTATTAAAATAAACAGTGAATTAGAAGACAGATTTCCAAATTTCATGTTAGACTGTTTGGGAAAACAAAAGAGACGAAGGGAACATTCTTGTGAAGACACAGAGGGAAAGGCAGTCCTACCAACGGTGGACAAACATGACTCCAGGGAATCTTAGAGGCTCAAGGCTCTGTTAAAAGAGTAGAAGGGGAGGAGAAAGAGGGTATTTATTATGGGTTGAACTATTGAATCTGAAACAAAATTCATATTTTGAAGTCCTAGCCCCTAGTACCTCAGAATGTGGCCTTATTTGGAAATAGAATTTTTGCAGATGTAACTAGTTAAGATGAGGTTGTACTGAAGTAGGGAAGGCCCCTAATCCAATACTACTGGTGTCTTTGCATAAAGGAAATTTGTTCATAGACATGTGCAGATACCCAGGAAGAATGTCCTGTGAACTTGAAGCCACAGATAGAAACGTTGTTTCCACAAGAGAAGGAACACCGAAGATTGCCAGAAACTAGGGAAGGAATGTGGAACAGAGAGTCTCCTTCACAGCCTCAGAAGGAATCAACCCTGCAGACACCCTGATCTCAGATATGCAGGCTTTAGAACTGTGAGAGAATACATTGCTCTTGTTTAAGCCAGAGACATTGTGTTACTTTGTCATGGAAGTCCTAGAAAGCTAATAGAGTGTTCCAGTCTGATCTGAAGCTTGAATGGGGTTTCGGTCAATGAAAAGACTGGGAACAGTGACAGCATGAATGAAGGCACACAGAAGCAAAAGCATGGGAACTATGCGGGGGCTGAAGGGCAGAGTGATTGGGGATGTGGAAATTGAAGAAGAGGACTGAGTGTAGCCTAAGGACTCCTGGAGCCATGGGGAAGAGGCAGAGACTTATGGCAGGGGTGGGGAGTACAGAGCAAAACGTTTTTATGTGTCTCAGGCCACATATTCTGGCAATGCTGGAAGGAAATATTAGAGTTTAAAGGACAAGATGTTGAAGGAAACCTTTGGAAGGAGGTTCAATTAGTGTATGAGCCATGATAGGGAATGGTTACATGTGGCCATAGGAACGTGGAGGAAAGGTGAGTGTCAACACAGTTGGATTGCACGTGAGGGGCAGGGAGCTGAGGATGCTGCTTGCGGAGCCTAGAGGACTGGTCTGCTGATGTCACTGGCTTATGAACAAAGTCCCCAAGGGAAAATAGCATCAAATTTTGGTGTGATTTTTTTTTTTTTTTTTTTGAGATAATCCAGTTGTGAATCTCAGGAGACTGATTGAAACTAAGTAAAGGCCTGCATAATGAATAGTCGTGCTGGGTGCATGCATTGTTGATCAGAAGAAATAGCAACTACAATAGCAACAATATAGATAAATTAAAGTTATTGATTTAAAGTTATTGAAAAAATTCAGTTAGTGAACACTGAAAATTACAGAAGGGAATTTCCTATTATTTTGATTATTAATGAAAGAATGTGACTCAGGCAAGAACTTCTTATGAGATTTCTGAACTGTATGTTGCTTGGAGAGCCACTGACACAGTTGACACATTGACAGGTCCTGGCATAACATCTCCACTCAGACAGATCCACAGAGAGCATCGCCGTTGGGCTCATCGATCAGCAGGAAGGTGACCTCTACAACATGCATTGAACATACGGTGTCTGCGCTGTAAGGGTTTGTCCACACAGCCCAAATGGGTGAAGATGGGCCCCAAAGCATGCAGTTTCAATACGTTTTCAACATGGATTTGTCAGATAACTAACCAGTCATCGAAAATCAGAAGTATGGCACTGTGTGATTACTAATAAATGCCAAGATATCCCTCTACTTTAAAAAGTGATGGCCATTACATGAATTAAGGTGGAATTCTAAGGGAGGGTTTAAACTAAATCTAGAATAAAGGAGTGTGTGGTAATAGATTAGTATGTCCCTTAGGTCTGTTTCCACCCACAGTTTTCCTGTTTCTCTTTTTTATCTTTATTACTTGCCGTTCATTTGTTGATGAAAACAGAGTGTTTGTCATACAGTTTCTCAGAGTCCTAGCATTATTATGTTGTCAGTTAACATGTTCCCCTGGCCCTTATATTCGTGCATGTGGGTCATTACATATAAACACCTGACAAGAAATGTACAGTAAGAATCGGCACAGGTGTTGCTATGTCATTCTGTCAGTGTCAGGAGGCAATCAACGCCTGGTTGTCTCCCTTTTCTTGTGAAATGAGCACCATTGATGATCGTTGTGTAGGTTCGTTATTTCATTAGACGCACGATGCTGATATTCTCGAGCTATTCTTTCTCAGTCATTTATTAGCTGAAATACTTTTATAAAGAGAAAATGTCCACCCACTATTTGGTTAAGCCCAGCTATAGATTGCATAGGAAAGGCAGGAACAATTCTTTTTTTTTTTTGGCGGTACACGGGCCTCTCACTGTTGTGGCCTCTCCCGTTGCGGAGCACAAGCTACGGACTTGCAGGCTCAGTGGCCATGGCTCATGGGCCCAACTGCTCCGCGGCATGTGGGATCTTCCCGGACCGGGGCACGAACCCGTGTCCCCTGCATCGGCAGGCGGACTCTCAACCACTGCGTCACCAGGGAAGCCCAGGAAAAATTCTTTATCTTCTCCCTTATTTACACTTTTCACATTAGTGATGTGGGTCTTTAGAATCCTCTGGAGGTTACCTGTAGATTCAACTGGTGTGTGTGTGTGTGTGTGTGTGTGTGTGTGTGTGTGTGAATGTGTCATTCTGAAGTAGTGATTTTAAACACATATGATGCCTTCCTCTCTGTGACAGTCACGATCTTTCTCAATGCTTCCTATGTCCCATCTTTAGACACCTTTAGTTGACAGAGGGGATGTCTTTAAATTGGCTTCTGACATGACTAAGCAACCTTTGATGCTTCCGTGGCTTCTGGTGTGATGGGAATTTTCAGGCTAATCCTGTAGGTTTCCTGCCCCAGACTTGGAATGAAACTTTAGTCAGAAATAGTATTTAGCATACATGTCCTAAGCACTAGGACAACGATTTCTTCAAACTCTAGGGGTTCAGGCAGTTAAATCGTATAGATGAAATGTGATGGTTAGCAGACAGTTATTTCTTTTGCCAGTGACACATATGTCCCCAAACTGTGGTGACTATGTGTGTAAAAGAAATATTTGAATATCAGTGTCACTTCTTATTGTTAATTGTTACAGTCTATTTGACAATTACCGGAATATTTCTGAAGTCATTTTTGGCTGTGTTAAAATTCATCAAAGTTTTACAAAATTTGTTTTCTTGTTCTCTCAGCACTCTTATCTGCTCATAATCACCACTGGGAATCTTTTTTTTGCGGTACGCGGGCCTCTCACCGCTGTGGTCTCTCCCGTTGCGGAGCACAGGCTCCGGACGCGCAGGCTCAGCGGCCACGGCTCACGGGCCCAGCCGCTCCGCGGCATGTGAGATCTTCCTGGACCGGGGCGCGAACCCGTGTCCCCTGCATCGGTAGGCGGACTCCCAACCACTGCGCCACCACGGAAGCCCAACCACTAGGAATCTTTTATTCAATGTATTCCTCTGTTCTTTTAGTTACACATTTCTAAGAACAGTGAGTTAAGAAGTCTAAATATTTTACTTGTTGCAGAATATCCAACGTGTAACTACATTTTGGGGTGTCTCAAGTGGGTACTTATCAGGAGAGTTTCAGACTTAATAAAATCTGGACACACTGTCTGTGTCTGAAAAACTTAATCTCAATCTCCAAATGGCGGTTCCTTCGATGATGGGGTCAGACTGTTGGTCTCTCCTGTTCTTCTCATCACATGCCTCTCAGCCTAGTTGAGGGGCAGTAGGGCTGCTGCGATCATTCCCAGCTCATGCACTTTTCCTTGAACTAGAGGTAGATTTCTAAGAGAGTCAGTTATACATAAATCCTCCCCTTACAATCTTCGCAGGCTGTTTCACTTCCTTTCTGTACACACATTTAAAGTCTGCTTTCCAAGGGGGAAAGACTAGAGCAGAATTCAGGGTCTGTGGACGCAGATGGCCTCAAAGTGAGTTTTCTTCTCCTTCTGGAGAGGGTTGTTCTAAAGGAAGGGCAGGGTTTCACAGCACTCAGTGACTTAAAAACAGGCATATCTGCCTGTCCAGTGGATTTTATTACCGTGACATAATTCGCCATCAAGTCATAAAATTGCACTATTCTACATTTTAAACTCTACAAATTTGGAAAGGCTTTTCTCAAAATTTGTCCAAATTCAGGGCAATAGTTTTTGAAACTTAGCTCTATTGGCAGCAGAGTGAATTCTTAAATAAGCCTTAATAATGGGCCAGCTGAAGGAGTAGATGTTTGACGATAGAATCTCATTATCCATCACTATTTGCTTTGCTTTTGTTAGCTACCTTGAAACGTTAATGAATATAAGTATAATGTGACTTACATGATGGGTCATGTGCCAGGCTGTACTCTGAAGACCGTCTACATTTACCCAGACTTACTCTGTTCTCACAGCCACTCCGTGAAGAAAGCTAAGAGGAATTCAATGATTTATTCACGGTGGTAATTAGCAGAGCAGGATTTGAACCCAGGCGATGGTGTTTCAGGAGTCCAGGATGTTATATAATATTGCGTCTTCTTCTCTTTCACAGGTTTTTAAATAGATCTCACGTGGCTGTGCGATCTCAGTGCGAAATTAAACTTGAATGTCATCTGTGCTAGTTCCCCATTTAACCTTCAATCTCTCTCCACCTTGTCTCCTCCAAATAGTCATCCAGTCTACGTTGAGCCACATTAAACAGTAGGAACCCACTCTGTATTCCTTGCAAATCATGCATGCAAAGTTGCTTCACTGCTCTGAGACTGTTCCTTACTTGTAAGGTGTCAGTGACAGTACCACCTTGAAGGATTTTAAAGATGTATGCAGCTGCCCTTAATGAAAAAAGTCATCATTATAATTTAATCTTAAAAAATGCCGGTTTCCTTTTTCCTAAACTGCACTTTGTTGGAGTCCCTCTTCCAGATCGTCCAGAAGCAGTTCCCTCCTTGGGACTCCCAGGGTTTGGCCTGACAGCATCAATGTTCATGTGGCAGAATGATTGGCTTTCCTTCCCCCTCAGGTGTTTGCAACACTTACTCTGACGAGAGTTGAGAGGATTTCCATATGTGTCCCAGTGAGCACACTGGGTTGCCCCATGGCTCGAAAGCATGAGGTGTCATGAGGCCATCGCTAGAACTGGATAAACTGGGTACACTGCAGTTGCTTAAAAATACTTACTAAGGAAATCTTGATCCTGGGGGAAAAAACCCCCAAAAAACTGAATGTGCTAATGTAAGCACTCTCTATACTGGCTGGAAAAAATGTATTGTAATTTATTAAAATGCATAAATTTATTGGATGTGTGGGCTAAAGTAAATCAATTGGAAAATATGAGTCCTGAAGAAAACTGAATTCCTCTTTCACTGAAATGTTGACCTGTGATCCTTCGAATTAGTCATCAAACCTTGATTCACAGCCATTTTATGGGTCCCCTGGTTGCATATGACATCATGCACTTGGAATAAGCCTAGTGTTCATCACATTCAGTTGTTCCTTTAACAATATCTTGTACTGGTGATTCTTCATTTGCTGCCCACAGCTACCACCACCCCTCGCCAGTCTACCCTCTGCCCTTCCCTGTCCTGCCTGTGATCAGGAAGGATCTCTATGAGATCTCTGTGAATTGTCTTGTCTCTGCCCCTACAGCTTCTGGTTGTGTTTGGTCTATGGGGGACTCTGGAATGATGCCAGAGATGACAGAGAAGAAGACTGGTCCTTACCCTCCCTCTCCCCAACCACGTGGTTGGCCACAGGACATCCCTCTGCCCTAGCGCCAGCCCTCCCTGGGCTCCTTTTACTGACTGGCCCCCTCAGACCCAGGTTGGTAAAGGTTTTTGCTATTAATAATCCTTAGGGGCTCTCATCCTTGGTGGCTCTCTGTGGTCCCTTCATTATTCTCTTTCCAATTTGCCCTTCTAAAAATGCTCTCTGTTTCCTGCCAGGCCCTTTATTGACGCACATACGTTGAGCACTTCCTGTTTACTAGGTACTGTATAAGCAGAGAGGAAGGGGTAGCACCTAAGACACAGCCCCTGTTGTAGCTGGTTTATAAATGAGACAGGGAAGGTGAAACCACAAGAGTGTCATACGGACTGTGTCTGTAAAGGAGCTGTGCCTAGTGAGTGGACAGAGAGAGGCTGGACAGGGCAGGTGACATGTGAGCTGGGTTATGTTGGGTGTAGCAGCAAGAACAAAAGCGGTGGAAAACCCTTTTATCTGAAGAAGCAGCTCATTATGTACTAGAGAGATTAGTGAGACTTCGTTGGTTTGAAGATGACCTAGATAACTGAACGGTTTCTAAAAGGTTTCTTCGGTGGCTTTTTCCAGGAGAAGAGGGGTGCATCCTTCCTGGATATTCATATGGCCTTTGACTTTTACAATAGTTTATGTAGATGAAACAAAATGTTGTCATTTCCATGCAACATAAACGATATAATTTCCATACAACAGAAGTCTTGATGAAATAAGCTACTTCTAATCTGGATTTCTAGTTTCTTCATTTAATCATTTAGTGATGATAACACTAAAAAATGAAAATTATAGAATAATCAAAGCGTGTGCTATTATAAAGAACAATATGTGATCAGACATTTTTGTTTACAGAATAAAATGAATGTGTTAGCCTCTCTCCTCAAATGCAGAAACTCCGTGGACATCAATGTTGGCTGCAACATAGCAAATGTTGTGGTATAGGTGACTCTAGCTAATGGGAGACCTTAACAGACCTCTGAGGAAAGATTGTTTTGTTGTTGTTGTTGTTTTGTGGTACGCGAGCCTCTCACTGTTGTGGCCTCTCCCGTTGCGGAGCACAGGCTCCGGACGTGCAGGCTCAGCGGCCATGGCTCACGGGCCCAGCCGCTCCGCGGCATGTGGGATCTTCCCGGACCGGGGTACGAACCCGTGTCCCCTGCATCGGCAGGCGGACTCCCAACCACTGCGCCACCAGGGAAGCCCCGAAAGATTGGTTTTTGAGTAAGATCTGGAGGTTATGGGTCATGGAACTGTGGGATGAGTCAGTAGGTTTTGAGTTACTGCTCTAAGTTTGACCTCATGTACTCATTACTAGCAAGGCCTGTGGAAAATCAACTTACATTTTCTATTTTCTTTGTAACTGTGCAGGATGTTAGCATTGGAGGGATTGGAAGAAAGTTATGTGAGATTTCCCTGTATTATTTCCTAAGAACCATCTGATGTCAGGCAGATGAGCACGGCATGTGTGGAGGAATGCAAGAATTCATTCTTACCCTTAAAGCTAAACAGTGATCCCCAGAATCTAATCACAGAATTGGCTTCTTCAAAGCCATCTTTATCTTACTTCTTAGACTCATGATTTGTTAGAGAAAAAAAGAAAAAAAATTGCTCAGCTTTCAGGCTTAAGGACAAAGTTTTACTAAACACTTAGAGGTAAGTTTCCTCATGAGGAGACTGGAGACTTTCACATGGGAACTAGGAAGGCCTCTCCATCTGCCACGACCCATATGGTGGAGCGTGGGAAGTGGGACAGAGACTGGGGTGTGGGGAAGCGTTTGGTTCAACGTTGTGTTAATTATGGGGCTTCTGTCTACACACATGCTGAAGTCCTGGGGGGTGAACAAGGTGGGGTGGCGTGGTTCTTCTGTAGGATGAGAGAGAAGCTGAGAGCAGAGGATCTTTGGCCTCAGTTCTTACTGGGGAGTCTAGGGGCACCGCTGCAGAGTGACCCTCTGCAGATAACACAAAAGGATGACAGTGGAGGTGTGGTGCCCTCAGGCAGGCAGCAGGTTGGAGTAAGAGTCCCAGATGCTCCTCAGACCTTCTGTGAGGTACAGACATGATTCCAAATTCTTCACCTCCCTGTAGAGGGTGCAGAAACTGGCTAACTCATTGCCTGGTAATCTGACCAAGGTTGGACACTGCTTCCCAGAGGTGATGACTAAACCCCATGTACACTGCTTACCAGCCTCAAAGCTGCTGTCCCAAATAGACATTCAGGAGGGTCCAGAGTGAGCCACTGACGTGCATCCCCTCTCTTCCGCCACCATGAAGGCCGCCCACCCCTGCACAAATGCCCACACCTTGTCTCTGGAACAGGCCAAGGAAGAGCCTTGGATCCTTGAACTTTAAATGATCCAATATTGGCAAAAATGAGAATGCTTTCACCAGGAAGAGACTGGTAGTCTCACCAGAGACTGGTGTGCATCACACCACAACTTTCCTCGTGCTCCTATGAACTCTCTCTTCAGAGCAGCTCTTCCGCATTCTGTCCCCAAGTCCCAGATTTAATCGTTCCATCCCCTGTGCCTCTTGCCTCCTGTTCCATGATATGCAGCTTGCAAGCGTGATTTGATAAGCCAGGATAAAGAGACAGAGGGGTAAAATGCTAGGTGTTGCTTTTGTTTTCTTTTGTTTCGCTTTAACACGATGTACTGATGAACAAAATCCATAGGTCTCTTGCAAGAAAACCCAGAATGTGAAAATAAAATAAAAAATAACAACAAAAAAGTAATCCACAGCCCTTAATCACCTACACTGTGGCTTGGAGTAGAATTAACCTTTAAATTTTAATGACAAGTTTACTGAAGACATTCAAATATCAAATTAACTCTCAGTTTGATTGAATCTAATTCTAAAGTTATATATTTGTTAAGATTTACATGTGTAGTTTTGATTACAATAATAAGTAAGGTGGAGTTTCAAAATAAAAATGGAAGGATAGATAAAAGTTGGTAAGATTGGTTACATGTTGATAATATTTAAGCTGAGTATGGACATGGAGGTTCATTATACTATTCTCTTTCCTCTTGTGCATTTGGAAAATTTTTATAGCAAAAGGTCAAAAAGTGGCAAATAAATATTTGGCTTTGGGGTCAAGGCAAAATGACAGTTTTTCTTCTTTTTAAGGAAGTTTATACAAGGAGATTCAAGGAAATTGCCAAGCTACTTCTTGGAATTCAAGTTATAAAACAACACCTTATTACTCTAAGGCTGGATTAAAACACATGTCAATGATGAGACTAAAACAAGACTAAAAGTCGATTTAAAAAAAGTTAGCCAGTGAAGTTTCTTTCCAAAATGTGGTTCATTATTCCTAAATACAAACATAGGTTTTCAACAGATAGGCTTTTAAACATTTTAGCATGCTTTAAAAATGCCACATCCATAAACAAAAATAAGAAAAAAGTTGGAAACTTTCCAAATGAGTCTGACCACTTCTTATTCAAAACATTTTGATTATTTTCTGGTCTTCAGAATCCTTTGTATCTAAACCAGCAGGAACAAAAGCAGAGGGAAGATGCTCTATTCTCTCCCCTGTAGGATACTTGCCTACGGTATTCAAACAGGGAGGACATGGCATTAAAAGGAATTTTCAGCTTCCCCCAAATTTAACTCCTTATTTGTGGACTTTGTGCTTTCATTGATATATAAAACACATTTTTGGTGTTTTATCAGAACTCAATTGCGGTATATTCCATAAACAATAAATGAGTACATATTTGAAGTGTCCAGTTGGGTGAGTCTTAACATAAGCACACACGTATAATATCATCGCCACCGTCGAGATAGTGAGCATGTCCATCACACCACGACTTTCCTCGTGCTCCTACGAACTCTCTCTTCAGCCCAGCTCTTCCCCACTCTGTCCCCAAGCAACCCCTGATGTCATTCCTGTCAATAGACATTCGCTTTCATTTTCTAGGATTTTATATTAATGGAGTCGTAGAGTATGTACTCATTTCTGTCTGATTTCTTTGACTCAGCGTAATTATTTTGAGATCACTTTGTGATTCAGCATGAGTGTATGTTTGAATATACCATAGCTTTTTATTCATTTACCTATTGATAGATATTTGGGTTGTTTCTGGGTTACCAATAAAGCTTCCGGCTTACAAGCAAAGCTGCTATGGTAATCCACATGCAACTCTTTGTATGAATATACGCTTAAACACCTACCACCTACCACCTACCACCTACCAATGGTAGGTGTTTAAGTTTTTAAAGAAACTGCTGAACTGCTTTCCAAAGAGGTTGTACCATTTTTTATTTCCATCAGTAATGTATGAGAGTTCCAATTCCTCCACATCTTTTAAAATGTTAGTCACTTTTATAGATGTGTAGTGATACCCCACAGAGGTTTTAATTAGCATTTCTCTGATGATTAAGGATGTTAAGCATTTTTTCATGTTCTTATTTGCCATTCATGTATCTTATGGGATGAAGTGTCTGTTCAAATCTTCCATCAATTTAAAAAAACTGGGCTGCTTGTCATTGAGTTTGGAGAGTTCTGTGTATATTCAGGATTCAAGTCTTTTTTCTTAGCTATATACTTTGGAAATATTTTTTAACAGTCTGCAGACTGCTTTTGTAACCTCTCAGCAATGTTTTTTGAAAAGCTGACTTTTAAATTTACATAAAGATCAATCTGTTTTTTTATGAGTCATGCTTTTGCTGTTGTAACTGAGTAACTTTCCCTAACTCATGGTTTAAAGGTTTTCTCCTATGTTATATTCTAGAAATTTCATAGTTTTGGGTCTTACATTTAGGTCTATGATCGATTTCGTATTAATTATTGTACTTGGTGCAAAATAGGAATTTATGTTTATTTTTAATATGCATACCCAATTATTCTAGCACCATTTGATGAGCAGACTACTCTCTTTTCTTTGCACCTTTATCAAAAATAAGTTATACATATACACATGGGTCTGTTTCTGGAATCTCTATTCTGTTCTATACTTCATCATATATCAGTAATCATATATATAAACATATATACATATGTTTCAAATTGTTGTTGTTGTTTGGGTTCAATTCTTATTCCATTTATCTCTTTTCCGGCTACGATATCCAGCATAATGTTGAAGAAACATTTTTTCCTGAATATCAAGAAGTTTTAAGGAAGTTTGTTGTGAGTTTTTATAGATACCCTTTTCAGGTTAGGGGAGTTCTCTTCTATTACTAATTCGATAAAATTTTCTATCATAATGGATGTTGGATTTTATGAGATACTTTTTCCTGCATCATATGAGATAATTGTATTTTTTTTAACCTTTACACTGTTAATGTTGTGAGTTCATATAATTTGGTTTAATCACAAAAAACAGTCTGCCACTCTGGTTGTAAAACTTAACTTGGTTATTACATCCAAAGTGAGCCTGTATAATTTTTTTTTGAGTGCTATGATTTGTTATCAGTATTATTAGAGCATGTTTTCCTCTTCTCTGGAATATTTTGTGCAGAGTTAGAACAATATATTCATTGAATATTATTTCTTTTTTTAACATCTTTATTGGAGTATAATTGCTTTACATTGTTGTGTTAGTTGCTGCTGTATAACAAAGTGAATCAGCTATACGTATACATATATCCCCATATCCCCTCCCTCTTGCGTCTGCCTCCCACCCTCCGTATCCCACCCCTCTAGGTGGTCACAAAGCACTGAGCTGATTTCCCTGTGCTATGCAGCTGCTTCCCACTAGCTATCTATTTTACATTTGGTAGTGTATATATGTGAATGCCACTCTCTCACTTCTCACTTCTGAGAACGATTATTTGTGGTTTTTCACTGGTTTTCAGTTTTCGTTTTGTTTTTTAATAGACCAATGTTTGTTTGTTGAATTATTGTTTTCTTTATTGTTAATGTACAATAATATCTTTATAATTTATTTTCTAATTTCGGAGGAACAGCAAATTTTCCATTATTTTTCTAAGCATATGACATGAATGCTAAACTCATTATTTTTAATCTTCTTTGTTAACATTTGAATTTAAAGCTCACAAGTCTCTCAACTTTAGCTGCATCTCACACATCTGGATATGCAGTTTAGTTTTCTAATCATTCAGTTCAAAATGTTCTCTGGTTCCCAGTATGATTTATTCTTTCCCACAGGTTTTGTTTTAAATGTGTTTATTTCCTATTCTCCAAAGCTACTTTCTGGTCTTCATCTTCCTATTTTTTCCAATCAAATTGCCCTGTGGTCAGAGATACACTCTGTGAATTCCAAACCTTTGAAATGCACCAAGGCGATATATGGCCTGTTTTTTTAGAATTTCTGTAGTTTTGTAAATGCCCTATATAGACTTGAAAATAATGTATATTGTATAGCATCTTAAAATACTTATTAGATCATGCTATTATGCATATTTTTATATCTTCTATGTTCTTAACTTGAGTGATGTGTAACATTCTTCCAATATAGATGTAGATTTATCTTTTTCTCATGGTATTTCTATTGATTTTTGCTGAAAATATTTGAAGCCATTATTATTAAATAAACAAAAATTGAGTTATTAAACTTTTCTGGTAAATTTAGTTTTCATAATTACTAAGTGGTTATTTGTATCGATAGTAATGTTTATTGCCTTAAAATTTACATTGCCTGTTTTAGTTACAGCTTTCCTTTTTTTTTTTTTTTTTGCTTTGTATGTGCATGTTCTGTCTTGTTTCCATGCCTGTACATTTCATCTTTTTGTATTGCTCTGTTTAGAAATTTCTCTTGTAGATGGGATATAGCTTTGAAAATGGAATCTAATGGGTTTTCATCTTCTACCTTATATATTTAGTATATTTACATCTAATGTCATTACTGCCATAATTTTGTACAAATATGGCATCATATATTTTGTTTTCTATTTGCCCTATTGGCTCTATATTTCTATTTTTGTCACTTTGGGTCTTCCAGATTGATTATAATTTTTAGGTAAACGTTTTATTTTAGAATAATTTGAGATTTACAGAAAAGTTACACAGACAGTACCGAGAGTTCCCATATTCCCCACAATAGTTTCCCCCATTACTGACATCTTACGTTAGTATGGTACATTTGTCACAATTAATGAAGCAGTACTGATACAGTATTATTGACAAGAGTCCATGGTTTATTCATATTTCCTTGGTGTTTACCTAATGTCCTTTTTTTTTTTTGTTCCAGGATCCCATCCGCGATCCCACTGACATTTAGTCATCATGTTGGTGACAGTTTCTCAGACTTGCCTTGTTTTTGATGAAATTGAGAGTTTTCAGGTGTGCTGGTCCAATACTCAGGTGTTTAACTTTTCCATTTAGATTTCTCTGATGTTTTTGTCATCAGATGACTGGGGTAATCGCTTTTTGGAGGGAATACCACACAGTAATGTGCCATTGTCATCATCAGGGTATCAAGGGTACACGTAACCAAGATGACTTATCACTGTGACCTTAATCACCTGTTCAGGAGAGTATGTGTCAGGTTGCTCCCTTAAAGGTGCTCTTTTTCCACTTCTTTCCAAATTGTACTACTTGGGAGGAAGTCACTCTGTGAAATTCCCACTTAAGAAGTAAAGTGAGAATAGTTAACATTTTCCTCTTCTATTTTTAAGTTGGTTTGGAAGGCATACACCATTTTATTCTATTATTTTAGCGGATACATTAGAAATTATAACATCCATTCATAATTTATGAAAGTCTAATGACAAACAATATCTTTTATTTTCTTATCAAACAATACAATAATTTAGAATATTTATAACATTTCACCACTTCTGAAACTTTTCATTGAATTAAGTCCACTTAATTTTTGAGCAGTCAGTTTTTGTTTAAATGCATCCAGTTCTTTGCTCTTGATTCCTTCTCTGTCTCTGATCTTTCTCTGAGATCCTTTTCCTTCTTCCCAAAATAGATATTGAAGAATTGCTCTTGTGAGGTTCTGTGTGGCACACTCTCCATTTGTATTTGTCAAAAATGTTTTCATTTCACTAACACTTTGAAAATATTTCCTTGCTGAGTACAAGATTCTGTGTTGCCCTTTATTTCCTTTCGGGGCTTTGAAGGCATCATTCCCTCTAACCTTCTTCCCTTAGTTGAGATGTCAGCTGTCATTCAAATTTCACCCCCTGAAGAGTAGTCTTTCTTTTGTTCCTAGCTGCTTCCCCCTAACATTTTTCTCTTTGCCTTTTGTTTTTATCATTTCCAACACAATGTGTCTAGGTATTCTTCTTTCTTTCTTTTATTCTCCAGAGGTTTCTTGGAATTCTTGAATTGCTGAAGCAGTAACTTTTACCAGTTCTTGAATATTTGCTGTCATTATCACTTCAAAAACTGTCCCTGTCCCATTTCCCTTTCTGTGATTTCAATTAAATACAGGTTAGACTGGCCCATTCTGTTCATTGTTTTTTTTGCAGTACGTGGGCCTCTCACTGTAGTGGCCTCTCTCGTTGCGGAGCACAGGCTCCGGACGTGCAGGCTCAGCGGCCACGGCTCACGGGCCCAGCCGCTCCGCGGCATGTGGGATCTTCCCGGACCGGGGCACAAACCCATGTCCCCTGCATCGGCAGGCGGACTCTCAACCACTGCGCCACCAGGGAAGCCCCCATTCTTTTCATTCTTTGTCTTCTGCCCTCTTTCTCTCAATCTTCCACACTTTGTTCTCTATAAGTTTTTGATCTACATTCAGTTTTACTACTTATCTCTTCAAATGTGTTTATTGGCTTTCTTTTGTGCTCTTAATTTCAGTTTTAGTATTTTCAGTTCCAGAATTTCTGTTTGGTCCTTTTTCAAACCTGCAGTGTCATTTTGTTCTAGTTTCTAGTTCCCATATTAAAAGCTTGGCTTCTCTTCTTTTGTACATAATAAGGCTAGTTGTTTTATAATCAGGATCTTTTCATTTCAATATATTAAATCTTTTCCTTCTGTTTCTGTGCCCCATCCATTCCCCTTCGCCACAACCTCCCACGGGTTCTCACTCCTGTTTCCTGATTTATTGTGTGACAGTCTCCCTTTTGCTCTTTTACAGACGTTGATCATATACATGTTTGTAGGAATAGTTGGAGCCTAGGGTCATGTTTCATCCTCCTTAAAGATTTTGTCTTTTGCTTCCAGAGATCAGGGGCAAACATTCCATCTTGAAATTAGAGATTTTCCAGTTTTAGGAAAGCAGGCTGAAGGCAGTATGTTGACTTGTTTACTCCTGATTTTCCCTTAGAGGAAGATGCAGACTCAGCAACACTCCCTGGGAGGGAGGGGGTCCTTCATTAAGTAGGCCAGGCTGCCCTTCCGAGACCACCAGCAAGCCACATGCTGGAGCTCAGTTTTGCAGGTCTTTCCTGTTGACCAGCCAAAGCCCTTAGGGCAAATGCTCCTCTGAGCAGGGATCTTATCTCTCTGGTTCTGCAACTAGATTTTAGCCCAGTAATTTATTGCTATCATGCTAACATTTGTTGCTTTTGAGAAGATTACACAAACACCCCACCTCTTTGAGGTTGTGTGGTTGCCCCAGTAGGGGGTGTGATGTAAGTTACTATTATTCCACTACTGAGACGTGCAGAATGACTGTCAATTTAAGGGAGCCCCAGATTCTCCTTAAATTTATATTATTATGTGTGTTTTAGTAGTGGAATCATAGGTAACTCAGATCACACAAGTACACAATCTTTATTCTTACATTCTACAAGCTGTCCCAATGAGTACTTGGTGTGAAAGTCATGTGAAGATGCAAGATGTATTGAAGGAGAGCATCTGAAATTAGATTTTTAAAAGAATTTTTAGCTCAGCTATGGAAAAGAGGACCCTAGGGTGCCAACTGAACAAATCATTCTTTTAAAAGAGATATGGGATCATATGTATATGTATAACTGATTCACTTTGTTATAAAGCAGAAACTAACACACCATTGTAAAGCAATTATACTCCAATAAAGATGTTAAGAAAATAATAATAAAAAGCAAAAAAATTAATAAAAGAAACCTGTAGTCTCTTTTGAATGAAAATAGGTATCTTGACTTTGCCATCTCCATGGCTTCTTAAATAACATAAAGGAGCTAAATGGAGGAAACTTAACCAAAATATGCACATTAAGTTAGAAGTTTTTGCCCCAAATTTAGTCAGAGCGCTAAAATGCAGTCTTATTAAAAATGTGGAGAATATTAATCTGGCATTTGAATTTTGAAAATAAAATTTTGTTTTACTAGTTGTTTTTTCTTTTACATGAAGTTGGGAAATTCAAAAGGGCAGAAATAATAGGATTTTTTTCTCCAGAGTTTCCAAACTTTTAGTGATTAAGAGAAATTGGATACGTAGGTTCTGTTTAGCTGTAATACTCAAGGAATCCCTACCTCAGAAGGATTTTTATGTAGGACTGAGGATCAACATTCATAACTGATTTATAGCATTGTATTTCAATGCAGTGATTTTTATTTTACATGGTAATTCGTATGATTTTGGTATCAGTAAGAGGGGGACTTCTTACCTCATGTCCATTATTATCTCTAAGTAGTAAGAGGTGAGGTCATTTACTGGAAATGGGGAGTAGGAGCTGGGACTTTCACCCCCACCAGGCAGTAGTGGGACTTCCCAGCCCTCACTTTGAGGTCAATAGTGGCCACAAGGGAAACTTGGATTTCCATTCCCACCTGGCAATCACTATGTACCCCTGCAACTCCCCACTGTCCTGTCAGAGGAAATCCAATGGAAAGAATCAGTATAAGGGGGCTGCCCCTTCAACCCTTGCTGTCTGTGAAGGCCTTGCTGTCTGTAATGAGGCACTCCTACCCCATCAGTGGAAGCTCTCAAGAGAGCTGGAACCATTGCCCCAACCAGCAGGAGCAATGAAACCTCTGATGGATGTTAATTGAGACCAAGAGAGCAGTCCCCGACTTCTACCACCATCAGGCAGTAACAAGATGGTGCCCCCAAACCTTCTCCTGGAGAAGTTTCAGAAAAAGCCAGCTAAAATAGGTTTAAAATAAGATTCAGAGTGGCATAACATAATTCTGAAAATGCTCAGTTTTCAATTAAAAATCACTCATAATATCAAGAATCAGGAAAATCTCAACTTGCATGGAAAAAAATGAAATGAATAGAAACCAACACCAAGATGACAAAGATATTAGAATGTCCTGACAATAATTTTCAAACAAACATCATAAAAATGCTTCAATAAGCAATTATGGACATGCTTGAAACAAAAAAATAGAAAGTGTCACTAAAATAAATAGAAAACCTCATCAAAAGAGAAAAGATTTAAAGAAAAACCAAATGGACTATTTTTAAAAACTGAAAAATACAGTAACCAATGTAAAAAAAAGAACAAAAAAACCAAACCAAAACAAAAAACTCAATGGATGGGCTCAAAAATCAGTGAAGAGCACAGAGGAAAGAATTGGTGAACTTGAAATAGGAAAGTAGAAATTACCCATTCTGGACAACAGAGAGTATGAAGAAACACTCAGGGATGTGGGACTTTTACAAAAAGCCGACATTCCTGTCATCAGAGTCTTGGAAGGAGAGAGTAAAGACAGTGGGGCTGAAAATGTACTCAAAGAAATAATGGCTGAAAACTTTGCAAATTTAGCAAAAGACATAAACTTACATATTCAGTAAAGATGCCAAACCCCAAATGGGGTAATCCAAAAGAAATTCTCACCAAGACACATTATAGACAAACTTCTGAAAACTAGAGGTTATATGTTTCAAGTACCAGGGGGGGAAAAAAAAAGAAAACAAACAAATAAAAAAACTTTGACCCAAGATACTGTATCCAGTGAAAAGATCCTTCAGGAAGGAAGTGGTAATCAAAATTTTCTCAGATGATGGAAGATTAAGAGAATTTGTCACCAGTAGATCTACCCTAACAAAAGAAAGGTTTTCTCTAAACAGAAAGGAAATGAAAAAAAGGAAAGAACAGAAATGAAAATGTCTTGGAACATTAAGAAAGAAGAAGGAATGATAGAAAGAGTAAGAATAATCTTAAATAAATAAAATGTATTTTCTTTTCTTATTGAATTGCTTAAATCATGCTTGATGGCTGAAGTAAATTGTAGCATTGTCTGATGTAGTAGTAAAGTATTTAAGGCACATTACAAATGGCATAGGGTAGAACATATGAAGAGAGTTAAGATTTCTGCACTTCACTCAGACTGGTAAATGGTGATGCCAGTGGCTAGTGAAAAATTAGAGGTATAGAGTGTAATGCCTAGAGTAACCATTAAAAAGCTGTGTAAAGAGATGCATTCAAAAACAGTAGAGATAAATAAAAAAGGGTGCCAGACTCCATTTCTGAATGTTCAAACAGTGTTTCATTTCCAGCTTTTGCTGTATACTTTTTAAACTCTAAAATTAGCAACATTTATGACCCATTTTAATATGTTGGTCATTTCAGTAGTTTAGGAAGTAGGGCTGCTTTGAGTTCTCATTGCTAAGAAAGTTTACAAGTGCACTTTAAAGTTGTCATTATTTAAAAATAGGAACAGATCAGAATGCTTACATCTTTAGCTAGAGAAGTGTAACTCCAATTGTGACATCATGGAACTTGTCCATGTGATAAGCCTGTTATTTCATGCCATTCATGAAGCATACTCCACCATTTCTTCAAATAGTGCTTTGCCACTGAAAACCATATCAACATATAGCATCATTCAATCTTCCCTGTTTATACTAACCATTTCTTTTTGGTCTTAATTCACATATGAAGGAACAAAGGATCAGAAAATAAGTGGGAAAAAAGGAGCCTGAGTCTATACAGGTAGTGCTCAACAAGTTCAGAATGCACATGTGGGTCTCCTGATTTTCAGTATAAACCTTTTAATATCACTGTCTCATTCTACTAAAGAGATCAAAATGGTACTTTACAAATCTCTTTAAGAACTTGAACTAGAACTGAAAACTTTCTGATTAATAAAAGTGACCAAAAGAAAATTCGTTCTTTCTCTTATGCCAAACCAAGTATTACATGTGCATTTTCAAGAAATAGTTGAAACATTCTCATTAGTCGAAGGAAAGATGATAGTGAGTACAATTCCCAATATTTTTTTTTTACTATTGCTCAGTCATACCCAATGCAGTAAGAGAGGAAGATACTTTGATATCCTCATTAATCAAAACATTTAAGTGTTGTATAAAATATGAACATGTACTAAGATAAATCTTTTAAATGAATACTGAGCTGGTATAAAAGGAAGGGTGTGAAAGAGGCTGGAGAAAAGGGAAACAGAGACGTTGGAGGATGAGTGAGAATGATGCCGGCTTCCAATCTGACAGTTTCTGTTGAATCGTGGGGACCTTCACCTTCTGCCTTGAGGAGATCTGAAGAAAAGAAAATAGTATTTGCAGCCCATCCCACATTTGAAGGATTTTTTGAGAAGACTTATGCATAGATTTGTACTTCTGGAGAATTACACCTTCCTTCCTTGTAAGGTTAAATAATAATTAAACCATTCTTAAAGAAGGGGCAGCACAGACACCTGTCTGTTTGAATTTCCTGTTCGTCCGACATAAAACAAACATCTTCTGAGAGTTTACATTCATAAACTAGACATCATGAAGATATGCAGTTTGAATTCATGATGTGTGAACAATTTATTTTAATTTTTCTCTAGTAGTTAGCCTCTAGACAACTAGAAGAAACAAACCATCTCTGATAGAAGGAAGCTTCCAACCCACAAATCAATGATGTCTCACAAACACAAAAAGTATGTGGCTGTGGGTGAGAACCAAAAAAAACAATACAGAATGAAACTCTTAAATTTTAAGATTTTGGAAACATCCATGTACAAGAAAAGTGAATTTTCCTCAATGAGTTCAAAGAAATAAAAGAGAAATTTAAATAGATGAGCAAGGAACAAAAATCACAAAGACTAAAAAGATAGTAAAACTCAATGAATGGATAAAATAGCTTATTGGAATAGAAAAAGAAAGAGGTGGTAGATTGGAAGAAAGAAGGAAAGGAATTTTGTATAGTGCAGCCCAGAAAGCCTAAGAGAAAAAAAAAAAAATATGAAGAGGGACTGAAACACAAAAGGACTGCTTGAGAAGATGTAACTTGTGTTTAACTGAACATGAAGAAAATTATAGGAAAAAGAGTGCCAATATTCAAATAGGTAATGCATGAAAGTGTTTCAGAATCAATGGCTGACATCTCTCTTTAGTTACTGTGCCAAAGTCACACTGTGCTAATCACAACAGCTTTATAAAAAGCCTTGGTTGCTGGAAGAGCAAGTCTTCTTACTCTGTTCTTTTTCTAAAATATGTGTTGGCTATTGTTGGTATTTCATGATTTGGGGATCTCATTGTGATGTTGGGTCTATATTTAAGTTATAGATCAGTTTGAGAAGAATTCACATTTTTATAGTACTGACTTGTCCATTCATGTAGCGTGAATATATACATAAATATTCTTATTATATATGCAGATATATTCATGTATATAGTATGTTTAATATACAGCAGATTGGAAAGAGAGGAATCCTTAAATTTTTCTGAAACTTTATATTTTTACTATTATTTTTTGTGATATCTATTCCAGGACATTTGATATTTTTGATGCTATTACAAATTGTTTATTAATTTAATTTTCAAGTACTTTTTGCTTTAAGAAAATTACAATGTTAATATTAAAATGCCATTCAGGAACACTTTGCTGCACACCTGAAATTCATACATTGTAAATTAACTATGCTTCAATAAAAAGAAATCTCATTCAGTAAAATTTTCTAAACTTCAAACTTTCTAATAATTGAACCCACAGGTTTTGGGGATTTTCTAAACATACATTTACAATGTATGAAAATGTTGAGTGTTTTATTTCATTCCTGACAGTTTGTAAGTCTTTCATTATTTTTTACTGTCTTATTGCACAGGAAAGTTCCTCTAGGATAGAGTTGAATATATTGGTGTGGGTAAGTATCCTTGTCTTGTAACCCACCAAAAGAAAATTTTTAAACATTTCATATCACATGTAATGTTTAATATATGTTTTTATAGATCATTTATCATAAAATGGATTTTCCTTTAGCTAAGAGTATTTTTTAATTTAAAAAATGAATGTTAAATTATATCATCTGGTTTCTATTCATCAACTGAGAAAATATTTCCTTGAAACTGTTATTTGGAAAATCATATTGTTTGATTTTGCTACATTAAAATAACCTTGCATCAATCAAATCTATACAACTTGTTCTTTTTTTATCCTTTATGTTAAGAAAACACTATTTTAAAATATTTATTTATATATACACAAATGAGTAAACTAACCTATCACTGACCCTAATATTGTTTTAATTTTGATATCAAAGTTATGTTTGTCTCAAAAATTTTGAGAGTTTTTCCATACTTTCTTATTCAATGTAACAGTTTGTAGAAGATTAATTTATTTTTCCTTTAAGTATGTGGCCAATTATGCTAGTGAAGCCAGGTAGTCTGATTTCCAGAAAGTATTCTAATCACTGGTTAATATATATAATAGAAATCAAACTATTTAGATATTTTATTTCTTGTGTTATGTTTCAATAATTATATTTTTCTTGAACTTGTCCATTTCATTACATGCTTAAAATTATTGACTTACATTTGTTAATGATTGCTTATTATATTTTCAGTGTCTGCAGCATTGGTGGTAGTTTTCCTTCCTGACCATGATTATTTTTATTTTTCTTTCCTTTTTTTCTGGATAAAATTTACCAAGGATTATTAACTGTATTCTTTAAAAGAACAAATATTCTTTTTTATCATCCCTACTGTTAGTTTTTCATTTCAATCATTTCTATGCTTATATTTATTATTTTTATCCTTTAATTGTCTTGGTCTAACGTTGCTGTTCCTTTCTATTATACTAAGGTTTAGCCTTTCATCTTTTCTAAATTTCCGTGTTTCCTCTGAATGGTTTTTGCTGTTTCTTACAACTTTTGCTATGTAGCAATTTTTTGTGCGTCAGTTGACTGAAAATATTTTAAATTTCTGTTTTGATTTCTTCATTGACATATGTGATATTTAAAACTGTATTCCTTAATTTCCAAACATATAAGTGTTTTCCTAGTTTTTTTTTAATTATGAATTTATAGCTGCACTGGTGGTGCAAATTAGGATTGGGCTCTGAATTGACTCACTGAAGAGGAAATTCACTGACAGAGTAGAAATGATCTTCAGAGGAGTCACTGGACTGCCTGCACTCCAATTCCAATCCTTTATGTGTTTGTGCCCTTGGGATGTTATGTAACCTTTCTGCGCTCCATCTCATTATTATTTGCCTTGTAAAGATGAGGTTCAAAATCCAGAAGTTAGCGAAGAGGGAGCAGTGTTCAACTCCTCCCACCTGAAACGCCCAAGCTCTTCATCACACCCAAAACGTACTCTTTACATACTTTTATAGGAGGTTGCTGGGTGTTGAAATTTTCTAACAAAATATACAGTACTCCTTTCTTTGATTTTTTCTGATCTAATCTCCAACTTCCTGGGAATTTAGATTTTCCCATAAACCTGCTCTGAAAATGTGTGTAATTAAAACAACAACAAAAACAAAAGGAAAATATAAAACTTAAATCCCATGCAATCCTTCCCTTAGTACCTTTAGTCCTAAGTTAAAAACACTTTGAAGTCTGTAGGACTCCAAGAGTTAGATTTGTTTGGCAACCCTCCACAGTGAGTTAATGATTTCTTTGGCATTTTCTGACACTTTCGACAGCAATTGTTTTCAAATCCCCCCATAAAGGTCTTGAGAAGCCTTGGGACATTGTCATTTGAGATGATAACATAATTATTTTAAGAGAAGAGCTGGATTGTGTTGTGCAAGTTTCTGAAGATGGAGTCCAGATGCTCAACTATGGCCTGAGCTCAAATCTGGGCTGCAAATGTGGAGGGAACAACAGCTCCAGAAATGTCATGCTTCCCAGCACCAGTGGGCTCCAAGAACTTAAAAGATAAAGGAAACTGAGAGGAACTTGAGTGAAGCAGCCAACCTCTCCACAAGACAAGAGACCGGAACTTGGCTACAGAGAAGAGAGGTAGCAAGACATTGTCACTATGTGTTTTCCTAGTGCAGCATTATTTTTTAATAAAAAAGTAGTCTTCTCCTTTGTGTTGTTATGAATGTTTATATTAACGTTATATACCATGTTTATATCAATAACAAAACAACAGCAAAATCTAAATATTATTTCAACTCCTAATTCTGGAATGTTGCAGTTGCATGAATATTAAAGGATAATGTAGCTTACAAAGGATAGCAAGTAATTATGCTTTGAATTTGGATATTAAAAATGTTTTCCTAATAGTTAGTAGAGTGCAATCAAGATTGAGTTTTGAGTAACTTGTGTGGTGCCCATGATATGGTGTAGCAGATACACCTTAGAACTTAACAGCAAAGAAATTGGTTTCAATTCTGTTTTAGCCACTTAGACCACGTGGCTTTGGAGAAACCAGTCAGCCTCTTGAAGGCTCAGTTTCCATTTTAGGAAAATAACACAGGGAACTCTGAGCTCCATCTGTGCACAGCAGTGTCATGGGCAGCAGCAGATTAGCATCTTTGTCTAATGCTGGCTGAGGCAAGATTAATAATGTATGTTAGCGTTTGAAAGCTTGTGCATTTAGCAAGGACATATCAGATGTAGAATAACAGGTTTTGATAAGTGAGATTATAATAGGTAATGCTTTATCTGGTTTTGTGCTCAGTTATATTTCAGTAGAATGATTCTTGCCTGATTAATTGTCCATCCAGGTGCCCAGACTGGAAGTCTGACTCCTTCCTTCTCAACTGTGTTTCTTCCTTCTCAACCCCAAGTGAATTAGCTCCCATTGATTCTGTCTTGAGATATCTCTCATACACACCTCCACACTCATGGCTCATTTTTCACCTGGACTGTTGGAAAAGTGTTTCCCCAGTGGGCTTCTCTGTCTTCTAGGGTAGAGTATAGCAAGAGTGCTCATACCTAATTCTTTTCCATATCTTCTCATTATCTACAAATAAAGTCCAATTTCTTTATTTTTGCATAAAAGGCAAGTTACAATCCAGCTATATCTTGCCTGTCCAGTCTCATCTTCTGTCTCATCTGATTAAGATTAAGTGGGTCAAGCCACAAAGGACCACATGCCAGTCTGCAACCACACATCAGTCTTTCACATTTATCTGTCTTGTGTATTTTGCTTGTTCTGTCAAAATGTTATCCATTCTTCCAAGTTACAGATACTACTTCACCTAAAAGCTTTCTATATTGTGCCAATTCAGAAATTATGTCTCCTTATTTTGCGCTTTTAGAGGATTACATATGTCAATTATAGCACCTACTACATTTGCTTGTCCCTGAGAATTCACTAACACCATGGTCTTAATTTACGTGTCTTCATATCTTTCAAATGTATAGCCAAGGGTAGGCAACAAATGTATATTTGGATTGAAGTTCATCCCATCCCCATTTCTACGTATATGGTCTAGAAAGAGAAGGCTTCAAGTTCATTTAGTTTGCCAGGCGTGTTCTGATTTACCTGGGCTGAATCAATAAGTCTGATGCTCAGTCCCTTTATCTTTTCTAATCCATTCAGGGCATGAGTGGGAAGTGGTGGGTCTTAGAGGCTAATTAAGTGATTTTGAGGAACATTATATAGTATTGTTCCAGATATGCCCTGATACCTAACCTGCCGTGCAATCGCTGCCAACTTTGCCCCCACTTCTATGTGATTCCTAGAAAAGCAGTAATAGAAATCTAGAAAATTTATAAAATTGTATCAATAACTCTTTATTTTTCCCATATTCCCTAATACAAGTTTTGGGGGGAACTGGGTTGAAACATATGACTTACTAACTCTCCTAATTTAATTCTATTTCCTTAGGAATAATGCCTAGGTGTGGAGAGAGAGAGATGAGAGAGAGAGAGAGAGAGAGAGAGAGAAAGGGGGAAATTCAGTCTTACAAAAAGCTTTGAGTCCATTTCTTCACACAGCCACATGGAACAAGGGAGAAATAAATGTTTCTGCTCAATGAAATAGAAGTGTAAGTTAAACAGAAATACAAACCATGGATTACTGCATTTTAATACATTAATTCTTCCAATTTAAGGTATTTATCAGTTTAAATTCTCCTGAGAGTGAAAAGGGGCCAGGCAAAAGGATGGGCAGAAAAGGGCCTCCCTTGGATGGCTTTCATATGCATTCTCTTTATAGGCACCTTTTATCCAGGTCAGAGACTGCAACTCAATAGCAGGAAAGTAAACTCCGAATTCATTTCTTGTTTAAGTCAGGGAGTGCTGTTGCAGTCAGGCAAGGTGCCACAGAGCTCAGCAGAATGCAGTTCTTAGATCAAGTGTTGGGTCCAGCGGTTGACCGGGAACAGAGTCGTGTTGGTTACAGTGATGGGTCTGGGTTGTCGACAGCTTTAGAAGTATGGCTACTTCTGTGATTGACTGGTTGAGTTCACGAAGTGTATTCACTGGAGGGAGGCTGTTGCTCGCTCAAAACCTGGGGTCACTAACTGGCTGACTTCCTGTGTTATGCTGTCATTTATTGATTAGATTAAGGTGTGTTGTCACTGAACTGAGCAAACAGAATTCAAACCAGTTCTGGTGCTTACTTGTTACCATGGCTGCTAAAAAAAAAAAAAAAAAAAAAATTCAGTTGTTTTCCTAGGAATGAGGGAGTTTTAAATTTTCACTAGCATTATGTACACTTTATGGTATTTCACATGCTAGAATCTGCTTCCAGATTTTGACTTCTGGTTCCAGGAAGATGGTATAGATATTCTTTTAGTAATGCCGCTTCCTAAGTACACTGAAAGCTCTGATGATTACACATAAAACAAACACAGGAAGAATCTGAAGGTGGAAAGGAGAGGACATACTGGCCAGGGACCACAAGAACAAAGGAATGACACCATGGTGACCTGGATTTTCTTTTCATTTCATATATCTCAGACTTGGAGTTGAAAAAGCCAGAAACCCAGATATGTCCATTGACACAGACAAAAAAACTCCCACCAAAACCTTACTCTTTCTAGCTGAAGGACCAGGAAAAGGACAGCAAACAGAAATCATACATTCAGACTAGAAAAGCTTCTTTAATAAATGCTGCTAGGAAAACTGGGCAGCTACATGCAAAATAATCAAACTGCACTATTTTCTCACACCATTAAAAAGAAAATTCAAATAGATTAAAGACTTAAAAGTAAAACCTGAAACAATAAAAATTCTAGAAGAAAACATAGGCAGTAAGTTCTTTGAAATTAGTCTTTTGCGGGGGAAGATAGGTATTCTCAGGCTAGGGAAACAAAAGCAAAAAAAAAACCCAAATGGGATTATATCAGCCTAAAAAACTTTTGCACAGCAAAGGAAACCATCAATGAAATGAAAAGTATCTTACTGAATTGGTGAAGATTTTGCACGTGATATATCTTATGAGAGGTTAATATCTAAAATATACAAAGAAATCATACAACTCAACATCAAAAAGCAAACAAACAAACACACAATTAAAAAATGGGCAGAGTCAGGGCTTCCCTGGTGGCGCAGTGGTTGAGAGTCCACCTGCCGATGCGGGGGATGCGGGTTCGTGCCCCGGTCCGGGAAGATCCCACATGCCTCAGGGCGGCTGGGCCAGTGAGCCATGGCCGCTGGGCCTGTGCATCCGGAGCCTGTGCTCCGCAGCGGCAAATGTTGACTAGGATGTGGAAAAAAGGGAAGCGTAGTACACTGTTGGTGGGAATGTAAATTGGTGCAGCTACTATGGAAAGCAGTATGGAGAGTCCTCAAAAAACTAAAAATAGAACTACCATATGATCCGGAAGTCCCTACTACTGGATATATATCTGAAGAAAATGAAAACACTGATTCGAAAAGATATGCACCTCAGTGCTCATAACAGCATTATTTACAATAGCCAAGATATGGAAGCAACATAAGTGTCCTTCAATAGATGAATGGATAAAAAAGATATAGTAAATATACAATGGAATATTACTCAGCCATAAAAGAGAATGAAATTCTGCCGTTTGCAGCCATGTGGATGGACCTGGAGGGTATTATGCTTAGTGAAATAAGTCAAACAGAGAAAGACAAAAGCTGTATGTTATCACTTATATGTGGAGTCCAAAAAATAAAACAAACAAATGAATATAACAAAACAGAAACAGACTTAGAGATACGGAAAACAAACTAGTGGTTACCAGTATGGAGAGGGATGGGGAAAAGACAAAACAGGGCTAGGGAATTAAGAAGTAAAAACTACTATGCATAAAATAAATAAAATGCAAAGATGTAATATATAGCACAGGGAATATAGCCAGCATTTTATAATAACTTTAAATGGAGTACAATCTATACAAATATTGAATCACTATATGTTGTACATCTGAAACTAATATAATATTGTAAATCAACTATATTTCAATTAAAAATAAATGGGCAAAGGACCTGAGTAGACATTTTTGCAAAGAAGACATACAGATGGCTAACAGACGCATGAAACGATGCCCAACATCACTAACCATCAGAGAAATGCAATCAAAACCACTATGAGATATCACTTCACACTTGTCAGAATGGCTATTATCAAAAAGACAACAAATAACAAGTGTTGGCAAGGATGTGGAGAAAAGAGAACACTCATGCACTGTTGGTGGAAATGTAAATTGATACAGTCACTATGAAAAATAGTATGGACACTCCTCAAAAAATTAAAAACAGAACTACCATACAATCAGGCAATTCTACTTCTAGATATTCACCAAAACAAAGTAAAAACATTAATATATATTCAAAAATATATATATGCGGGCTTCCCTGGTGGCGCAGTGGTTAAGAATCTGCCTGGCAACGCAGGGGACATGGGTTCAAGCCCTGGTCTGGGAAGATCCCACATGCCTCGGAGCAAATAAGCCTGTGCACCACAACTACTGAACCTGAGCTCTAGTGCCTGTGAGCCACAAATAGTGAGCCCACGTGCCACAACTACTGAAACCTGCACTCTTAAGCCCATGAACCACAATGAAACGCAGCCCCCACTCACCACAACTAAAGAAAGCCCATGAGCAGCAATGAAGACCCAACCCTGCCAAAAACAAACAAACAAATAAATAAATATATTAAAAAAAATATATATATATATGCACCTTTATGTTCATTGAAGCATTATTTACAGTAGCCAAGATACAGAAGCAACCTAAATGCCCATAAATAGATGATTAGATAAAGGTGTTTTTTACACGCACACACCCACATACACCCATCCCCCCCCCCACACACACATAAATATATAATGGAAGATTACTCAGTCATAAAATAGAATGAAATCTTGCTTTTTGGGACTACATGGTTGGATGTAGAGGGTATTATGCTAAGTGAAATAAGTCAGAGAAAGACAGATACTGTGGGCTTTCACTTATAGGCAGAATCTAAAATACAAAACAGATACAACCAAACAGAAAGAGAATCATAGATACAGAGAACAAACAGGTGGTTGCCAGGGGTCGGGGGTTGGGGAGGAGAGAAATAGGTGAGGGAGATAAAGAAGTACGAACTTTCAGTTACAAAATAAATGAGTCACAGAAATGAAATCTACAATGTGGGGAACGTAGTCAATAATTAATATAGTCAATAATTATAATTAATAACTTTGTACAGTGAGAGATGACAACTAGAGTTATCATGGTGATAATTTTGAAATATTTAGAAATATCAAATCACTATGCTGTATACCAGGAACTAACATAGTGTTAGCCAGTTACACTTCAAAACAAAGAAACAAACAAACACACACACACACACACAAACAAATGTTTATTTAAAACTAGAAAAAGAGATCAGATTTGTGGCTACCAGACTGGTGGTAAGGGGAAGGGAAATTAGATGAAGGTGGTCAAAAGGTACAAACTTCCAATTATAAGATAAGTAAGTCCTAAGGATGTGATGTACAACTTGATTGAGACAACACTGCTGTAGGTTACAAATGAAAACTGTGAAAGGAGTAAATCCTAAGAGTTCTCATCACAAGGAAAAACAATTTTTAAAATCTATTTCTTTAATGCTGTATGTAAATGAGATGATAGATGTTCACTAAACCTATTGCAACAATCATTTCATAATGTATTTAAGTCAAATCATTATGTTGTGCACCTTAAGCTTCTACAGTGCTGTATTATATCTCAATAAAACAAAGAAAGAAAAAAGAGGGGAACCTGGACTTCCAATCCCACCTGGAAATAATGAATTAGTTCCTTCCCCCCTCCTTTGAGTGATGTCAAAGGAAGGTAACTAAAACATGGGATCAAATAAGATCCCAAATCTCAGAACGTAATACCCAAAATATGCATATTTTAATAAAAATCACTTATACAAAGAACCAGGAAAGTCTCAACTTGAATGAAAGAAGACAGTCATGGAGGTCAACTCTGAGGTGACAGACTTTGACATTACCTGACAAAGATTTTGAGGCAGCCATCAGAAAAATGCTTCAAGAAGCAATTATAAACATGATTGACATCAATGAAAACAGAGGAAGCTTTAGCAAATAAGTTGAAGTTGTGAAGACCCAAATGGAAATTTTGGAACTAAAAATTTAATAACCAAAATAAAAAGCCCAATAGAGACTCAACATTAGAATGGAATGTACCGATTAAAAAAAAATCAATGAATTTGAAAATTGAACAATCTTCAAAATTAATCTAACAGCAAAGAGAGAGTGGAAAGAAAAAAAAACTAGCCTCATGGACTTATGGACTGTAACAAAAGATGTACTATTCCTGTCACCAAAGTCCTGGAAGGAGAAGAGAAAGAAAACAAGAGGTGAAAGAGTACTTGAAGAAATAAAATTTGACAAAAGACATAAGCCTACAGATTTAAGAAGTAGACCAAATTCCCAAAAAGATAAACCCCAAAGAAATCCACATCATGGCACATAATAGTTAAAGTTCCAGAAAAAAAGGCAAATAAAAATCCTGAAATCAGTAAAAGAGACACAGAGCCTTACCTACAAGGGGAAGGCAATTCATAGGACAGCGGATTTCTGTTAGAAACCATGAAGGGCAGAAGAAAATAGTGCACAGCCTTTTTCAAGTGCTGAAAGAAAAACTCAACCCAGCATTTTATATCAAGTAAAAATATCTTTCAGGAATGAACAAAAGAGATATGATAAAACAAGAATTCTAGGAACATCAGGAAGGAAGACGACCCTGGAAACAGCAAAAATATGGGTAAATACAATAAACAGTTATATTATAAACATACAATTGTATTATAAACAAAGCAGAGTAGAGGGTAAAATGAGGTAAGGTTTCTACAGTTCCTTTGGGCAAAATGATGACACATGTAGACTGTGATTTTATATATAATGGGTATATAATGTAATATCTGGAACAACCATTGAAATAACTATACAAATAAATAGCAATACAGATAAATCAAAATTGAATTCTAAAAATGCTCCAGTAACCCACAAGAAGGAAAGAAAAAGAAATGAAAAAAAAAAAAAACCTGTCATAAAAGTCCCAATGTCAATAATTGTATTTACTGTTAATGATCTAAACACATCAAGTAAAAGACAGAAATTGGTGAGTAGATTAAAGAACATGAGACAATTATATGTTGCGTACTGGTGTGGAGAGAAGGGAACCCTCCTACACTGTTGGAAATGTAAATTGGTACAGCCACTATGGAGAACAGTATGGAGGTTCCTTAAAAAACTAAAAATAGAGCTACCATATGACCCTGCAATCCCACTCGGCCATATATCCAGAGAAAAACATGGTTCAAAAGGATACACGCGCCCCAGTGTTCATTGCAGCACTGTTTACAATAGCCAAGATATAGAAGCAACCCTAAATGTCCATCAGTAGGGTTTGAGGAATGGATAAAGAAATTGTGGTATGTATATACAATGGAATATTACTCAGTCATTAAAAAGAATGAAATAATGCCATTTGCAGCAACATGGATGGACCTAGAGATTGCCATACTTAGTGAAGTAAGTCAGACAGAGAAAGAGAAATATTGTATGATATCCCTTACATGTGGAATCTAAAAAGAAATGATACAAATGAACTTAGTTACAAAACAGAAACAGACTCACAGACTTAGAGAAAAAACTTATGGTTACCGGGGGGAAGAATAAGGGAAGGGATAGTCAGGGAGTTTGGGTTCAACAAGTACACACTGCTATATTTAAAATGGATAACAAACAAGCACCTACTGTATAGCACAGGGAACTCTGCTCAATGTTATATGGCAGCCTGGATGGGAGGGGAGTTTGGGGGAGAATGGATACACATATATGTATGTCTGGGTTACTTTGCTGTGCACCTGAAACTATCACAGCATTGTTAATCGGCTATACTCCAATATAAAATAAAAAGTTAAAAGAATTATATGCTGTGTATGAGGAACTCACTTTAGGTAAGATGATAAAGGTAAATTAAAAATAAAATAATTGAAAAAGCCATACCACTCAAACACTAATGATAAGAAATCAAAATTATCTATACTAATATCAGATAAAGTAGACTTTAGAACAAAGAAAATTAACAGACTAGAGAGGAGTATTGTATAAAGATAAAGGGTCAATTCATCAAGAAGACAGCAATCTCAAATACATATAAACCAAACAACAAAGCTACAAATATGTAAAGCATATTTATTTCACAGAAAAATAAATATCAGTTTATAAAGTTACCAAAATATCTCATTGAGATGTTACTCTTTTTTTTTTTAATTTTAAAAAAATTTTTGGCTGTGTTGGGTCTTTGTTTCTGTGTGAGGACTTTCTCTAGTTGCAGCAAGCGGGGGCCACTCTTCATCGCGGTGCGTGGGCCTCTCACTATCGAGGTCTCTCTTGTTGTGGAGCACAGGCTCAGGCTCGGTAGTTGTGGTGCACGGGCCTAGTTGCTCTGCGGCATGTGGGATCTTCCCAGAGCAGGGCTCGAACCCATGTCCCCTGCATTGGCAGGCAGATTCTCAACCACTGCGCCACCAGGGAAGCCTGAGATGTTACTTTTAAAATAATCTCAATAAAGAAATTTATTTGGGAAGTTGCCTTTTTTTTAAGCTATTGCTTATTGTTATCTACAAAGTGGTCTATCTACTCATTTATTCAAGTTTTTATAGCTCTTAGAAAAGATTTTTTTTCCACAAAGTCATAGGCACTTTGTTTTTTTCTCTATATTTATGTTTTTACTGTTATTGAAAATAACAATATTAATTTGTTATATTAGCCAGGGAGTTATTACTGGCAAGGGTATACTTTTTCTAATTAGCTAGTATACTTAATTCTGTTCTTGGTTCTAGCTCTTTCTCTTTATATTTTCATTAAAATGACAATAAAACTAAGGTAATTTGTTTTGTCCTCTAATGTATATGTATATATATGTATATATGTGTGTGTATATATATATATATATATATATATACATATAAAATTTTTCATGCATGATTTTTTTTGTTCTGGCAATTACTGGGTAGTTGTGATTCCAAGACATTTTGGACAGATATTAAAATAATTAGCTGTGTTATTTCACTCTTGAGTATCTCAGAGACCATTGGCTTGATTTGTGATTTTTCTTATTTTCTAGTATATGCATTCAATGCTACAAATTTCCTTCTAAGCACTGTTTTTACTGTATCCCACAAATTTTGATGTTATAGATTTTTTAATTTAATTCAAAAAAAGTTTAAACTTCTAAGACTTTGACTCATGTGTTACATAGAAGTGTGTAGTTTAAACTCAAAATATTTTGTTACGTTCCATCTTTCTGTTATTGGTTTTTAGTGTAATTCCATCGTGAATGAAAGTAAACTTTGTATGATTAATATTATTTTAAATTTTTTAAGGTGCTTTTTTTAAAAAAAATATGTTAAGGTGTTTTTTTATGCCCCAGAATATTGTCTATCTTAGTGAATGTTCCTTTGTGAGCTTGAGGAGAATGTATATTCTACAGCTGTTAGATGAAATAATCTATAAATGTCACTTATATCCCGTTGATAGATGGTACTGTTGAATTCAAGTATGTCCTTACTGATTTTCTGCCTGCTGGACCTGTCCATTTCTTAGAAAATCTACTGAAGTCTCCCACTAGATTAGTGGATTCCTCAGTTTTAACACTGTGTATTTTTTAAAAAATCAAACAATGTATTTAAACTGAAAACAAAAACAAAATAATGGCTCAACATTTCTCACTTTGTTTTCTGTTTTACATATTTTGATGCTCTTATTTAGGCACATACACATTAAGGATTGTTATGTCTTCTTGAAAAACTGACCCTTTAATAATTATATAATGTCCCTCTCTATCCCTAATAACTTTCCTTGCTCTGCTATCTACTTTGAAACTGTTATAGTTACTCCAGTTTTATCTAGATTAGTATTAGCATGGTATATACTTCACCATCCTTTACTTTTACTCTATCTGTGTCTTTACATTCAAAATGGATTTCCTATAGACAACATATTTTGTGTCTTTTTCTCAATCCAGTCTGACAATGTCTTTTAATTGGTGTTTTAGACCATTTTCATTTAAAATTATTATTGATGTAGTAAGATTAATATCTATCACGTTTGTAATGTAACTTTTCTATACTCATTGGCTTTGTTCCTTTTCTCCTTTTTTTGTCTTCTCTTTTTCTGACTTCTGTGGTTTTAGTTGAGCATTTTACGTGATTCCATTTTATCTCCCCTTTTAGCATAAAAATTATACTTCTTTTTTTCATTTTTAAGTAGTTGTCCTAGAGTTTGCAAAATAAATTTACAACTACTCCAAGTCCACTTTCAAATAACAGTTTACTATATCACAGCTACTGCATGTACCTTATAACAGATATTCACAGTTTCTCTCTCTCATCCCTCAAAACATTCCTGCCATTCATTTCACTTATCCATATGTCATAATCACTGAATACACTGTTGCTACTATTATTTTGAACAAACCGCTATTTGGTAGCTCAATTAAGAATAACAAAAATAGGGCTTGCTTGGTGGCGCAGTGGTTGAGAGTCCGCCTGCCGATGCAGGGGACACGGGTTCGTGCCCCGGTCCGGGAAGATCCCACATGCCGCGGAGCGGCTGGGCCCGTGAGCCATGGCTGCTGAGCCTGCGCGTCCAGAGCCTATGCTCCACAACGGGAGAGGCCACAACAGTGAGAGGCCCACGTACCGCAAAAAAATAAAAAAAATAAAGAAAAATAAAAGATGTTATTTTATCTTAATTTATTCCTTCTCTGAGGCTTTTCCTTTCTTTATCTAGATTTGACCTAAGTCATTTTTCTTCTTTCTAAACAAGTTCTTTTAAAAATTCTTGCACAGCACATCTACTGGTGATGAAGTCTCTCAGGTTTTTTCTGAGAAAGGCTTTATTTCTCTTTCAGTATTGATAGATAATTTTGCTGGGTACAGAATCCTAGGTTGGAGAACTTTTTCTTTCAACAATTTAAATTTTTCATTTCACACTCTTCTTGTTTGAATTGCTTCTGAAAAGAAGTCCAATATAATTCTAATCCTCATTTACATTCAATACTCTGCAAGTAAAGTAAGATTTTTTTCCCTCTGGTTTCTTTTGAGACTGAGATTTTGTCTTTGTTTTTCTGAAGCTTGAATAGGATTATGCCTATAGGTAGATTATGCCTATGGGTTTTTATCCTGTCTGGTGTTTTCTGAGCTCCATGTATCTGTGATTTGGTGTGTCATTATTTTGAACAATTCTAAGTGAGTATCACTTTATTTTTTTCTGTTCCTTCCTTTTGTTCTCCTTCTGATATTCCCATTATGCTTATGTCACACCTTTTAAAATTGTCCTGCAGACCTTGCATATTCTGTTCCATATTTTCATTCTTTTCTCTCTTTGAATTTCAGGTTTGCAAATTTCTATTGACATGTCTTCATTCTTTCCTTAGCCATGTGTAATCTATTAATGAGACCAATAAAGATGTTCTTCATTTTTGTTTAATGTTTTATTATTTTTAGAATTTTCTTTTCATTCTTTCTTAGGATTTCTTTCTCTGTGCCTACCTTATACATCAGTTCTTGCAGGATGCTCACTTTTTCCTTAGAACCTTTAGACTGCTTTCATAGCTATTTTAAATTCTTGGGAGGATAATTCCACAATGTCTGTTGTATGTAAATCTGGTTCTGATGCTTGCTTTGTCTCTTCAGTGTGAGTATTTTACCTTTTAGTGTGCCTTGTAATTTTTTGTTGAAAGCCAGACATGATAAATTGGATAAATTTAATTGAGTTAAATAGGTTCTTTAAAAAATATTTATTTATTTATTTATTTATTTATTTTGGCTGTGTTGGGCCTTCGTTGCTGCACATGGGCTTTCTCTAGTTGAGGTGAGCGGGGGTTACTTTTCACTGTGGTGCATGGGCTTCTCACTGTGGTGGCTAATTTTGTTGCTGAGCATGGGCTCTAAGTGCGCAGGCTTCAGTGGTTGTGGCATGTGGGCTCAGTAGTTGTGGCTCACAGGCTCTAGAGTGCAGGCTCAGTAGTTGTGGCACATGGGCTTAGTTGCTCCACAGCATGTGGGACCTTCCCAGACCAGGGCTTGAACCCATGGCCCCTGCATTGGCAGGCAGATTCTTAACCACTGTGCCACCAGGGAAGCCCCAAGTTAGATAGGTCTTTAGTGTGAGTTTTTATGTTTATCTGCTTAAAAATTGGGCTTACTCTTTACTGTGTTTACTGTTTGCTGTAGCTATGGTGTCAGAGACTAAAATTTCCCTAGTATCCTTGTTTTGGTCACCCTTTTGTCTTTGGATTTCCCTAGAGATTCCTCCCTAAGGAGAGCCTGAGCCATGCATTTATTTTATCATAGCCCCTGTTATTATACTCCATGCATGTGGTGGTAAGACAGGGGTAAGAGAAGGATTCTATAGCCTGTGATTAGGTGTCAGTCTTTTAGAGAACCTGAGTTGTGTATTTTTCTTCCCCTACCCCAAAGGCTAGAGGAGGCTGGAATTGGGTATTTTCCTTCCCCAAATTCAGTTAGGCTTTGGTAAAACCCCAGGTGGATTAGGCTCTTATAAAATAGTTTTGGTGTGCCTCATGGGAGGTAAAACTTAGGAAAGTGTGGGGGAGTTCTGACGACTGAGCACCCTCGGGAATTTTAACTCTCAAGCCAGTCCACACTAAACCTCTTTACACTTATCAACTATAGTTTAAAGTATTCCTACCAGTACTGTCTCCAGCTGTGGGCTTGTCTTCCCAGTAAGCTATGGTTTCCTGTATTCATTTGTCTGTCTCTAATTTCTGGGGAACTTTCCCTATGACCTCAATTCTTTAATGGAACTAAGAAGAATTGCTGATTTTCAGTTTGTTCAGCTTTTGTTAGTTGTTGCTGTTGTGAGGATGGAAGTGATGACTTCTAAATTCCTTACTGTCAGACTGGAAACTGAAGTCTCTTTGATTTGAGATAGATGTTGTCATGTGAAGAAAACATAGTGCTACTCCATTTTATAATTGTTGTTATTTTAAACAATTATGACATTTAAATCTTATCAAATACCCATTAGCTGTCTATACATTCATTTTTGTTGTCAAAATTATTTGTGTGATTAATTTTTTATACATTTCAAGATGTAACTTTTCTTTCATCCATGAATACATCTTGCCTACTCATAACTCAGCTCTGGATTTTATATCCAAGAATTTTATTTGTTATTTTTGCATCTCTATTTCTGAATGAATCCCAGTTTTTATCTAGAACTTTTATTTTGTCAGAAAGTAGAATGAATGAAACTTTAGGGTTATGCTAACATAATTCAATGAATAAGAAACTTGACATCTTTTTCTCTGCTTGAAACAGTCCATGTGACATGGGAATTATCTATTTGTTCCTTGATGGTCTGACATAACTGGCAATATTTATTTTGCAATTTGTGTTGAAATGGTTTTGTTATTCAATATAAGTTTCTTCATACCTTAATATCATCATATTTGAGTTCTTAATTTTTCTTCATTTCTTATTTGATGGGGTCAGATTTCTTCATCAATAGATGTACATACACACATGTTCATATGCATACATGTATACATACTCATACATACACTGCATAATGATAACCAGATGCTCTATTTTACAATTCCTTTTGCAACTGAAAATGTTCCCACTTTGCCAGCATGCATGAGAGATGATACATCATCCACTTACACCTTCTAAAATCTTTAGCTGTTGCTCCATTATCTTGTGATATTTAGTATTGCAAACAAAAAGTGGCTTAAAATTGTTATTTTCCCTACTTGGATGATAAAATATCTTTTTCTTTCTCTCCCTGGTTTGAAGATTTTGTAAAGGTGTGGTCTCTTCTTATCTCTGAAGTTGAGTAGAGGTTTTGAGGTTTGTCATCACCATCTCCTAATTTGATTTTCCACAGTTTGAATTCTACTCTTTTATGTCTCCACTGTGGCTTTTTAAATTCTATATTGACATATAAAGCAGACACTCCTTTGGTCAATGTCTAAACTTGCTCTAGTACCATGCTGTCATAATTACTACAGAATTTCAATAGGTGTGATCATCTGGAACTGAAGTTCATTCTTCTACTTCAATATTTTCTTGAAATGTCTGCCTTTATACTTTCATATGTATTTTTAGAATCAGCATGATCATTTCCAGTAAAAATATATCCACTGGGATATTTGTTTGGGATTGTACATAGACCTAGCAAAAGTGCATTTAATGTAATTGCTACACATTGGGTGGAGGAGTTTTTGACCATATATGGCCCAACTGGGACTGTCATGGCACAGTGGAAATGAGCCAAAAGGCAGTAACATATACTAAAATATGGTAAATCATCTCAGGCTTCAGCATAATGTCACCTTTCCCTTATATTTCTGCTCTTAGATCATTCAGAAAAAGCCCCTCTCAAGGATCATTAACTTCCTGACTTCCATGAACAGGATGTAGGTCTCATTCCTCCATTGCTTTACTGCTTTGGGTCATGTCTTGTGCTTCTGTTGTATGGTTTTCTTGTTAAGCAAGCCTGTTTGGTTTTGTGGCTAAGCAAGCCTACTTTCTTGAGTGATCATTAACTTACAGGGTCTCCCATACTTTTTCTCTATTTATTACCCCCTAGTGGGATTAACTACTTAATCATCTACTTTGTTCCTTTACTCTGTCCCTATCAAAACCATGATGATAATAAAATATAGTCAATGCCATATTGAAATTACAGTGCATTTATGAATCCTGGGATCTTGAGATTAGGGCCAGAGATGTCAGTCTATATAAAGAGTGATTATTACAGAAATGAATACTGATATGTGTATACTTGTGGGGTAGTGTGGATATATATATCTCTTTCCTCTGTCTGCTGAGGACCACAGAAGCAGTGACATCTCAGAAGCAATTAACATATCCAGCACTTAATTTCTATTTTTATTTATTTTTTTGCGGTATGCGGGCCTGTCACTGTGGTGGCCTCTCTCTGAGCACAGGCTCTGAATGCGCAGGCTCAGTGGCCATGGCTCGCGGGCCCAGCCGCTCTGCGGCATGTGGGATCCTCCCGGACTGGGGCACGAACCCACGTCCCCTGCATCGGCAGGCGGACTCTCAACCACTGCGCCACCAGGGAAGCCCCCAGCACTTAATTTCTAAATGCCATTCTCCAGTAAAAAGAACTGGGTTTCCCTGGAGAAATGGTTTGAGTCTGGGTTTGGGGCAGGGGCAACACAGATGAGCCTGAAGCATCATGTTTGAAGTGCCAGAAAGTAAGAAAATGGTAAAAGAAAAAAAAAAAGAGAACAGAAAAGAGAAAGGAATAGAAGAAGGAGAGAGAGAATGGGACACAGGAGCATCCTGAAAGAGTTTCTAATAACCCCAATTGGAACTATTTCAACAGCAAGGAAAATTATGAAATTATTGGATAACCTCCCCAAATAAAATAAATACTCATGAATTTCTACTAATAAAAATACAGCAAGTCCCCTACATATGAAACTTCCAGTTGTGAATTTTCAAAGATGCAATGTGCGTTCGCGTGTCTGATCATCTGTTAGTTCACGTGTCTGGCATACATTGTCACGTATGTGCATCCTCTACTAGTGGCTGTGCTTTGTGTACTTTACTGTATAGTACTATATAGAGTACAGTAGCACGGTATTTTTTTGCAGTAGTACTGTATCTTTATTTCAAGCCCAGGATGTACGGAAGCAAGCGTAAAAGCAGCAGTGATGTAGCTGGTACAGCTAAGAAGCGCCAAGCGATAACGATGAAAAAAAAAAGTGAAAGTAATTGAGAGAGTGGAGCCACAAGAGGAAGAAGAAGTAACTGAAGAACTGAAGAGATTCACGACACAGGAAATGGCAAGGGGATTTTCTTTGTTTGAGGAGACACTGTTAGTTTTTGAAGCACAGGACCAGAATGTAGAATGGTACACGATGGTTGCAGCAGCTGTTCAGAATGCAATCCAGTGCTACTGTGTCATCTATGTTGAGTAAAAAAGAACTACTACCCAGACATCACTGGATCATCTCTTCAAGTGGGTAGATAGAATTGAATCCAGCGAGGAACCAGAACCTGTGCCATCAGCGTCAGCCATGAGTGAAATTGCACCTTGCCCTCCGTCTCCTATTGCTGACGATCCTTCAGCTCTACCATCTCCCACCTCCTCTCCCTCCTCCAGTCAGTAACTCTTCTTGCCTGTTCACTCGATGCCAGCCCCTGGATGCCAGCTGTTGTACTGTACCACTGTATTTTTCAAGGTACTGAGCTGTAAGATTAAAAAGGTTTTCTTTTTTTTGTGTGTTTGTTTTTTATGTATTATTTGTGTGAAAAGTGTTGTAAACCTATTACAATACAGTACTATATAGCCAATTGTGTTAGTTGGGTACCTAGGCTAACTTTGTTGGACTCAAGAACAAATTGGACTTACGAATGTGCTCTTGGAATAGAACTCTTTCGTATGTAGGGGACGTACTGTAAATGATTAAATAAACAAGGGAAAGTCATCCCTTACAGAATTTCAAATAACAAATGTAGAAGGAAGGAGGGAAAGACAAAATCACCGTCAACACACCACAGTAACAATCACTGCAGGCAAGATCCACAAAGCAATGCTAAAATTAGCAATGCTAAAATAAGGAGGAAAAGGATATTTGCATAACTTCAAAGTATCATCCCTAAAAGATTTCGAATTACTGTAGTGTTTCTGCCATACCTCCACAAATATGTGCAGAAGTCCCTTCCACAACTATCTTAAACATCCTCATGATGGCTCAAGGAAGTCCATAAGAGATCTACAGATGTGGGAGTGCATGGCCACTGGAGAGACCTGGGCTGGGCAGTTGGTAGAAAAGCAGAAGGGAGTGAGTGAAGAGGAGACTGTATGGTGACTGTAGACTTAGGTGGGCTTATGGCAATTAGATGGGGGCAGGGAGGCAGGAGTTTCCATGGTCCATGAAGAATAGGCAGTTTGATGGAAGCAAGAATACATGTAGGGAAACACCTGGTGAAAAGTAAGTGTGGAAAGGCAGATGGAGAGTCTGAAGGGCTGTGAGGAACTTCTCCTTAATTAGGTGAGCAACAGGGAGGTATGGCAAGTTCTAGAGCAGGGAATGGTGAGGTCAGAGCTTAGAAACACCTCTCTGACATTAACCATTTTATGAACATGGAACAGCTCTCCATTTATTTAAAAAAAATATTCATCAGAGTTTTGTAATTTTCCTTATATAGAAATGTTTATTTCCTCTTGTACATTATTTGTTAAATTTATACATAAGTATTTCAGTTTTGGGAGTGCTAATGTAAATGGTACTGTGTTTTTAATTTCAAATTCCACTTATTCATTGCTGGCATATAGGAGAGTGATTGACTTTTGGTTATTAACCTTACATCCTACAACCTTGCTATAATGGCTTATTAGTTCCAAGAAGTTTTTTTGTTGATTCTTTTGGATTTTCTACATAGATGATCATCTCATCTGTGAACAAAGACATTTTTGTTTCTTCCTCCCCAATCTGTATAAATATTTCATTTTTTCTTGCCTTACTGTGTTGGCAAGGGCTTCCAGTGCAATGTTGAAAAGGAGAGGTGAGAGAGTATGCCCTTGCTTTGCACCTGATTTTAGTGGGAAAACTTTGAATTTCTCACCATTAAGTATGTTGTTAGATACAGACTTTTTGTTTTAATCATCTTTTTTTTTTTGGCGGGGGGGGCGGGATCTTAGTTCCTTCACCAGGGATCTTAGTTCCTCCACCAGGATCTTAGTTCCTTCACCAGGGATCAATCCTGCCCCCGCTGCAGTGGAAGCGCAGAGGCTTAACCACTGGACCACCAGGGAAGTCCCCAGCTATAGGCTTTTTGTAGATAGTCTTTATTAAGTTGAAAAAGTTTCTCCTATTGCTAGTTTACTGAGAGGTTTTTACCATGAATGGATGTTGGATTTTGTCTAGTGCTTTTTCTGCATCTATTGATGTGATCATGTGATTTTTCTTTTAAGCTTGTTGATGTGATGGATTACATTAATTAATTTTTGAAAATTGAACTAGCTTTGCATACCTGGGAAAAATTTCACTTGGTAGAGCTGTATAATTCTTTTCATACATTTTTAGATCCCATTTGCCCACATTTTGTTGAGGATTTTTGCATCTATGTTCATAAGACATGGTGGTCTGTAGTTTTCTTGTGATGTTTTGGTATTAGAATTATGCTGGCTTCATACCATTTGCTATCTGCTCCTATCCTCTGAAAGAGATTGTAGAGAATTGGTATAATTTCTTCCTTAAACGTCTGGAAGAATTCACCAGTAAACTCATCTGGCCCTGGTACTTTCTGCTTTGGAAAGTTGTTAATTATTGATTTAGTTTTTAAAATAGATATAGTCCTATTCAAATCCTCTGTTTCTTCTTGTGAGTTTTGGGAAGATTTTGTTTTTCAAAAAATTGGTCCGTTTCATCTAGGTTATCAAGTTGATGGGCATAAGATTGTTCATAGTATTCCTATATTATACTTTTAATCTGTAGCAATAGCCTCTCTTTCATATCTGATATTAGTAATTTGTGTTCTTTCTGTTTTTTTTCTTCATTAGCCTTTCTAGAAGCTTATCAATTGTATTGATCTTTTCAAAGAACTAGTATGTAGTCAGTTTTCTCTACTGATTTCCTGTTTTCAATATCTTTGATATCTGCTCTAATTATTATTATTTCTTTTTTTTTCCTGATTATGTTGGATTTAATTTGCTCTTCCTTTTCCAGTTTCCTAAAGTGAACACTTAGATCGTTGATTTTAGATCCTTCCTTCTTTTTAAAATACACATTCAATGCTAAAATTACCTTCCTAACACACTTTTGCTGCATCCCACAAGTTTTGAAAAGTTGTGTTTTTATTTTCATTTAGTTCAAAATACTTTTAAATGTCTCTGAAGGTTTTTTTCTTTGATCCACATGTTATTTGCTGAATTGTGCTGTTTAATCTCCACATATGTTGGAATTTTTCGATTGTCTGTCTGTTTTTGATTTCTAGTTTAATTCTAGTTTAATTCAATTGTGGTCTGAGGGTAGACATTGTAAGAGCTCTATTCTTTAAAATTTGTTAAGGTGTTTTATGGCCTGGATTGTTATCTACCTTGGTGACTGCTGCATGTGATCTTGAGAAAAATATGAAATCTGCAGTTGTTGGATAAAGTAGTCTATAAATGTCAATTATATCTTTTGATTGACAGTATTGTTGAGTTCAAACATGTCCTCACAGATTTTCTGTCTGCTTGATCTGTCCATTTGATAGAGGAATGTTGAAAGTCTCCAACTATGATAGGGGATTCATCTGTTTCTCCTTGCAATTTTGTCAGTTTTTGCCCCATGTAATTTGACACTTTGTTGTTAGGTGCATACATATTAGGAATTGTTATATCTTTTTGGAAATTTGACACCCTTTTCATAGGGTAATGCCCTTTGTTTTTATCCTTGATAACTTTTCCTACTTTGATGTGTTCTCTGTCTGAAATATAATATAGCTACTCCTACTTTCTTTTGATTAGAGTTAGCATGGTGTATTTTTCTCGATCCATTTACTTTCAATCTATATGTGTCTTTACATTTAAAGTGGGTTTCTTGTAGACAACATATAGTTGAGTCTTGCTTTTCTGATCCACTCTGACAATTTCTGTTTCTTAATTAGTGCATTTAGGGCATCAGCATTCAAAGTAATTATTGTTGTAGATGAATTAATATTACCAGATTTATTTTACTAGTTTTTATTTGTTGCCCTTGTTCTTTGTTCCTATTTTTTTCTTCTATACTTTCTGCCTCTTGTGGTTTTATAATTCAATTTTATGATTCAATTTTCCCTCCTTTCTTAGTATATCAATTATACTTCTTCTTTTACTTTTTATAGTGGTTGCTGTAGAGTTTCCAATATACATTTACAACTAACCCAAACCCACTTTCAAATAACACTATATCATTTCACAGGCAATGTGAGTACCTTATAATAGCAAAATCATCCTAATTCCTCCCTCCTGTCTCATCTCATATCACTGCTGTCATTCATTTTACTTATATATGTGTAGATAAGCATATGAATATACATGATAAATACACATAAGCATACATTATTGAATAGGTTGTTACATCATTATTGTGAACAAACTATTACCTGTTAGATCAATTAAGAACAAGAAAAATAAAAGTTTTTATTTTACCTTTACTTATTCCTTCTTCAAAGCTCTTCCTTTTTTTAATGTAAATCCAAGTTTTTGATCATATTATTTTCCTTCTCTCTAAAGAAGTTCTTTTAACATTTCTTGCAAGACAGGTCTACCGGCAAGAAATTTCCTCAGTTTTTGTCTGAGAAAGCCTTTATTTCTCCTTCACTTTTGAAGGATAATTTCACAGAGCATAAAATTCTAGGTTGGCGTTCTTTTCTCTCAATACTTTAAATATTTCCACTCCACTCTCTTCTTGCTTGCATGGTTTCTGAAAAGTCAAATGTAATTCTTATCTTTGTTCAACATAGGTAATGTGGCTTTTTCTTCTAGTTTCTTTAGGGATTTTTTATTTATCTTTGATATTCTGTAATTTGAAAATGATATGCCTAGGTGTAGTTTTGTTTAGCATTGATCTTGCTTGGTGTTCTCTGAGCTTTTTGGATCTGTCATTTGGTGTCTGACATTAATTTGGGGAAATTCTCAGTTGTTATTCTTTCAAATATTTCTTCTATTCCTTTCTTTCTTCTTCTTCTGACACTTGGAGGGATTTGGAAATTTAGATTGGAAAGCGACCTCTAAAATATACACTTTTCTGAAGAGGTTTTAAAGCAGAGAACATTTGTACATTCAATGTTCTGATTTAAAATTCCAGCTTGCACCAGTCTGAAAGACAAAGCCAACTATTTTGTTGTTGATGGATTAAAATAGGAGCAGCTGCAAATGGAGAACAGGGGTCTTTGTCTGCTTTGCCACTATAAAGTCTAATAGGCTTGAACAATGCCTTATATGCATTGATAAATGTCTGTTGACAGGCTGAATTGGGATGATTTCCCATCATTCTACTTTGTGTTGCCCTAAGATTGACTCAGTCTTTTCCTCAAGAGAGACAAAGCATCAGCTGATCCCCTACCTTCTCAATGTGTGACGCTTAGTATTAAGTGATCCACCCTCTTGGGTCGGGGAAGGGCCAGCTCCCTTCTATGTTGGGTTTGTCTCACAGCCAACATTTGCTTGTGGCTGAGGTGCAGCCACAATGGTGATGCTGGGACTGACCAGTGCCATGCCCACCAGACATAAAGAACCTTTTGGTTCTGCTTCTATGTGCCTCATTGCTCTAAGGGCTAATGGGTGGTCAGCACAGACATTCTTTTTGCTCACCATATGCTTTAAACCCAGTCTCTAAGGGAGGTACAGGGTGTTGTAGTCTGATATATGGCCTTGTGACTTGGCAGGTAAGAAAATAGAGACATGGATCCAAGTAGTCATGGTCCCAGAGGGCAGGTTCTACTTTACAGCCTGGATAAATATTAGTTATTTAGTTATTAGTAATCTAGTTATTCTGCAACAGGACATCTGTGGACAAACACTTGGTTTTGCCAGAAGAACTGCCTCCGCTCTCCTCAGGACCAAGCGGGGGTTTTATGAAGATTGAGGCTACAGCTCACCCTCATAAACTGGGACAGATTCTGTACCCAGAGGCTAAAGAGGAGCCAACTGCATTCATATTCTACAAATTTACCTTTGTTAAAAAACAAAAACAAAATCTAATTCCAATGCTGTGACTCCTTTCTGTGTTCCATGCGTCGTCATAGGCAAATCCGGCAGCTCAGAGACACCTTCTCTTTAGAGGCAACTCCCCAAGTCCTGGCCACTGTACAGATGAGAAGATACAGTTCTCGTGAGAGGCTAGTACTCAATTTCTGAAAATACATCATCAAAGGAGGGCATCAAAATATTTAAGACGATAGATCTCCTAAAATGATTTCCTTCAAAACTAATAACTCGGGGAAAGATGAAAATTATCTTGCCACTGGTTCTTTATAAAAAGATTTTTCAACATTACCAGATCACTGATCTATTGGGGAAAACCTTAGTGGTCTTCTTTATTAAGAAATACAGTCAAGCTTCATTATTCGGGGATTCAGCATGTACAAATTCACTGCTTAGTAAAATCAGTTTGGAATTTGTAACCTCAAAATCAATACTCATGGTGCTTTCACAGTCTTTTGCAGACATGCTGAGGAATTTTGAGCTGCCCCCTGCTCCCAGCTGGGGTTGAACAAGGAGGTGCTGGCCCTATTGTTTCTCACACAGTGAACACATGCCCTTTACACGGTATGTTTAGTACCACATTTACACATTTTGTGACTTTTTAAAACTTGTGATTCTGCTGTTTAAAATGGTAACAGCACTTACGTGCTGCCTGGTGTTCCTAAGTGCAGGAAGGCTGCCATGTGCCTTATGGAGATAAGTTTCCTTCAGGGATGAGATCCAGTGCTGTTGGCCTTGAGCTCAATATCAATAAATAAGCACTAACTATTAAATAAGGAGGCTTCAAACAGAAACACATATAAAACAGGTTGTGTATTGATTGGTTGAGGAGAATGTTGTGACCTGAAGCTTGCAGAAACCAAACCCTGTATTTCCCTTAAGAGCAATGGATTTGTGTTCACTAATTCAGTCTTTATGGAGACCTTACAGAACATAATATTGTGAATGATAATAATTGACTCTGTCTCTCTCTCTCTCTCTCTCTCTCTCTGTCTCTTTCTGTCTGTCTCTGTCTCTCTCTATATATATCAGGTGCTTTATAAATATTTTTTCACTTAATAAATAACTTTCCTGCAAGAGATATTTACTATTTCCTATTACCAAATACAATGTCTGAAAGTCTAAGGAACTTGACCAAGGTCAACCTTCTACCAGTGACCACACGCTGGAAGAAAAGATCTGAGGCCAAAGCATTATTTTCTCAAATGGTATAGAAGGATAAATAGATAGATAGATAGATAGATAGATAGATAAGATTATAGATAGGCAGATAGCTGGATGTGTGCTCACTCCTATGCTTGTTCTGTAGCAGAGGAATTTGGCCGAGCTCGGTCTGGGTATTTTGTGATTGCTTGCTTCCTGTGACTCACCTTTACAGCACTGGCCACGGCTGTCGTTTACCCCACTAGACAGTGAGGCCCCTGAGGGAAGCAAGCATGTCGCTCTCAGTCACACGTTCACAGTTGTTACTCTGGGCCCAGGACAGTGGTATTCTCAATAAATTCTTGCCAAACAAATAAATACACACGAATACAGGCATGCAGGTGCACACGCATGTACACACACCTGCACACACATGTGGAGTTGCTCTGACTGAAAGGGGAGGCTTCCTGCTTGCTCTGCCCCTGTGTGTGCCCAGGCTCTGAACATGGCCAGCCCCCAGGGGACGCCCCTCTCCACCCCCCGCCATGGATACTGTGGAACTAATCTTGCTGACTGCTGCCCTGGATGCTGCTCTGGGATCTTTTTTGGCTGTGGGAAGCCACACCGTTTCACTTAGCACTCCGTTGAAAGGTTGAACCATTTTCAAACTTAAGTGAAACAAATGCTTTTATGAGAGCTCTAGAAAATGAAAGGTGACACGTCTTTTTTATCTATTAAACAGCAGAACCTAACACACCATTGTAAAGCAGTTATAATCCAATAAAGATGTTAAAAGCTAAAAAAAAAGAAAATGAAAGGTGAGTCACAAGAGCGAGCGTGTTCCCGCAGCACCCTGGCCTCTCCTCATAGGCAAACACTGAATCCTTCACTTCGTGCAGGGCATGAGAGGAGGCTGAGAGTGGTGGTTTACAGGCCCAAATGTGGCGACCACACAGTGTAGTTCTTATCTTGGCTGCAGCTTCTGGAAACCTTGGGTAAGTTAATTTGATCTCTGTGCCTCGCTTTCTCCATCTGTGAGCTGGGAATAATGATAGCACCCACCTCCTAGGATGTTTATGAAAGCTGAGTGAGGAAAGACATGTAATGCAACACAGAATGTGCTCATTCCATGTGGGTCATTATTCTGAGCAAGGTCTGGTTTTGGTTAGGAGGAGGGGTCAGCTCCCTCCAACTCAAGATGAGGTACAACATCTATGCTTTCTGACACAGAGAATGAGACTCCACTTCGGTCACACCAGGGAAGGCTTGACTTATAGAGGTTGGGCTTGACAATAGCTGGCAGCCGTCTAAGTGAAAAGGGAGAAATAAAATGCTCTTTTTGCCTCTTTTCCTGGATCTGAGAACTTCAAGGTAAAAGTGATCATCTTCATCCAAGTAAAATCTTCAGCTGAAAAAACCCATTTAGAAAATGTGTTTTTAATATTACATCAATGTGATTTAGTGTGACAACAAATCTGTGCTCTTCCAAAATCCAAGACCAAAGGGAAAGATTTAGAAACACGTCATCTTTTTGAAGTTTCTGAAGATCATAACCATTTAAAGGCTTAAAGGAAAATAGAGTTTAGAAGATTATGCTATCTTTAATAATGACATTATTCAAGAAAATTGAACCAATTATGACTATTTTTCTATGTGACCATTTTAAGACTCAATTATAACCATGAGACTCTATATTTTCCCTGGTTTACAAAAACATTGATGATATCAGATGCTTGTTTTATCTCTGAGCAACAGGAAGTGAGAGTAACATCTTAGTGAAGGCTAGAAGCCAGGCACTTTGGTAGGTAGAGGTTGTACTTTGACCTTGTCCAAAATCACACAGTGATGAAAGACACATTTCCTGGAATGCTATCCTGGGTCTTATGATCTTTCCATCTCGCCCTTCTGTCCCTTTCTTCTAAGCTTTAATCACCTTTTCCAACAAGTGCCTTCATCAGTCATGGAGAACGTGATTTCGGATAGCAAACTTGATGGGTCATGTTCTGTCCATGTAACATGGTCAACAGATGGATTGGGGCAGTTTAGTTTTTCGTTCTCATTCTTTTTTCTGCACTTTCTTACATTTCTCATGTTATTTTATACTTATTATAACTTTATTTACAAAAAGTCATTTGTCTTAATGTGGATAAAGATTATTGAATTTTAAAAGTCAGTTCAACAATTATTCTAGGCATCTGTTGGAAAAGGAAGAAATTATGACTAAGTTTTATCTGCTTCATTCAAGATGAATCCCTTAAAAACTCTTTCTCCCTAAACATATATATATATATATGTATATAAAGAGAGAGAGAGAGAGAGGACTAATTGATACAACAGTATATATCAGACTGAACATGTACAATTCTAATCTATGAATGTATATCTCCAGAAGATACTTTCACACACTGGAAAAGACACATATACAAGAATGTTATTTTTTGTGTTCTTTATATGTTGAAACATTTGGCAACACCTCAAATGTCTATTTTCTGAAGGTTCATGGATATTCATGTAATAAAAAATTATACATGTAAAGAATGAAACTGGACCCCTATCTCATCACATACAAAAACTAACCTAAAATGGTTTAGACTTGAATGTAAGACCTGAAACAATAAAGCTCCTAGGAAAAAACAGACCATTAAGCTCCTTGACATAAGTCTTAGCAATGATTTTTTTTTTGGATTTGACACCAAAAGTCAAAGAAACAAAAGCAAAAATTAAAAAAAAACCCAACCTGATTAAAAAATAAGCAGACCTGAATAGACATTTTTCCAAAGAAGACATCCAGATGGCCAACAGGTACATGGAACTATGCACAACATCACTAATCATCAAGGAAATGCAAATCAGAACCACAATGAGATACCACCTTGTATCTGGCAGAATAGATATCATCAAAAAGACAACAAGTAAGTATTGGTGAGGATGTGAAGAAAAGGTAACGTTTGTGCACTGTTGCTGGGAGTTTTAAATAGGTGCAGCCATTATGGAAAATAGTATGGAGGTCTCTCAAAAAATTAAACATAGAACTGCCATGGGATACAGAAATTCCAACTCTGGGAATATATCTGAAGAAAACGAAAACACTATCCCTGAAAAGATATATTCACCCCCATGTTCAGTGCAGCTTTATGTACAACAGCCAAGATACAGAAACAACCTAAGTGTCCACTGATGGATGGATGGATAAAAAAATTGTGGTATATATATGCAATGGGATATCATTCAACCATTAAAAAAGAATAAAATCTTGTTATTTGTGACAACTTGGATGGACCTTGAGAGCATTATGCTAAGTGAGGTAAGTCAGACAGAGAAAAACAAATACCATATAATCTCATTTATTTGTGGACGGAAAATAAAAAAGACTTTATAGTTACAGAGAACAAATTGTTGGTTGCCGGAGGCGGGGGTCTGTGTTAGTCATAAAATAAATAAGTTCTGGGGATGTAACATACAAGAGGGTGACTACAGTTAACAATGTTCAATTGCATAATTGAAAGTTGCTGAGAGAAGAGTTCTTAAAATTTATCACAATTAAAAATGTCCTGTAAGTGTATATGGTGATGATGTTAACTAGACTTATTGCGGTGATCACTTCACAATATATACATATATTGAGTATTATGTTGTACATCTCAAACTAATATAATATTGTATGTCAATTATACTTCAAATTTAAAAAGAAGAAAATCTTGCAGTCATTAAAATAATGTCTCAGATATGCTTAAATCAATGTTCTTTATAGTTATTGACATGCTTTCTCTTTTCACTTCCTGTGTACAGAGAATGAAGGAAAATCTATGTGCCCATGTCTGACTGTCTTTGGGCTGCAGAGATGTACCCAGCTATCTTCTCAACATTTCCACCTCCGAGTTGACAGATATAAGAGTTATCTCATCTTCTCCATCTTTTCTTCCTCACTTATTCCAGTTGATTCAGTCCCCCAAGAGTGAAAACTAGGAGTCAGTATTAATGTTTTCTATGGATGCATTACCACCACCACGCCTACACACACCCCTTCAATCCATGCAAGGTGGTGTTGGGTGTATCTTCAATGTATTCTTATCTTTCTTCCCTCTCTCCCTAACCTGGATCAGGCCCTATCATTTCTCAGGTGGATAATTTTCATACCCTAGTCTGATCTCTCTGCTTACGGCTCAGGTTCTTCACATTGCAGATAAAGTTATCTTTCTCTAAAATGACATTCTGATTACATCATTCTGTTCTTATTTGTTTTTGTTAAAATGTTTTTTTTAATCCTCCAAGAGTCTTCCCACTGCTTATACTTCAACAATGAAATTCCATAGCTAGCGCCTGGCCCCTGATACCACCTGCAGCGTCACCCCCATCCCACTCTTGCATTCCACACACACTGTGCATGATTCCCAGTTGTAGCATGGTGGTTTCCAACCCCCTTCTGTTGGCACACGGCACCCCTGTGCCAGGAACACTGCTGCTCTGTTATAAATCTCATCAGTTTCTGCTTATTCTTGAGGTCTCTGCTCCAGGAGACACTTCTGTGAGTCTTCCTAGCACATCATGAGTGGAGACAATTACACCTGCTTCAGGGGCCCTTATCCAAATGTTGCCGTAGCCCCTCTGTATCGTGATATCTCTCTGCTCCAAATAGGCCTCATTCTTCATGAGCAGGGACCATGACTGACTCCCCTTGGGACCTAACTCCACACCTGGCAGTGATAGATGTCTTAGTTTGGATTTCACTTAAAAGTAAACCCTGAAACAAGGTCTTAAGCACAGAAGATTATCTCATAAGAAGCACAAGAGCAGGAACAGGGAACAGATGAGGGAGATAGAAAGCTAATAAAAGGTCCACTGTAAGTAGGTCACTCCTGCAGGCAACTGGGACTCTGTTGCACCAGGGGCCATCTGAGGAGCCATCTGGAACATTCATCAGGGAAGCTGGAGTATTTATCCATTACCTCTTGTGGGTCATTGTTGAAGGGCTGTCCTTGCCCTTCTGGACTGCCCGGCTTGCAGGCTGCAGCCTGAGAGAAAGTCCCCACTTGTGAAGAAGAGTAGCATGTCTTTGAGATGGGAGCCACGGGGGTACATCTGCCAAAGCAGTGGACAGACTCAGAGGATGCGAACAGTGTCTTCAGTCAAGAGAGCGTGAAGTTTTGTTGAAGGAATGAATTTTTAAAAAAGATTGCAATGGACTGTGGGCAATGAGAAGAATTTTGACTGGAGAGGATGGGTGATTTTTTAATCAGTAATTTTATTTAATATTATTTATGTTTTTATAACTTATAACAAAGAAGCATATTCTATAATAGGATATCATTCACTGAATTTTGGTAATATAGCATTGAAAAGCTGTTTGAGATCATATGATCGGTTTGTTTAATTTCTCTTCCTCCAATTATAGAAGCTGCATTTATTGTTTCCTCACAGGTTGTTTCCCAACCTGCTTGTGAATACAAATGCTAAGAGCTTGTAGTCATCCCGTGTTTGGAAAACTTACTTCTTTAGGAGTTATTCTCATGAGATGCTCAATCTTATTTTGTCATGTCTTAAAAATGTATCTTTTGAAGACACCCAAATTGGGAACAGTCCTCAATGTGACATGATCTCCTCAGATGCTGGGCAGTGAGTGCATTCTCCCCTTACCCTACCTGATGTCTGCCACGCTTCAACGGCCTGAAACTTCTCACCATGGGGGGTCCCAACTCCCCCAGACACATCCCAATGTGTCACTGCACCTCATAAAATAGTGCTCAGGACTGCCGACAGTTCTTGCATAGACCTGAAGGAGTGCAAAGTGTGAGGCATGGAAGGGTACTGATGGATTCTGCCCAGGATTCTAACCAAGGTGCTGGAATTGGCCAGGGGTCCGGTCCTCCCTGCCATTTGACTCATTTCCTTCTTGGGTTCGACTTGCACACCAATCTCTGTCTTCTAATACGTTATCAAGTTTCATTTCTGCTGGGCTTTCCTGGCTTCTCAAGAACTCACAGGAGGGACCTCCCTGGTGGTCTGGTGGGTAAGACTCGGCACTCCCAATGCTGAGGACCCGGGGTCGATCCCTGGTCGGGGAGCTAGATCTCACGTGCTGCAGCTAAAAATCCCGCATGCTGCAACTGAGACCCGGGCAGCCAAGGTAATAAATTAATTAATTACTTTTTTAAAAAAAGAATTCACAGGAATCCTCTCTTCTGCCCAGGTGCTGGGCCTGGAACTGGAAATACAGACCCACAGCACACGGGCCAGGCCTACGAGGTGCTGACACGGGCAGCCAGCCCGGAGGTGTCCACAAGTCACAGAAGCACCCGAGGGAAAGGTTCAGCTGCACATCCAGACAAAGTGTATGAAGGGCGAGCTCAGTGCACAACAGTCCTGTGAGGCGTCCGCGGTGTCACTGAGGTGACAGCGGTGTCCTGACAGGGCCGTGGAGTTGCTCACTGGTCAAGTTCCTTGCTTCCAATGCCAGCCTAGGCTTAGCCATGGTCTCTAGAAAGAATGTGCTTAATTTCTCGATATTCAGTGATTCTACTATTTAATACAAATGAATAAATAATAATGCTAATCATGAATGAGAACAGTATGTAAAATGTAAAGAACTGTCATCAGTATTACTGATTCAGAAAGTGAAACTATAGGAACACAGTTTTCTCTTAGTTATATGATGTGTAGTTTTTCCTTCATGGGCATATGTTATTTTAAATCAAGAAAAATATAAGAAAAAGCAGAAAAATCGGAAATTCAAAGACACAAGGACATTTGTGATGGATTGGTTACTGTAGAGGAAAATAATCTCACATAAGGGGAAGGTAGAGTAACACAAATAAATCTTTATGATAAAATCTTGCTATTGGGCTTTATCATCATAGCCACCACAGTAATTGGCTCTCTCTGAGGAACTTTAAGAATGCCGCAGATGTGTGCTGGGGTCATCAAAAACAAATAATAGACAAATAATACTACCGCTAACATTACTAATAACAGTGTTACTAAAGGACACAGCAGTTCACTTGATCTTTACAGATACAGAAACTTGAGCCAAATATGATTCTTGATATTTTATGAGCATGCAAAAAATTACCCTAGAATGAGTGTAACAAGATGTTAAAATGGAACTTTTGGCTGAAACATGTAGATATCAAATTCCAAAGTTATTGGTTGACAAGATTTACAAAATATGTAGCCAAGAAGTGGTTAGAGGACTCAATTCAGAAGCTTGTGGGGCAAAGTATGTGCATGTGTTCTTGTGCTACACACCCACTGAGAAAAGTTAAACAAAATGAGTGTTCTATGAACAAATCCCGATCTGCATGTGAGTGGAGGAGGGGTTGCCATGGGGATCAGTGCTGACTGTATTCCTGGTGCAGCCCTAGCCCCCCAGGGTCTCCCTTGTCTGTAGGGTGCTCAGTCCGTTCAGATGGTCTCTTAACCATGTCTTTTATTTTCTGTGTTTCTGATGCTTGAGTGTCTTGGGACTCTGCTGACCCTGGATGGACAGGGCCATATCCTTCTGCTCTAATCACCCCAGGGTCAGGCACCGTACAAACAAAGGGAGTCCCTGGGCTCCAGAGCCCTCCGAAATTATTCAAACTAAGACATCCTAAGCCTGCTTACCTTTCTTCTCGCCTGTTTCTTCCTGCAGAAATCACAATAAAGGGTCTTTCCCAAGTTTCCCCCTCTTCCTCTGCCTCCTGACTGACCCTGGCACTGTCCTGTGTGACCCCCCTGGCAAGGTGGGCTATCTCCTCTTGGGAACTGCAAGTGAAAAACTATCTTTTTAATGGCAACTGTCTTCTGATCTGTTGGCCTTACTATATCTCAAATTTTCTAATAATACATTATAATTTAAAGGAGATAAGAAATGGACCATAAGCCATTTGAGCCCACTGAGATGAACTAGTTCTGAACCTAGTACATCTGGGTCTCTAAGTCAACCTACCTTTTTGGGGAGGGGTGAGGTGAAGCACCCACAAAATAAAACAGCTCCTCAGTACACATATGGAGTAAGATTTTTTTTTTTTTTTGCAGTACGTGGGCCTCTCACTGTTGTGGCCTCTCTCGTTGCGGAGCACAGGCTCCGGACGCGCAGGCTCAGCGGCCATGGCTCACGGGCCCAGCTGCTCTGTGGCATGTGTGATCTTCCTGGACCGGGGCACGAACCCATGTCCCCTGCATCGGCAGGCGGACCCCCAGCCACTGAGCCACCAGGGAAGCCCCTGGAGTAAGATATTTTTTAATGTCAATATGGTTACCTCAGTGAGGCCTGAACTTAAACCACTACATTTTTTTTCTAAGTAGTCACCACATATCTGCTTACTACTCTCATCTATATCCATTCTTTCTTGTTTATTTCAGAAGTCTTCAGTTATCTGTCTTGAAAACTTACATTTTTCTATTTTGAGATGCTTTCATTTTCTATGATTTTCACCCACTGTTGACTGCCACATCACATATCCTTATGGCAAGATCCGACAAGACCTGCATGTCTGAATTGAATTTTACATCTTCACCTAACTCGGGTTCCACTTGCCCACTCAAATGCTTGTTTCATCATTTCCAGTTCATTAGCCATTCCCATTATTGGAGGAAACAAAATCCAGATCAGAGCTCTCTCAGGCTGCCATCACTCAACCTTGCTCCATCACTTCCCCAAGAATGCCTCTGGCCTTCACCACAATCCATCATCCCTGTAACAGGCTGTAGCATCCTATGAAGTCCTCCAGGATACCATCCTCATCCAGCAGTTTCCCAGTGTAGATCTATCCCTGTTCGGAAACTTTAGGACCTTCCCCTTCCCTACCTGTCTTACACTAGGAACACCCACCAAAGGGTGTAGATGGAAGAGTAGGAAAAAGATTTCAAGAACTGATTAACTCTGAGTGATGTCCTTATATGAACATCTACAGGATTTCCCACCTTCCACAATGGAGAAAACTCTTCAGAAAAAGTGGAAGAGTTAATGATGTGTTGGAATGGCTATGTAATGGGGAAGGATGTGCCACGGTGCTGCTTCCGGTTCAGTGGTTCACATATTGATTAATGTTTTCTGTGAAAGTTTCTGAATCCAGATGATCATGAACACAGATGAGATGCTCATCTTCTTTAAAAAAAAAAAAAACTATTGCGGCATAGTATACATAACATAAAAATTTACATTTTTTATAATTAATTTTTATTGGAGTAGAGTTGATTTACAATGTTGTGTTGGTTTCTGCTGTACAGCAAAGTGAATCACATATACATATAGCCACTCTTTTTAAGATTGTATTCCCGTATAGGTTATTACAGAATATTGAGTAGAGGTCCCTGTGCTATACAGTAGGTTCTTACTAGTTATCTATTTTATATATAGTAGTGTGTATATATCCCAATCTCCTAGTCTATCCCTCCCACCTCCCTTTTCCCCCTTGGTAACCATAAGCTAGTTTTCTACATCTGTGACTCTATTTCTGTTTTGTAAATAGGTTCATTTGTACCGCTTTTTAGATTCCACATATACGCGATATATGATATTTGTCTTTGTCTGACTTCTAATTTTTAAGTGTACAGTTCAGTGGCATTAAGTACGTCTGTATTATTGTCCCACCGTCACAACAATCCATCTTCAGAACTTTTTCTTCTTCCTAAACGGAAATTCTGTGCCCATCTAACAACAATTTCCCATTTCCCTCTCTCTCCTCAGTCCCTGGCAACCATCATTCCACTTTCTATCTCTATGAATTTGGCTACCTTAGATACCTCATATAAGCATAATCTTACAATATTTGTCTTTTGAGGATGGGCTTATTTCACTCAGCATAAAGTCCTCCAGGTTTATCCATGTTGTAGTATTTACCAGAATTTCATTCTTTTTTATGATTAAAGACAGTCCATTGTATGTTTATACTACATTTTGTTTATTCATTCATCTATCAGTGGACATTTGGATTGTTTCCACCTTTTGCCTGTTGTGAACAGTGCTGCCATGAACATTAATATACATGCAGCTATTTGAGTCCTTGTTTTCAATTCCTTTGGATGTATATGCCTAAGAGTACAATTGCTAGATGGTATGGTAATTCTAGTCTTAATTTTTGAGAAACATCAGACAATTTTCCATAGCAGCAGTACCATTTTACAATCCCATCAGCAAGGCACAAGGGTTTCAATGTCTCTACACCCTTGTCAACATTTATTTTCAGGTTTTTTTTTCTTTAAAATTTTTATAATAGCCATCCTAATGGGTATGAAGTGTATTTGCGGTTTAATGTACATTTCCCTAATGATTAGTGATGCTCAGTATCTTTTCATGTGCTTTTTGGTCATTGGTATATCTTCTTTAGAGAAATGTCTATTCAATTCTTTGGCCCATTTTTGAATTGGGTTATCAGTTTTTCTGTTGATGAGTTGTAGGAGTTCTTTATATATTTGTGTGTTAATCCCTTATCGACACATGATTTAAAAATATTTTCACCTATTATGTGGGTTGCCATTTTACTCTGATAACACAATTCTTTGATGTGCAAAGTTTTAATTTTGATCTAGTCCAATTTATCTTTTTCTTGTGTTGCCTGTGCCTTTGGTGATATATGCAAGAAATCTTTGCTAAATTCCATGTCATGAAGCTTTTCTCCTATGTTTCTGTCTAAGAATTTTATAGTTTAGGTCTTTCATCCATTTTGAGTTAATTTTTATATGGTATATGGCAAAAATCCAATTTCATTCTTTTATATCATGCCAGCCTTTTGAATTAGGATAACATGGTGTTAATTTTGGTGTGATCATTCCCATTTTATAAATGGGTACACAGAGATTTGCAGCAATAAATGCTTTATCCTTGGTCCTTCAACTATACAATAGCAGTGATGGTTCAAACACAGTTTATTTATTCTAGTCGCAAGGTCAGAAATCGTCACACATACGCAGGGAAGTTAAGAGGGCTCCAGCCAAGAATAACTAATCTGGATTTATTGTCCTTTAACATAAAGTACATTCATATAATGGGATTCTGCTTCCAATGCATGCTCATTGTTGGTGTGTATGTTCATTTTCGTATTTGTAACCACACAGGGCCTTCAAAACAAAATCAACTCGTGGATGTTGTCAAAAACCTTCAATACTCACTACCCCTTGACTGCTAGGATATAGGTAAGCTAGAAAGCAATGGTTAGGGGAAAGTTACACGCTGCCACAAAGATCTCACTGATTGGCAAATCACTTAAACTGAGTATATGTTTCACTATTCAGACACGCTGACGTGCAGAGCTCTTTATTTTTGGAAAGACCGTGTGTGTTCTCTATGTTGCCCCCTCATTCAATATTCATTTATTTATTTATTGGGTGAGGACCGGCAGCGGGTTGTCTGGGAACCAAGAGGGGGAAGACAGCATTTCTGAGCTTGGGAACTCAGAATTAGGATGGGAGCTACGTACGCTGTGAATGGCTGCACAGCTGGGCACAGGGTGCGGGGAAGCGCGGAGGGGTTCCTCTAACCACATTTCAGGGAGAAGAGCCAGAGCACACTTTGTGGAGGAGGAAGCAGCCCGGCTGAGACCTTAAGGATGAGTAAAGAGAGCATTTCTTGCAGCACTTGCTGTGAGTCAGGGGCCTTTAATACACTCGTATAATCCTTACAATAACCCTTTGGAGTGGATTCTCTTATTATTCCAATTATATAGATGAAGACACCGGTCCAGGCAAGACGACACAACCAGCACCATCTGCAGGCAGCGAGGAAGACATGCAGGGCAGAGAGAGCAGTTTGTGCCGAGGCTGGGGCCAGGGAGAGTGAGACCCTGTCTGAGGAACAGCTCGTAATGGAGCGACACGCTGATTGGCGGCATTTGGACCTTCTGCTGTAGGCAGAGGATACTTAGTGAGGCTTGCTCAGTGGATGTCTGTAGGATCATAAAACTCTTGAGTAGTGTTTGCAAAATCCTGGGTGTATACCCCTATGTGCATTTCTTTGTTTAGAAGATTCATCTGTTTTAGCAGATTCCCAGTGGTTAACAGACCCAGTGAATAGTAGAAAATCACTAGAGGATCTTAGCCAGGGGAACAGTCCTATACATATTTTCCTGGCCAAACTGAAGCTGGGCAGGTTCAGGGCAGGATGACCCCTTGCTGCAGTTCTGTGGTAACAAGCTGATGACGTGTGTCCATCACCCCCTTTGCACATTGATACCCCTTCTGGACACAACGTTCCATCAGGGTAAACATTTGTGCTGTCATTGGTCCATATGCCCTACTCATGTGACCCACAGGTAAGGTGGTAGATGCTAGATTACTGTTTGTTGAATGAAATGGATAAATATATCTGTGGTGTTTGGATACTGAAATGAAGGTAGAAATTAAGACATGAAACAAGTAAACAAGTAGGGGACTGAATATATTTAAATAAAGGTAAAAAATGTGAAAAGGCAAGTGGAGGATTGAACCCAAGGTCACTAGGAACCAGACATATTTATTTCCTAGTCATTACTTTTCTCAAATAGAACACATAATGACCATTCGAGAATTCCAAGTGCCTAGGATGAAATATAAACAATTGGTCATGAATTAGTAGAGAGGAAAGAACATGGGATTTGACAGCAAAAGACACGGAATCAGGCCCATCCTGTCCTGTTTACAACTGGACAACCCATCATGCTCAGAGATTCAAATGTTCTTAAGGAAAATGGAAGACTGTCCCAGCCCGCCTCCAGGATGAGGGCTGGATAAAATGAGATGACGATGCAAACTAAAGTTACTAACTGGAAAGCTTTTACTAATGAAAGGGTAAAACAATTATTTTAATGGAAACCAGGAATTTGCATACACACTAGTAGGCAAAGATTCTTAATAATACAAACGCTTAAATGAGATCTCCATGTGGCACTCAAAACAGGAGTGTTTTCTCTCACTAGTAGACTAAGAAGTAGGGAGAATGTTGCCTTAAGCTTAGACAAAAGAAATAGGGTGGTGATGGACTAATAATAATAATAGTAATAATAATAAAGTGTACACTCAGAAGAATTGTCTGTTAGGCCATCCAAGAGAACATTTTGTTTTGCCTCAATTAGCTCTGGTTGCTTCTTCTCCTGTCAAGAAAAAACTCATGCAGACATATGCCTTCTTGGATGCTCTCAAATTCCTTCTGCTGCTGAGCATTATTTGCAGAGAAAAAATAAACTTTTCAGATCTTACATATGAAATAAATCAAAAATCATGTTCCAAACCCTTATTCTAATTTCTGCGGAGAATCATGGGACACTATTTGCATGGGTCAGGGTGAACTTTCAAACAGAGAATTGTGAAGGGCTTCCTTCCCACTCTGATGGATTGGGGGCCAGACAGGACATCACTTGGAAGCAAGTGATGTTTTCTTTCTTTCGTGCAAAGGAAATTTAATACAGATACGGTGTGTATCCAAGAAAAACTTGATTGAGTTGTTAGTGATCATTTAGTTAAATCTTTAGTCCAAACAGGAAGAAATGTACTTAAAACCACAAATTTCTGCATCCCCCCCACCATTCAGCTCATTCATTTATTCAATAAATAGTGATTAAGCATCCATCTGAACTGAGGGTATGTCAAGAACACGGCCTCTAAGTGTATAAGATGCTCTCCCCGCTCATGAGGATCTTGTGGGCAGATTAGCAGAGACCCAGACGTGGACACAGACATTACTTTCTGCAAGTGAGCACCAAGTTGGACCAGATCAGCACACAGAGGAGTACATAGAGGATGCAGCCTCAGAGTTTGTGGAAGGCCTGCCATAGGACAGATACATGAGCTGGGTTTGACAGATGATCGTTTCATTGTATTGGGATTTGTTTTAATCAAGTGTGGTAAAATACCCAGACACGGACATAACTGTCATAAAAGAAGAAGCTTATGCCCACAGATCCCTAGAAACAGGAGGCACTGCCCTCCATGCAGGGCCACATGGGGAAGCACTAGGGTCTGTCAGGGGGCAGAAGGAGTGAAGGGTAAACATGAATATAAACCTGTTTTGTGGTTTCCATGGGAAGGAACAGGTGAGACAGATTAAGCAGACCTTGGTTTGGCTAGTTTAAATAATTTCAGTGAGCTTTGAGGCATAGGGGCTATATTTAGTGGTCTGGTACCTGGCCCTGGGGTGATTAAGGCAGGGGGTCAGTGGCCTTGAGTGTGAGAGCCCCTCAGAAGAGGTGGTAGGGGTGTGGGCTCAGTTTAAAATTTCTAAGAATTACTTAGCCCTAGGAGAGGTAGTCTTTTCAGGGTTAGCAAGACCCCAGGTGTCAAAATCTCAGAAATGCAGAAAATAAAAGACATGTTTAACACTGATGTTTAGACAGGTGTCTTTGCTGCAGGCCAAAGGAGAAAGGGACTTAGTGTGGAGGGGAACAGGGCGGCCACAATGCAAAAGTCTGCAGATATATGAGACGTTTCATATTTCTGGGGCAGCACTTAGCTCCTCAGTGGCTGGACTTCTCTGGAGGATGAAGAAGGTATGGCCCAGGGAGACTGGAGCCTGCAGGAGGGCAGAGAGTGGGAAGGATACTGTAGTTAATAGCAGGAACTTGAGGCCTCAGTGGGCAGGAAGGGAGCAGAGAGGCAGGGGACCTGGGGCCTGGAGGGTGTGAGGAAGAGAAAGAGAAAAGGAACTTGATTCTACCTACCTCCTTCAGTTTCCACCGGATTCTATCTCATTCCTCTCAGTGCAGCTCCTGAAACTTCCACAACGTGGAATCAGGGAACTCTTCCACCAAAAGAGAAGACGTTGAGATTAAGGTGAGAATGCAAAACTGGAGTTCATAGACTGGAACCAGAGGAACCTGGCCTGGAATCCCCCTTCTGCCATTGACTCACAGAGGGAGTTACTGAGTTCTTAATTTTCTAAGCCTCAGTTTCCTTATCTGAAAACACAGACAGTCACAACACATATGTTTTGTGAGGGATGGATGAGCTAATGCATGTTCACTCCTTGGTACCATTAGCTAGAAGATACCATGTGCTCGCTGGTGACTGGCCATGATAGCATTGCATGGAACATTTAAAGGCATCTCCCCAGACAGCACAGGACCTGATTTGTACCTGAACTTTCTAGAGAGCCACATGTACATGAACTGATGACCAAAAGAAAGTGTTTTCTGAAGTGAAGGCCACTGTGACCAAGGAGTCATGACTATGTTATATATGCCAGACATTAAGCATCTGCTTTGCATATTAAAGTTCAAAAAACTTCCCCATACATAATGAGGCATTCAAAAACTTCTGCTAGGAAGGTATAAAATTACCTACTTAACAGTGAGGAAACAGAGCCGGAGAGAGATTAAACCAAGGCATCTCTACCTCCTATGTGAACACAGGACTCTAATTTGAAGCTTATTTTTCGCCCCCGTGCCCACCTCCAGAGTCACTGTGTGAACTGTGGGAACAAGGCTGCAATTTGCTTTACAGATGGGAGACAAAGAGGAGCAGGGGGGCAGGAGAAGGGGGGAGGAGGGGGGAGAAGAAGAGAAAGAGAGAAGAGAAGAGAAGAGAAGAAGAGAAGAGAAGAGGAGTTGGCTTGCTGTGGTGCCTGCCCTCCTCCTGAGACATCTGTGCCTGCAGGAGAGTAAAGACAGACCAGTCTTTTACAGGAGGAAATCACCTCAACCTTGATTTAAGATCCCTTTACTGCTGGAGTCATGTTTTAAATAACACCCGCTAGCTTCTGTATGTGGCACCTTTCTTATTTCCCACATTTCATTAAATGCATTCCAACTTTAATTTTTTTTTTTTTTTTTTAATGCGGTGCTTGGGCCTCTCACTGTCGTGGCCTCTCCCGTTGCGGAGCACAGGCTCTGGATGCGCAGGCTCAGCGGCCATGGCTCACGGGCCCAGCCGCTCCGCGGTATGGGGAATCTTCCCGGACCGGGGCACGGACCCGTGTCCCCTGCATCGGCAGGCAGACTCTCAACCACTGCGCCACCAGGGAAGCCCCAACTTTAATTTAATTTACAAAAAAATGGACTCTGAAGTAAAATTCTTCCTCTTAGACCCACTGGATTCTCTCATACAAATTAGAAAAGCAAGGATTTCTCATTGGGGTCTGCAAATGAGGTTTTTATGCATAAAAAAGGAAACTTTAAAACATACATCTCAAAAAAGCAAAAAAATGCCTATCAAAAGATTAAGATAAAATGATCTGAAAATTTGTATAGTTCAAGAATTATTCTTAGGTTCAAAGTTAATGTGTTTGTAGGAAACTCTGAATGACTTTTCCCCAAATTTAGCTTCTATGATTAGATTCTCACAAATTTCACTCCCAAGTGTACTTTATTGTTTTAGGTGGATGCAATGTACACAGACATTTTGAATGAATTAATTAATTTACCAATAATAATTATTATCTTATTTTACATGTAATGTGGGATGTATTTAAAAGGCAGAAAACCGTAATGAGGTCTAAGTGCTAAGGCCCTTCAGGAAAAGACAATAGAATATATATGGCCACTGAGAGAATTGCAGGCTATAAACTAGTTTAAAATCACCACAAGGTGCTATTGGCTTATATTTATTTAGCAAGTTAAGTTTTCCAAAGCACATTTTCAGTGTCCTTGGATCCTTCGACATCCTGCCCACTGTCTCCATCTGTGAGTTATTTCCCTTTGGAGGCTCACTTTCTGGTCTCTGTGGAGGGCAGTACGTCTGCTCTTTGTTTTGTACCTTCTGCCCCCATCACCGTATCACATTCAACCTGATTCCAGCATCAATAACTGAAAAGGCATTCTCTGTGCGATAACCCAGATTTGAAGAATATGAACCTTGCTGCCTTTCCTACAGGGATGAAGAGCTACTTCTTCCCAAATGTGCTTTCTCCATGCATCCGGCAGGGCCTTAGGAGGTAGCAGTGAAACAGGGATGCTGGCCTTTGTGGAGTTTATGCTTGGGGGGAGTGGAGATTGTAATAGAGAGCAAATGAAACCGAGGGCTAAAATGGGGCACCTGAGATGTGAGAAGATGTATGAGGGGCAGGGCGGGAGGATGCGGCTGTAGACGCAGAACAGGGTGACCAGAGAAGGCCTTCAGTTAAATAAGCCCCATGGATAAATGGGAGAGAACCCTCCAGGCGGGGCACAGTTGTGCACAGGCCCTGTTGGGGGGTGCCTGCATGCTGGGGCACAGTAGTGGGGTCAGTGGGGTGAGCTGACTCTCACGGGCAAAAATCAAGAGGCAGGGTTCTGCAGGGCCTTTGGGCCATTTATCCCCTGAAGGGTGGGATGGCACGGGGTGTGTGGGGTTCTGAGCTGGGCAGGTCCATGTTCTGGCTGAAGTTCCCCGAGGACCATCTGGCTCCTGTCTGGAGCATAAACTGTGGGAGGACAAGGAAATAGGCCACTGGAATAACACAGGAGGGAGAAGTCACCAAATGTGGACAGTTGAGAAGAAGTCAGATTTATACATGTAGAAGGCAGAGCCGACATGGATTTCATGAAGCAGTGGTTGTGGCTGTGAGAGAGGGGAGAAGGATGTGGGCTCCTGAGAGAACAGGGGCGCCACTCAGTGAGAAGAGGAACCGTCTGCACACATGACATAGTGCTTCCTGTCACTCTACCCAAATCCAGTCTGCACCCCTGAGGACGCTTGAGGGAGAGCCGCCTGGGGAGACACACGCGTGCGGGATTACCAGAGTGGAGAACCCCAGCGCCTCCAGTGGCAGAGAACTGGCAACTAGTGGTACATACCTAGACCACACCCATGCTTTTTAATTCTACTGCTCTACAGTCTCAGTGATATTCCTGAGGCTGGGAGTACACAAAAGAATAAAACACAAAGGATGCCAGACGCACTGAGGTCGGAAGGTTGCACAAACACTTGGCCAGAGTATGAAGATGCATGTACTAAATGGTCTTTGTGACCCTTAACCACCTTTCATTGGACATCTGTGCTTTTACAGAGCGCTCTACAAAATGCATTACGTAGAATATTTCCTACAGACTTTAACTAGACAAAGTAGGAGATATTATTGTCCACCTCTTGCAGATGAGTAAACATGGAATCATCCACACCGCTTTTTCTATGAGACCGCTGGAGTTCATTGATCTATGGGCCCAGATTAAATTTTTGAATGAAATATATTTTTAGGACAATTTTAGATTTACAGAAAAATAGAAAAAATAGTACAGAGGTGTCTCATGTACCCTGTATCCATCTTCCCCTGTTAGTAACAGTTTACATTAATATGATTTATTTGGTGCAATTAAGAGACCAATATTGACCCATTATTATGAATTAAAGTCTATAGTTTATTCAGATCTCCATAGTTTTCCCCTAATTCCGTTTTTCTGTTCCATCACATTACATGTACCTGTTATATCTCTTTAGGCTCCTCTGGGCTAGAACAACTTCTCAGACGTTCCTTGTTTTTGATGACCTTGACAGTTTTGAGAAGGACAGATAAGGATTTTTGTAGATTATCCCTCAGTTGGGGTTTAGCTGATTATTTTCCTAATTATTAGGCTGAGGTTATGGATTTGGGAGATGAAGTTCACGGAGGTAAAACGCCCTTTCAGTATGACTTATCAACATGATCTGTCCCTGTTGATGGTAACCTTGACCTCCTGGCTGAGGTAGTGTTTCTCCACTGTAAAGTTACTTTTCTTTCCTCCCTTTCAATGCTGTGGTCTTTGGAAAGAAGTCACTATGCCCAGCTTTGCACTTAAGGAGAGGGGACAGAGTACATTTTTAAAAGAAGAAAAAAATCCAGGATAATTTTGAGGTTAGTTTTCTAACCTAGTGTTCAGGTACTTCTGCAAAATCTGCATTTATCCACTGAAATGAACAGACCCCTGTGCATTATTTTGAAATATTTAATTTGATACTGAAGGTAGGCTGCAGACCACTGCTGAAAATGCAAAAAGAGAGATGGTGACCTGCTTACTATCTAAGCTTCTCAGCGAGGTCATGATTGTTTGTCTTCATTGTTGGTGTGCATTTACCTCTGAGCACAAAGGCAACTGTGACAGTTCCGGGGTTAATTGCAATCTCTTCCACTAATTGACCACGTGACAGTGACAATTCCTTTCTTGTTTCAGTGCTCGCATCTGCCCCTGTCCTTTGGGTTTTCCCAGCAGGGTGGTTGGAGGACCCTCTCATTAGGAGTGTATGTCCTTGAACAGACAGAATGTTCTGTTCATGTTTTCTCAGGCTTCTTGTTTTGCACTTTACCAAACTTTTGGTTTAATAATTACTCTTGTATAATCATGCAATCTTAGAAGTAGAGTGTCTACTTCATAATTTAAGTATATATATATATATATATATATATACTCGAAGACCTGCCTGAAAGACAATTTCCTAATCTCTGCCTAAATATCTCCATGTGAGGAAATTTACTTTTTAGCAGAAATACCAAGCCCAACTTCAGACAATTCTGACCCTTTGATGCTCACTAATTAGCAGCTGCCTTGGATGCTGCTGCTGATGATAACAGCAATGATCATGACGGTGGTGACTGGTGATGCCGCTGAGATGATTACTAGTGGTGATGGTTGTGGTAGTATTTTATATTTTCACTGCTCTTTAAAAAATCATCACGTGTAAGCAATTTAAAGGTAAAGATTTAAACCACTGATATTTAGAGAGCTAACTGATATGTAATCTCGCTAAATAGGTTATATTCTGGTAGAAACTTCTATAGTTTAAAAAATTAAATTAAAATTTTTATTTGGAGATAATTACAGATTCACATGAAGTTATAAGGAATAATACAAAGACACCCCTGCACTCTTTATCCAGTTTCCCCCAATAGTAACATCTTGCAAAACTACGGTACAATATGTCAGACAGGATATTAACGTGAGCACAGTCAAGATACGAACATTCTAACATCATAGGATCCCTCATGATGCACTTTAATAGCTTCTCCACTTTCCTCACATCCCCAACTCTTCCTTAACCTCAGGAAACCAGTCATCTGTTTTCCATTTCTATGATTTTGTCATTTGAAATATGTCATATAAACAGAATCATAGAGCATGTAACCTTTTCAGATGGCTGCTTTCAAAAGTTATTAATTTTTAAATTGGAGTTTAGTTGATTTACAGCGTTCCAGGTGTACAGCAAAGTGATTCAGTTATATATATATTATATTTAAATATACATATAAATATATATATTCCTTTTCAGATTCTTTTCCATTATAGGTTATTACAAGATATTGAGTGTAGTTCCCTGTGCTATACAGTAGTTCCTTGTTTATCTATTTTATATATGGTAGTGTATATCTGTTAATCCCAAATTCCTAATTTATCCCTCCCCACCGCTCCCCTTTCCCTTTTGGTAACCATAAGTTTGTTTTTTACGTCTGTGGGTCTATTTCTCTTTTGTAAATAAGCTCATTTATATCACTTTTCGATCCAGCAATCCTACTCCTGGGCATATATCTGGAAAAGACAAAAATTCTAATTCAAAAGGATATATGCACCCCAATGTTCATAGCAGCACTATTTACAGTAGTCAAAACACGGAAGCAACCTAAGTGTCCATTGACAGATGAATGGATAAAGAAGATGTGGCACATATATACAGAGGAATACTACTCAGCCATAAAAAGCTTGGCGCTTTTTAAAAAAGTCAGCTTAATTCTCTAGAGATTCATCCATGTGCTTCTGTGCATCCAATCCATTCCTTTTCGTTGTGGACCGCTATCCTACAGCAAAGATATAGCTTGGTTTGTGGAAGAATTCGCTCATTACAGGATATCTGGGTTGCTTCCAGCTTTTGTTTTTTGAGTAAAATTACTGTACACGTTGATGCACAGGGTTTTTTTGGGAACTTAAGTTTTCATTTCTCAGAGGTAAATGCCAGAAGTGAACTTCCTGTGTTGGTTTTAAAGAAACTGTCAGTTTTTCCAGAGTGGTTGCACCATTTTACATTCTTCCAGCAATGAGTGAATGATCCAGTTTCGCCTTGACCTTGCCAGCATTTCCTCTTTTTTACTTTAGCCATTCTGATAGATATGTATTGATTCATAATCGTGGTTTTATTAACATTACACATATTTAAATGTGTTGACTTACCATCTGTACATCCTCTCTGGTGAAATGCCTCTTCATGCCTTTTGCCCCTTTTCTCACCGGATTGTTTCCTTACCGTTGAGTTTTAAAAGTGTTTTATAAGTTCCTAATACAAGTCCTCTGTTGGATATATGGTTTCCCATTATTTCTCCTAGTCTGTAGTTTTTCTTCTCATCTTCTCAACAGGGTTTTAACAGAGCAAACTTTTAAATTTTGATATGGTCCAATTTATATATTTTTTTCCTTTTATGGATCATATTTTGGCGTCTGGTCGAAGAACTCTGCTTAGCCTGAGGTCTTGCGATTTTCTGTCTGTTCTAAAAGTGTCATAGTTTCATATTTTACATTTAACCTATGATCCATTTTGAATTAATTTTTGTGTAAAGTATGAGATTTAGGTCAATGTTCATTTTTTATTTTTGGTCTATGGATGTCCAATTACTTCATTTGTTAGAGCCCGAGTCTACCATTTTTGAAAGGCTATCCTTTCCCTATTGAATCACTTTTGCATCTATGACAAAAACCACATGGGCATCCTTCTGTGGGTCTACTTCTGGATTCTCTATGCTGCTCTGTTGATCTGTGTGTCTATCTGTCTGACAATAACACACAATCTTGATTAACGTAGCTATGTAATAAGTCTTGATTTGTGTACATGGATTTCTAGCACTTTATTCTTGTTCTGCAAAATTGTTTTAGTGATTTAGTTCCCTCACACTTTCATATATATTTAAAACATTCTTGTCTATCTCTACTGAAAAACTGTGCTGAGATTTGATTGGATTTGCAATAAATCTGTTTAGTAATTTGGGAAAAATCAGCATCTTTACTATATTGACTTATGTTCTGACTTATGAACAGGGTATGGCTCTCCATTTATTTAGATTTTTAAATTTTTCTTTCATAAACGTTTTGAAGTTTTCAGAATGCAAATCCTAGACATATTTTGTTAGTCTTATATATAAATATTTCATTTATTCATCAATTTTTAATGGTATTGTATTTAAAATGGTATTGTATTTAAAATGTTGATGTCATTTCTAGTTTACAGAAATACAATTTTTTTTTGCATTAATCTGCATCTTGTGGACTTTCTGAACTCATGTATTAGTTCTAGGAGTCTTTTTGTTTTTGTTGTGTTTTGTTTTTTAGAGTCCTTAGGGATTTTCTACATAGACAATAAAGGCATTTGCAAATAAGGATAGTTTTATTTCTTTTTTCCAATGTATGTATTTAATTTCTTTTCCTTTCCAGAACTTTCACTAATATGTTGAATAAGAATAATGAGACCAGACATCCGTTTCTCATTCTTGTTCTTAGGAGGAAAATCAATCACCATTAACTGTGATGTTTGCTGTAGATTTTCTGCAGATGTTCTTGATCAAGCTGAGGAAATTCTCTCTGTTCTTATTTTCCTGAGTTTTTTCATGAATGATTATTGAATTTGACAAATGATTTTTTTCTGCATCAACTGATTTTATCATGTAATTTTATTTTAGTCATACTGTGGAGAATCACATTGATATTCAAACACCAACTATGTATCCATAGAATAAACCCCACTTAGTCACACTGTGTAATTCTTTGCATATATTGCTGAATTCTACTGCTAACATCTTAGTATGAATGTTTGCATCTAATTTATGAGTGATATTGATCTGTAGTTTTCAATTTTTGTACTGTCTTTGCCTGGTTTTAGTATCAGGGGAATGCTGATTCATAAAATATGTTGGAAAATGTTTCCTCCTTTTCTAATATTAGGAAAAGACTGTGTACAACTGATATTAATTATTCCTTAATCCTAATACAATTCTCCAGTGAAACCATCTGGACCTGAAGATTTATCTTTTGGGAATTTTAAAATTATTAATTTGATTTCCTTAACTTGACAGGGCTGTCTGAATTATCTGTTTCACATTCAGTGAGTTGAGGTACTTTGTTCTTTTTGAGGAATTGCTCCATTTTATCTACGTTGTCAAAATTATGTGGCTAGAGATGTTTGTAGTATTTCTTTATTGCTTTTTGATGTCTGCAGTGATATTTCTTGTTTCATTCCTGATATTAGTAATGTGCTTTCTCTCTTTTTTTCTTTGTCAGTCTTGCTACAAGTTGGTCAACTTTATTGCTGTTTTTGTTTCATTGATTTTTCACATTGTTTTCGCTTTTCAGTTTCATTAATTTCTGTGCTTATCTTTATTTTCTGCTTTATTCTGCTTGCTCTGGGTTTATTTTGGTCTTTGGTCTTGAGGTGGGAGTTTAGATTACTGATTTGAGACTTCCTTTTTTGTAATACCTGCTGTTCATACTATAAATCTTCCTCTTTTGCCGAGATTTCTGTTTTTTCATTTGTCTCGTGCATGTTTGTAATTGCCTTTTGAAACATTGTTATGATGGATACTTTAAAACCTTTGTCAGATTGTTCTAACATCTCTATCATCTTATTTTTAGCATCTATTGGTTTACTTTCTCTTTCAACTTGAGATGTTTTTGATTCTTGGTAGGATCAGTGATTTTCTATTGAAATCTAGACATTTCTGGCATTATGTTATGAAATGCTGGATCTTATTTAACTCTGTGTCTCTTTTAGTGGCTTCATCTGAAACTCCTCCAGCTGGAAAAGCGGGCCACGGCCACCTTGCCAGGGGAGCGGACGACAACCCAATGGGGGATGAGACTCCTAGTTTGCTGGTTGGGGGAGGGGTTCTCAATATCCATCAGGCCTCTGCTAATTCCACCTTGTCCAGGAGGGGTAGTGTTGCCTTTTACTGCTCCCCCTGTGGCCTCCATTGACACCAGGGGTGGCGAGGTGGTCTCCTTACTACTGGGCAGTGATGAAATTCCTGATTTTCCAAGAGGTCTGCTTTGACATTATCCCGGTGGAGCTGGGAGGGGTGCCGGGTGGTGTCCTAAATCCCATCTTTCCGTGTTGTCGCCACTGACACTGGGGAGGTTGGGATAAAGGAAAGATGGAGATGTAAGTCCCTGGCTCTTTCTCTGCATTCTGTGACACCCCCAGCTGGTGTGGATGGAGGTACAGGATGCCACCCAGACTTGGCTGGCTAGGGTGGGGTGAGCTGCTTTTGTTTATTTGGCTATTGGCTACGGTAGAGTATTTGTTGTCTAAAAGTCTTCTGTCCTGCTAGGCCTTTCCAGGTCCTCCTGCCAAAGAAAGCCAGCTCGTCTTAGAATTTTTGTTTATTTACTTTGTCTGCGCCCATTGGTCTTTCCAGGTTACCTTCTACTGTAGCTCCAACTTGGAA